>NW_005054318.1:175579-182557 GCF_000277835.1 Geospiza fortis
TCCCTCCGTCTTCAAGGAAAGAGTATTGATTTAAAAAAATGTGTTTTCCAGTCAGCATCAAAATAGTGAGAATCATAAGGAACTAAAGGTGGGATACATTACTCATTCACAACAAAGTTTAACTAGAACTAATTTAAGGATTATCAGTGTTGGGAATATCCCATTAGTATAACTGGGGAAATTCACAGGGAAATCTTAGTAGAACTGCATTGAGTAGTCAGAGAAAAACCAGGTCAGGATTCAGAGTGAAAAAAAAAGATCACTTGCTCAGTCCCAGGGATAAAGAACCAGAGATTTGATTTTAAGGCACTTGAGATCTGCTGCTTTCTTATGGAGCATCCTCAGGTTGCTGAGTCTCAGGGATGTGTTTTCATTCTAAAATTCAGCAAAGAAATGTCTCAATGCTTGCTACTACTTCAGTATTCCTCAGGGATTAGAATTTGGTAGCTGAGGGTGGGTAATGAAACCCTATGTATATTTAGGTTTTGTTTTTAGTAGCATGCGACTTGTCCCACTATGCAGTTAAGCACAAAATGTAGCTCCTCTGAAATAAAAACTTACAAAACTGGGACTAGCTTCTGAATGCTAAACATATTTGCCTTTTTCTCTGTAACCTGTATATAATTATATTAATATAATAATTATTTATAATAATTAGTTGCTATTATTTTAGGGTTTAGCTCAAAATGACATGAGTTTTATTGTATTACTAAAGTAATATAATACTTTATATACTAAAGTATATTCAGTATACAAAGTATACTAAAAGTAATATATACTTTATATACTAAAGTCTCTTACTGCTGGAAGGGTAATAAAATTTAGAAGATAAGAGTTTTCAGTGACTTTTTCCTTTCTGCACAACAAAATCAATCCTTATTTCATCTTTCCATTGTACGACAAAATTAATTTCTAACTGCAAAATTAATATACAAAAATTATGACAACCATAAGAAAGGCTTTGAAAATCACAGAAACATTTTGCAGATTAAAGGTCCTTTTTTGAGGCACAACTACACAAAGCATTTACTTTTTCTCTCAGAAAAATGAAAGCATAAAAGTATGTGCACAGTTTTGATCACCTTCTCCTCTTGGCCAAATAGACATATATAATTCACCTTATCAAGACAGCTGCTACTTTTTTAAGGGAGGAACTGTCCTTTTCAATGTCACATGGACAGACAGGTACTGTCTTTTCATCATCCACAGGGGTACAAAGAGCACTGGTGGTTTAGCTCTCCTTGAGCTTAGTCTCTGCCCTTGAGCTTCTACTTGTGTATTTGCTTAAGGGAAGTTTCAGGATACGTCTTCTCACTTAAGGGCTCTGTCTGCCATGTCATTGACACTGCTCAGAGCAAGGTTTGCAACCCAGAGGGTGGTTGGGTACAGGAACAGATCCCCAGGGGAGTGGTCACAGCGCTAAGCCTGACAGAGCTCAAGAAATATTTGGACACTGTTCTCATGCACATTTTGTGATTATCAGGACTGTCCTGTGGAGGGCCAAGAGATTGACTAGACAATATTTATGGGTACTAACCTCCTTCTAAGGAGGTTCTGTGATTCTATGAAATGTTTTGGCTATATGGTCCTTCCTAGAAGGTCCTTAAGGTTGCATATCTCAAGGGCAGCTGTTTAATGAGATGACTTGTAACAGCCCCTCAGTTGCTGTCGCCTTTCACCTGAAATAGGAGTTTTCCTGAGCTAGGTCTCATAAGCTCTTGGAGATCTATTTCACATCTAAGATAGCTTAGCTACCTTAGAAGGCATAAAATCAGTAGGATGGCTTCTGTGGCAGTGTTGGAAACAAGAAGGTTTTAATAAAAGGCAAAATAACAAACTCTTTATAGAGAAAAACTGATCTAAGTGTAAGAGGCCCTTTTGTCCTTAGTAAAACACCTCACAAAAGTGATTAGTTTCTTTGTTCTCTTCTTTTTCTAGTGAATTGCCCAGGCAGGACTTTTTGGCTCCTATCCAATTAGCCATCCTTAAATTTGAGATGAAGTCCCCTAAGTCCTATAAGATACCTTTTTCACTTAATCAAGTGGAGAAACTTCTAGACTAATTTCCATTTTAAGGGGACAAAAATTAGTTTTGTCACTCTGTCAAGAAGAACCACATTCCTATATCCACCCAGGTCACAACACTGGAATTTGCTTCCTGATTCACTCCCATATGGGCACAGTATGGAAATACACATTTTATAGCACATGGTCATGATGCCTTTGTCAAGGAATTTCCCCATGTGAGCATTCAGGAGCCACTCTGGCAGTCACACTGCCACCAGCAGAGATGTCAGCTGCTGGGACCAAAGCCCTTTTGCAATGGGTGGCTCCAGTGACCTGATGAGTGCCCTCTTTGATTCCCTACACACCTCACTCTCATGTAGTAAGGCCATCTTTTCTTACCAGCTCAGCCCTGAGTTTCTCATAGCAGAGTCTCTATTGTCTCATTCCATAAAGTCATTTATTCATGGCCTAGCAACAGGGAAGAAGATCAAGCTGCTTCCCAGGAGGGACACCAAACAAAGGAATTCCTGGGCTTTTACACAAAGGTCTTGCTCTTCCTCCTGAGTCCTTGGCCTCTTGTTGAATAAAATATGGTTGGGTGGCCTCTTATAGACGAAGGGTCCTGTTGCCAGGGCAGGCAAGGAGATATTGTTCAGTAATTTCAGCTGGTCATTTGTGGGTTTTGTGGATTGGTTCTTCATGATCAATGCTTTCCTCATCAAAGGCTTCTGTTAAAGATAGAGAAGATTTACTATACCAACACAGTAATCAGTGCCCCTTGATGTTAAGGAGGGAATACATCTTTAAACTCTTTGAGGTTACAAAGAATAAAACTCTAAATTTGTCTCCTTAAATGCAGATCTCTTGTTGAGCAGCAGTATTACAAGTAGCTGCTGATCAGGAATGTGAAGAAACTACCCAGTTACACATCAATGTACAAATATAAATAAAATTACTGTGTTTTAAGGTTAAAATAAGAAGGCTTCATCCTTGAAGGAGATGCATCATTTGTTTGTACAGCTTCATCTAAAGTGCAGACTAGGAAGGCATGTTGTCCCTACAGTGTATTTGGGTTAATCTTATGAATCTTCAAACCTCATTTCTTTTTATGCACTTGAAAAATTTGACTGCAAGTGATCTCACATAGAAGTTAAAAACATGTTAACAAAAAGGAAAATCACGGTTAATTCGTGTCTATATTATTTTAAAAATATTTGAAGTGTTCTCTTATTCCTAACTTCATCTAGCAAAACAAAAGGAAACTATATGTAACTTATATTTTAATCTTCATTATTCCCTTAACTTTTGGTGGGTTTTTTTCAAATAATTGCTTTCACACAATTCAGAAGTTGTCCAGAAAGATGAAACTTATTAACATATATTTTTAAACTAAAAATGGGCTGATCTCTTAAGGTTTTTCTACATATGTCATTCTCTTAGATGAACCACAAAGTTTCCTATTCATGCGTTCTTCTGAAAGTTAAGATCCCTCTCTTTTATTGTGATCTAGATTTTGGGATTTGAGATGCCTCTTTGGGTTTTGTCATATTAATAAACAAATGTTATTTTACATCTCCTGAATACAGTTGGGCAGAGATCAGCTACATCTTATCAGTACTACTCCAGTTTTATTTGCTTCTTCATGAAGACACTAAATATGCAAACTGTATAAAAAAAATTCTACAGAATGTCAAATTGTTTTAATCATGCTGTGACCCCTATTCAAGTTGTCTCACAGATCAAATCTCAGTTAAAAGGGAAAGACAGTACAAAAGTGGTATATCTATCTTCAAATGCTCAAAGCATGTATTACTCTTTTGACTCTGATGATTTTTAATGCATTTCACTGTCAAGAAACAGAGAAAAAATTCAATTTTATATATAAACTGGTTCATCTAATTATACTGAATTTTTGTGAGAAAGTACAAATTAGTTGCAAGTAAAAGTAAGAGCTTGGGTGAACTGTTTTATGGTGTGTTTTTCTTTCCTAAGTTTATGTTTAACTAAGCTGGTTTTCAGACTTTTACAATCATCTGAGTCATTTACCTTGTCTATTCATGGCCTTGGCTTTGGCCAGTGGTGGGTTTCTCTTGGAGCTGCCTAGCATTGGTTTTGTCAGACAGGGGGAAACTTCCAGCAGCTTCTCACCAAGACCACCTCTGCTGCCAGAACCTCAGCGCACAAACCCAGCATAACTTGTTACTCACCGTGAATTTCACAAGTGTGCTTTAAGACTATGACTCCTGATGCTTCCATATAGATACAATATTGTTGTATCATATAAGCATGAACATGAAATGGCTTCATGTATCACTGAACTACAGATAAAATCAAGGCAAAATATGGACATTTTATGCAGCTCTAAATTTTTTCAAGAAATGTTGACAAAAGTGTATACCTTGATTTCAAATAGGAATTTTTAAGACAATTATAAATATTCTAGATTGATGCTATTTTTCATCAAAAGTTTATACTTTAAAAAGCAAGGGAAAGAAGAACAAACAGGAAATTCACACAGAGAAATAGTATTTCTTCCTTGAGTTCTTCAACCAACAGTTTTCCCATCCAGGAGGAAAAGAAAAAGGTAAAGAAAGAGTTCAGAAGAATTTTTCCTCCCCTTGTTTTGCAGTCATTTTCAGGATAGGTGATTTTTTTTTTTTTTTTAATTGGGCCATATTCATCTGTAGCTATCTGAAAACTTGGACGCCTGACCTAGGGACAGGTTATGACCTGTGTTGAAGCAGAAGACTGGGAGGAATCCTTCCCCTGAGGAGGAAGGAGCTGCAGAGACAACTTGTGATGAACCAACCAGAGCCCCCATTCCCCATCCCCTCTCCCTGCTGGGTGGAGGAGAGAGAGAAATTCAGGAGTGAAATTGAACCCAGGAAGAAGGGAGGCAGAAGGTATTTCTAAGATTTGTTTTGATTTCTCCATTATCCTACTCTGGTTTGAATGGCTACACATTAAGCTAACTTCTCTAAGATGAGTCTGTTTTCCTCATGGTGGTCACTGGTGAGTGATCTCTTCCTGCCTTTATCTCAATCCACAAAATCTTCACATTATTTTCTCTCTATCTGGTTTATGGAAAGGGATACATCAAGTATCTTTGATGGGTACCTGGCATCCAGCCAGGGTCAACCCATCACAAAAGTTAAGACAATATTGCTTGTTGATCTATAGATTGACATGGATACATACAGTAAATCAATATTAAAAGTTAGAAGTATTATTTTCCTTTTTTATAGCAACAAATTTATTGTCATCTAATAACACATACATTGAGAAGAATAATTAATCAAATTTTTTTGTTCTTCAGCTTTCCGCAGAAAATATGAGGAACAGTAATTTTGATTAGAAGTATTTTGATTTATAAAACATATCAAACATTTACCAATAAAAATAGAAGGTCTACTATTGCCAATTATATGACTAACAGTTTCTTCTTTACACTTATTAATCTTACTATATATGTCTCTACCACATGTAGTCATGCATTTCTCTTGCACTTTTTAAAGGAACTTCAGAAAATGTTAAACTTTATAATTGCTTGGGGTTTTAATTGTATGTTACAGAAAAATGCGTATAAATTGCAAAGCACTGACACTCCAATACTTTAAACCAGGAAAGTGCTGAAACATTTCATAACAGCAGATTGAAGTTAAATCAGCTATTGAAGTGGAGATAAAATGCTGTCAAAAAGGAAGCAAATATTTTTTGCTGACATCCACTGCACTTATTTAAGAACTGATTATTTTCTAGTATCTCAAACTTTAAAATTAAGCGTCTGACTTTTCCAAAGAATCAATTTCTTGGTTCATGCATTAATATGACACTAGATTAAGCATTTCCAACACAATTTTAGAAGAAGAAATGAACTTCATGTGGGGACATGTGCATTCAAGTATTTCCCACCTTTGCCTATTGCTCCTGTTAAAGGTCTCATTGCAGAGCTGGAGCTACTTGGAAAAATTTTGTCAGTACTTATTTTGTGCTATATTGGGTCTCTTGCCCAGAGATGGACAATTCATGTTTCAAGTCCACATCTTTTACTGATGCTATATCTGCTAACTCGCATGAAGTGTTGCTGTTCCAGCCTGAGGGCTGGAAGGAAAAATAAATCCCGTGATAAGCACCAATATGCCTCAGTAGAGGCTGTTGAGATCAACTGATGGATTGTTTCAGGAACTGACTGAATAATTCCCCCAGGACCAGTCTGCAGCAGACTGAGCTGTTTTACTTTGCTCCCGATGAACTGCTCCCAGGGTAGGATGAGGAAAGGGAGGATACCTCTGTCTTAGCACGAACTCTGCTCAGCATGAGGTTGCTAATAATTTCACCAAAGTTTAGGGGAGGCCTTTCTTCTCCTCCTAAGACAGACCCTGCTGGTGTTCGTCCCCAAATTTCCCGGCTGACGGGGACAGCACACGGCCAGCAGTCCTCGGGGGGCGGCGGTCAGCGGCAATGGGCAGCAGCTCAGGGAGAGAGTCGGGCCCAGCTGGACCGCACCCTAAGGCAGCGACCCCCCACAGCAGAGGTGGGAGGCTTCGCGCCTTGACCCTCGGAAAGAGGGAAATCCGGCCACCAACGACGACGACAGACGTGAAAGAAGCAGCAGGCACGCTCTGCAGGGAAGGGTCAGGTTTATTCTGGGGTGCGAGGGGTCAGCCAACAGGGAAGGTGACAGAGAGCGTCGGCCAGAGATTAAAGGGCGCAGCCTGCTTAAGTACTAGAAGGGCGGAACCGAGGGGTACAGCGCCGATTGGATGGGCAGATAAACGGGCAGAGCAGGGGACCATTAAACTCTCTCAGGGGGAGGGACTCGGGTGTGGTCAGAGTCTAGGAACCAGTCACGGCCCAGCCAGAGAAGAACCCTCTGGAAACTGGGCCGGGCTGGGGGAAGACAGACAGGGATAGAGGGGAGGGGGGAAGATGACCGACAAGGCGGAGGGAACTATAGTTGGGTCTTACGGGG
>NW_005054318.1:184218-255389 GCF_000277835.1 Geospiza fortis
GCGGCAGCTCAGGGAGAGAGTCGGGCCCAGCTGGACCTCAGCCTAAGGCAGCGACCCCCCACGGCAGGGGTGGGAAGCTTCGCGCCTTGACCCTCGGAAAGAGGGAAATCCGGCCACCAACGACGACGACAGACGTGAAAGAAGCAGCAGGCACGCTCTGCAGGGAAGGGTCAGGTTTATTCTGGGGTGCGAGGGGTCAGCCAACAGGGAAGGTGACAGAGAGCGTCGGCCAGAGATTAAAGGGCGCAGCCTGCTTAAGTACTAGAAGGGCGGAACCGAGGGGTACAGCGCCGATTGGATGGGCAGATAAACGGGCAGAGCAGGGGACCATTAAACTCTCTCAGGGGGAGGGACTCGGGTGTGGTCAGAGTCTAGGAACCAGTCACGGCCCAGCCAGAGAAGAACCCTCTGGAAACTGGGCCGGGCTGGGGGAAGACAGACAGGGATAGAGGGGAGGGGGGGGGAAGATGACCAACAAGGCAAAGGGAACTGTAATTGGCTCTTGCGGGAGAGAGAGAGGGAGACTGGCAGCAGGGCCTTAGGGAGGGACCAACTGGGGACAGGACCATCAAAAAAGTAAAATAGGGGGGTGGGACATACCAAACAACGTACATAGAACTAAACCCGTACAACATCAACTAACACAAAAACGCGCACACCACAACAAGACACTTTCATTTGTTTGGCTGAATTAATCTCTATTGCTTATAATGGGAGTGTAGACACATGAACTTTAAATGTCCAGACATACCAAACAACGTACATAGAACTAAACCCGTACAACATCAACTAACACAAAAACGCGCACACCACAACAAGACACTTTCATTTGTTTGGCTGAATTAATCTCTATTGCTTATAATGGGAGTGTAGACACATGAACTTTAAATGTCCAAAGTAAGATAAAATCAATCACTCTCTAGATATCTCTGCTGTAGACATCTAAACCGGGGCTAGTTTCTAGGTATTCCTTTATAGCCATTGAAGAGGATAGGCACTTTTATGTGCAATTCATTTGATCTATTTTAGACATGTACTTTAGGATGAGATGAATTGAGCACTAGAAACTCTCATTTCTCTCTATTGAATTTAGAGGGAGTCTAGGGTGACTAGTTCAGGTGCAGACATCTGCATTTGCTTTTAATTAATTGAATCCCTCCACAGTATGTCTGATGCTTCCAAGAAATGTTGGGTGGACTTAAACATATGTTTGTAGGATTTTTGTAACCAGGAACATTAGATTCACTCTGTATTGTATGCAGACAATCTGTTTATCCATCAGCCCAGAGCTTCTTGCAACTGCTATTTTTGCCCTATTTGTTTAAGGGAGAATTCACACAAATTTCTGTGCAGCAACACAGAAAATAGAAATATGGCAGTTTGAAGCATAAAGTTAATTACATATTTATTCCCTATAGATCTTGAGTTATTCTCCAACTGATAATAAATTGCCATGGACTTCATCAGTAACATGAACTTCGTTCCAGGGCTGCATGGGGTGAACCTTGCTGGTCAGCTGTTGGTGGAAGAGAAAGGAAAATTGTGAGAAATTATAATTTTGCTTGTTCCTCCTCTTTTCCCTGCCCTTTGAGTGCAGTAACATTCCCATCTATAAATTAAATAATATAATTTAAATAGAAATTAAATAGTGCACTATGTTGCAACCAGAGAAATCTGATTTCAAAATTCTCCAACACATCTCAGTGGTCATAGTCTTACTCCCTTGGACTACTGGAAGCAGTGAATCTGTATTTGCATGGTTTTGACTCTTGGCCTTTTCTGCTAACACAAAGCTAAAAGTACCTGCTGTACTCACTGCAGGAAAGCTCACACTGGGATATGTGAATTGCTCATGTGTGTTTACCATACACCTACATTCAGTATATTGAGATATTTAAATGGAAGCTATTTTGTTTTATTTTTGGAGCTCAAAGTTTTCAAATGGTGTAAATATCTATAAGTTTGGATGACAATTAAGACTGACGTATTGAAGTAAAAGTCAGAAAGGGGAACATGAATCACCTCAGGAACATCTTTGAGAGACTCAGATCTTTAAAATAAGTCCTTGTTCAGAAAGAAAAAAGGTGTTGTGAAAAAGAAAGAAGGAAACTGTCCTGGAAAGTGAGGAAAACTCAAGGTTGTTCTCATCATAAAACTGACAATTCAGAAAATAAATGAGTCTTATTCCTGAAAAAGCTTAATATTTCAACAGTTTTGTTGGTTTTCTTTTTTACTTCTGTGGCTACTGTGTCCCCAGACCCAAAACACAGACTGCTAGAACTGAATAATGCATTTTCTCTTAACTAATGAATATTTGTTAACAGCAACTTACTTTTTTTTCTCAACAGCTGCTACACCTCTGATTAGAGATCTGTTTTTAACCAGGTTATATGGTTTCAGTTAACATTTGACAACTGTATCTTTCCTAAAGATTTTTCTTTAAAACTTATATCAATACAAAAACATTTCAAAACATAATTTAGATAGTTTGAAGCATTCCAGACAAACCAACTTTGACAATGCATTTGCTTTAGGCTTTCATGGCTAAGATAATAGCATCCCTTTGGACTATAGCAGATTGAGTCCCCTGAGCTGGATCAACACCATCTCAGCCTAATTGAGTACAACTTTTATGTCTCTAGTCCTTGATCAGTATTTTCATTCACCTTCCTGTGTTCATGGTTCTTTTCACAGTCAGTCCATATAGTCTTAAAGTTTCTTTGTACTTTATAGACTACCTATACTCTTAATCCCATTTTAATAAAACTGTATATATTTGTTCTTGTACTTCTGTCTTGGAAATATTGTATTATTTGAACATCTAGAAAAGGATTCCCTTGAAAAAATCCTCAGCAAAGAGCATCTCAGTGTTTCTATTTGTGTTAAAACCTGCAAACAAAAACTCCAAACTTTTTTTTAAAGAACTCCCAGTCACCAAAAAACCCACTAGAAACAACAGAAATGGACCAAAAAACTTAAAATGGGCACTAATTACTAATTTCTCTTTCTGAACCATTACTCTTCTGGCTTGTTTCACTATCATCTTTGCATGTCTTGCCGATTTCAGTTCCCAATGAACCCAAGGGGGAATTTAGAGCACCTCTTTAATCATCACTTTCTGAACCTGGGGCAATGATTCTGAGAAGCTGTTTGCACTGCAATTTAAAAAGGAAAGGAATTATAGAAAATATGTCCCTCTAATCAGCACTTGTGGTAAAATATATGTTAATAAAAAAAAAGTATTCCCATTCCATTCATAATTTATAAAGCAGATAGATCAGAACTCACACACAATCTAGTGTGCGGGAATCAGACATGTGGCTCTAGCATTTTGATTGCAACAACACAGCTTTATTGAGACCCCAGTGGAGCTCCTGCTGATTTACACCAGTCCAAACAGGATGCAAATCAAGTCACTCATAATTTAAAGAAAACCTTAAAGTGTTTCAAAGAGTGTTTTAAAAGAGTAATCCTCCTTTGGCAGCTTTAGTATTTTGCAACTTGAATCTCTTCTTTGTTAACAAGGTTTCTATGCTCCTTCTACCTGAACAGAGCCAATAGTCACAACAAGGTGAAAGTGTCATAGGATACCAGGAAATCAGTAAAATAAGATGATCTGTTCATCATGAGTAAGGTGGGGACACATGTAGCTGGAAAGATTGACTCATGTTTCCCAAGACCTGTCTCTAATACTTAAAATTTGATCTTGAAAGAACACAAAACCGTGTGGATTGGTTGAGACACGTCACAAAACAGGAATAAATTTTAGTGAGATTAAAAAAAAGCATATTTGTTGCCCCTTTTCCTCACTCTATCACTTTGATATCACCAAACCCAACAGAAGCATTGTGGTTAGGCACAAGCAGCAGGAGATCAGCATGTAGCAGTAGCATTAAGAGAGCACCAAGTAAATGTTTTGGGAGGAGATAGTCTTGTTCAAGCATACAGTGTCATTGTCAAAAACAAATTGCAGAGATATTTTGTGTATGAATAGGAGAGCATCTCCTTGAGGCTGGATTCTTGTCTTAATTGGAGAGATGGTGCTGCCTCACACTCAGCAATAACTCACCTCCTACATTGTCTATAGACTTCATAGTCTTATTTATCCTGCAGCATTAGTATTTTTACTGATAGGGAAGAAGACAGCTGTATTCAGGCCACCTACTGCAGGGGAAATGAGTGATTCAGATGGTACTTTATGAGCTGACAGTCTCTGGCTCCATATTCAGCTAATGAGAAGAAGGAGTCATGATTTCTAAGTCAGACAGAGTGCTTGCCATCACTGCTTCACCCAAACATTGTGATTAGTTCTCTTCAGTTTCAAACAAATTCAGAGCACACATGTCTTCACTCATTCAATCCTCCTTTGGATTTATAAGCCACAGGAGGTGTTTAAGTGCATCTTTGGCTCACTATAAGGCAATCTGACTATGGGCCAGTGAGACTAACAACATCCTGATGCTTAGAACAGTTTCTGTGGCTGTTGGAACCCACTGCACAAAATAATACGCTGATAACTCATTCATCCCTCTTTAGTGTTTGTGAGCCAGATGTACAAAAATGTGGCACTGATGTGAGGTTGAAATTAGGACTTTACCTAAAAAAGAAAAGCTTTTAGCTGTACAAAGGCTCTGCAGATGTCTGCTTTTAATTTACTATTGAATATTCCACCAGAATAAGCTTCATAAAACTGATAAAAATAGATTATTATATATGGATTATGCTGTGATTCAAACTTGTGATTGGGGATAATGTAGCTGGGGAAGCCACTGTGACAGTTGGGAAACCATCCTTATCGTGAAAGTGTCACCTCCTTGAAATAAGGCAGAAATAATCACTGCTTTGTACCAGATCTCATTAACTATATTTAAATGTTTTAACATTTTTCATACCTTGGGCTTTAAATAGTTACAAGCTGCAGTAACAATGCAAGCGTTATTAGATGGGGATAGAACTTAAAAAAGAAATTTTGAAAAAAAACCCAAACAGCAGGAGAAGGTGTCATTACAATGAGCTGTAGGAATATATGACTCTTAATCTCATTCTTCTGTACAGACAAATGCACCGTCTGTCTATATGGCATTAATGAATGACAGTTTCTCACCATTTGGTGGATGCATGTGTCATCATTTGTCTAGATGACATCTTGATTTATAGACATCATTGAAAAACATTAGAAAATCTTTCTACAAGTTTGATGGGAATTCTGAATATGTGAAAGTAGGGATTTTTTTTTTCTGAACAGTTCATTGGGGTGTTCT
This sequence comes from Geospiza fortis, assembly GCF_000277835.1. Classification (NCBI taxonomy): domain Eukaryota; kingdom Metazoa; phylum Chordata; class Aves; order Passeriformes; family Thraupidae; genus Geospiza; species Geospiza fortis. Next base: position 189,480 of record NW_005054318.1, read on the forward strand.
ATTTCAAGCAATCAGAAAGACCATATGGTCCATTGGTTAGGTTTTCACTTGGAAGATGGGTGTCTTGGACTCAGTTTCCTGCTGGACCTGAGGCTCCTTTCTGACCTTGGGCAAATCATCTACTTTCTCACACCCACTAATCTCAGCTGTGAACAAAAAAAAATGTGATATTTCTTCCTCTTGGAGGGGTAAATAAAATCTCATGGAACATGCTGAGAGGTTTAGAGGCTGCACTAATTGTAATTACATACTCAGGACTTATGTATTAAACTAGATTTCAAAAGCAAATTTCTCTTACAATTATATGAGGAAAACATAAGGGGATTTAAAATAAATAACTTGCAGAAATACTTTAAATCTTTCCATTATGTGCATTGATATGGAAGAGAAAGAAAAATTCATTCCACTCCAGAAACGTAGTTTTAGCATAGGAAAAATAATTGAAATGGTTGGAGTATCATGGAGTGCCATCACTAAGGACTGACACATTGTGTGTATGTGTGTATATGTGTACAATAACATACACAGCTTCTCCCAGGCTGCCTGTACTTAGAAATTTGTGCTGTTCAAATTAACAATGTAGCACATTTTCCAAAGACTGGTCATTTATTTGAAAGACTGAGAAAGTCTGAGAAAATACCAAGCAGATAGTTATTATAATTTTCCGTTAATAGAGAATAATTATTTTCTCATGGTGGTTTCTGTTAATTATTCTGGCTCTACTTTCATTCTAACATGTTTTATGTAATTTTCCCAACACACACCAACCCTCTGACTATTGTGTGTATGTCACAGCAGCCTGCAGCAGACAGGATTCACACCACATCACTGGGTGAGAAGGGCTGGATGTCAGCCAGCTTCCACGCAGCCACCTAGGCACACTGAGGAGCATTTCCTGGCATTATGTGAGCCACCTGAAAGGTGTAATACTGCTAAAAATATTAACTTTGGAGTGTAGCAAGGAAGAAAATGTTTCAGAGTGGATTATTCTTATCTCTTGTAGGGTCTGCTGCCCTGTTAAACAGGGAAATAGGGCACAGTGACATTTCAGCTGGACCTGGACAAACCCAGAAAACAATGATTTTCTGTGATTTCTAAATTAAAAAAAAATCTCCAGATGTTTCTTTCATCATAGATTCTGGTTGTTATTTTTTCTGGCTCTCACTATCGAGTCACAATCCTGACAATTTACCTTTTTCCCAAAGTAGAATGTAGAATTGAAAACAGATCTCCTTCTCAGCTTCAGCTCCAGCATCATCTTCTCTGACCAGGCAGGATGAACTGTTTTAACATCATCCAATCATTCTCATATGACCCTCCCCTGAAATAAAACCAATTTTGGTTAAACTGCTGGAAGAATTTTTAGGACAGCCAGGGCTTGTACCTTTCTGTTCCTTCCAAGCAGTTTGGGATGAACAGGTACATCCTAGCTCAGAGTGACTACCTCTGAGATAAGGCTATTCTTCAGAACAAAGCATCTCATCAAGAACTGCCTCCAGGCCGTTTGGGTTGCCTGCACTGTGCTTTTAAGCAGGGATGCAAAGCTTTGACTTTGCTGTAAGAAGCATTTCTGAAACATTCCCAGGACTGGCCAGGCTTGACCCCATTTAGCTACAGAGATCAATTTAGGTCAGGAAGAGAGGTCATCTTCAGTACGCTGCTCTTGGAGAGTTTAAAAATGACTACACGGAGGTAGTCAGCCATTACACTTGTCTCAGATCATCTCTCACCCCTCTCTGCCAGGGTAAGACAAGTCATATGTAAGAGTGCTTTGAAGTGATGGAAGATATTGTTGAACTTTTAGTGGACAGTCTGTGAGCTGGGATGAAAAACACAACAATAACATATAATAAAGAAAGGGCACAAGGTTACACACAGTAACTTCAGCAATGGTTCCTGAATCAGATGCTCTTGTCTCTGTGCTTCTGAGGTGAAGCTGACCTAGAATATTGGAAAGGACTCATTAATATGAATACAAATTACATGTCACAGCTGATTAGTGAATGATAAAACACTGTAGCACTCTTTTTCTGGAATTAAAGGCTAACGTCGAGAAAAGTACAGGCTACAAAACTTTTCCCAACATTTAGAAAGGATCTTCACAGAATCACAGGATGGTTTGGGTTGGAAGGGACCTTAAAGATTATCTTATTCAACCCCTCTGCCATGGGCAGGGACACCTTCCACTAGACCAGATTGCTCAACCTGGCCTTGAACGCTTCTAGGGATGGGGCATCCACAGCTTCTCTGGGCAATCTGTGCCGGTGCCTCACCACCCTCACAGTCAATATTTTCTTCCTTATATTCATCTAAACCTGCTCTCTTTCATATTAAAGACATTCCCCACTGTCCTGTCACTACAGCCCCCTGTAAAATGTCCCTCTTTGCCTCTCTTGTAGCCCCTTTAGGTACTGGGAGGTGCTATGAAATCTCCCTGGATCTCTACTCCGGGCTCAACAGGTCCAATACTCTCAGCCTGTCTTAATAGAAAAGTCTTCTTATATTTCTTTACATCTTTACATAGGATACATTTCTTTGTTCGCACACTCCTATTTCTTCTTACAATTTTGTTGTGGTTTAGTTTGGTTTTTTTCAGATATTTTTTATATGTGGTCTTTTGTCATCCTATTTTTTTTTAATTTGCCCTTATAAATTAAAGGAATTGAGGAAAAATTTTGCCTAGAACACTATTAAAATGATTTCAACAGAGGTCATTGAGGGAGATAATATATAGGTTGTAGGAATGATGGGGGAGGAAGACAGAAGAAAGACATCCTTTAGCCTGTACCTCCAGAAGCTACAGATACAGCTGCAAATAATGAACCAGTAATAAGCATAGTAAATATTAAATTAAATGACTCAAAGAGCCAGAAAAATAGAAACAGTGAAGATCCATAACTGGAGTTGGTTTAATTTGGCATCTGTTTGTTAGCTTCAAAAGTAGATCCATTTGAAGATCATGTGTCTGATTACAGATGTTTGAAATGTACAAATTTCTCTGCATAAGGAAATACAAGGTGTGACTTTGAACCATCAGAAATGAGAGCTAGGAATTCCTGATTTCTAGTTGAGGCAATGTTTGGGCAAACAAATGAATATTTGCAGGTAAACACAGCATGTTAACTTGAAAGCTGCAAGCAGTGCCTTTGACTTCAAACATTTGCGCCTAAATATCAAACTGAAATATGGTCATATTAGGATTTTAAAATTAAAAACAAAGGTGTCTCATTAGTTCCTATTTTCTTTTATCTGCAATCTTCTGACAAATTAAATACGAAGATTTGCAGAAATATAAAATCAAAGCTAGAAATGCTGATCTAATAGCCAGCTGGTTGACACAGGACTATGATTAGTGTTGGCTGTTTTGCCGAAAGTGCAACTTGTTTAGGAAAGGAAATTTTTGACTCTTATTCCTTTAAGAGGTAAAAAAAAACCCAAAAAAACAAAAGTTCTGTCAGATGAGGTTTAACTTTTATGAAGGAGAGGCTTCACCAATACTTTGTAACCATCTCCCTACAGCCTCACTCCTCCTTTCCACTTCTCAACTCTCCATCTCCACACCTAAAAAGAGATAATGAAAGGATTTTTTAAACTATACATTTCCTGAAAGTTATTCTTCTATTAAAACCAGTTGCAGAATTTCAAATACTGCAGTGCATGATGCTCTTACTCTGCAAACAAAAGGGATTAAATTATGGCTATACATGTGATTTTAGAATAAATCACAAACATGGACAACTCTCTAGGATTCAGGGTAAAGAGTAATTTTCTACAGTTTATGCTAGTGACCAGCCAGCCTTTGGAAGTCTTGTGTACAAGCAATTTATACTGCTTACCCCTAGTGTTATTGGAGTTCCAGAAGTGGGAAGCTTAGCCTCCGTGATAACATACATTCTACTTTGAAGAAACTAGTTGGGTAGCAACTAATCTTTACACTGGGTAACAATATATGCTAAAAATCTTTGCATGAAGAGGCCTTAGGACAAATGAGTATTTGGCATAAATTGACATTTTCAGTTGAAGCCAATGATCTGTTACAGTTTGCACCAGATGTGTATTTGACTCTTCTCAGATCATGAGCTGTAACAAAGCTGGAGATGCAAACAGGTAACAGGTAAAGATGGTTTATGTTTTGGGTAGACACTATGTAAGGAAAAAAAATGCAAAAATTTAAAGTTGCATAAAATAACAAGACCTGAGGCATTTTTCATACGTATTTCAATCTTTTGAATAGGCAATTTTTAAAGGCTTAAAATTCACCAGTATATGAAGGAGTTTTATTTTTTCAGTCAACTTGGTCCTAAAGTAGTTTTAAACATGTGCTGAAATATCTACATGTTCAAAAATTACTACTTCTTGATGGCTGATAAGCTTTGTACATAGGATTAACTAAAGCAAAGACTAATTTTTCAAAATTTTTTGCATTTGATTTTGTTGCAAATATATTAAAAAAAGTTCTGCATAGCTCTGTATCTAAAATAGAATATGACATTACAAACAGATTGCTCTAAATATTTGTGGTATCATCAAAAAAAAGGTAGAATCTTTAAAAACAACAACAAAGTAAACTATCTACTGGTGTTTTTCAACTTCATTTCAATATAATCATAAATTTTCACACAATTTTTTTGTAAAACTTCTTGCATATTAAGCTTTTATTATTAAACAAAACTGATCAGCTTTTTGGCAGTATAAATGTTATGTGGTATCCATTTTATCTTTGAATTAGAAATCGTTTTCTGCATGTAATTAAAATAGAAAATACTAACAACATCAAATAAATTAGTCATGCTGCAGTTAAACCAAAATATTCTCCTTCTTTCTTTACTCCAGCCCACACTCCATATTTGAGTCCATTATAAGGGTCTTATACTCCCATACAGATATCTACATTATCAAATAATCTTTACAGATACAAATATAATTCTTATGTGTTGCTGTCTGCAGTTTGTGGATCTATTTTCCAATCAATTCAAGGCCAACTCTCATTAGTGCAATGAGAGCTTTCATGAATAAATCCCTCATATTTTGATGATAGAATTGATTCTTCGTTATTGAATTGCATGCACTCAAGTGGGATCTATCTGCATCTAAAGAAAGAAATTCATGATTTTTTAAATCATAATGAATGCCCCAGTATACTTATTACCATTTTGTTTCTTTAGAACTGCACCTAATTTCCTGAGTATCTTTGATAAATATTGGCTTTTTGTGCCTTCTTTGTTAATGAAAACTCAGGAATTATTTCTAAAGCCTATTAGTTAGGGGTGTTTGTGTATTTTCTAAGCTACTCTAAAGAGTAAATGATATTCACTGATATGAACTACCCTATCAGTCCAAGAAAGGATATATGGGTCATCATTAACAAAATGGCAAAAAAATCTGTGAGTTTTGTTGGGAAGTTATCTATCTAATCAGTGGTAGACACAGTGCAAATATGTGTGGATTATATTGAAACTTCCTTTTCTTACTTCCAAATCATCTGGGAGCTGTACATAATTTACAAAAGCATTGTTATAGAAAGAAAAATTATAAAATTGCAATGGTTTGTACAGTATATGGAGTTTCACACCTAAACTAAATACTGTGATCTTATCTCAAATATTGGAGATATATATATATATAATTCCTACTCTGTTTATTTGGGAGATAAAATATACTTTTGCTGATGATACTGTGGGGTTTTTTTTATTTTTTTAAGTATTTAGTGCCTTGATTACACATTAAACAATTAAGGAGAATTTTAAATGCTCTTTATTATTTTTTATTGTTAAAGTGATTTAAAAGGTAAAAAAACCCTGATTTGCGTCCCACTTAGGACAGATAAAGCACTTCTTTTGAATGAGATTTAGAAGTCTGGAGGTCACTGAGGCCTTCTAGGTCTTTTTTCTGTTTCAGTCTTCAGTTCTTCCAGTGTAGGGGGGCAGTAGAATGTAATCTTACCCCTCCATGAGTTGCAGCTGGGATTAATTACTAGAGACTAAGAACACCTGTAACTAATGAGAACAAGTGCCATAAAAGGGTGTAGCAGGAAGAGGAGTCAGATGGCTGCTGCAAGGGTTCAGGGGAGTCACTGCTCAGAGGAGCTGCTCTACAAGAAGCATTAAGAAGGTATGAAGCTTAGAAGCTGTGGGATCCTTGCAGCTTAATGATAATAGAACTGTTGCCGTGCACTGTTCCAATATATAAGGCAACAAATGGTGACCCTGATGTGATTACAACAGGCAGTTAAAAAAAAAAAGAAAAAAAAAAGAAAAGGGAGAAAAAAGAAAAGGGTACCCTAAATAATGAGTGAAGAATAATGAGTGAAGGCAGTAGAGAAGCTGCAGAAGTCTGGACCTAATCCAGTCGTCTGATTTGAGGTGAGCGACTGGGAAAATAGCTGACTATTTTTGCCATGTGGAAAGCTTTATTAAAATGACAAAGTACACTTTGTAGTTTACTGATTGTGAAGCTGGATTTGACTACTGGATTAGGCTACTGAATTTGACTATATAAATGGAAATATGATTAGGAAAATGTATTGGTGTAGAACAAATTTATTGGGAAAAAAAAATGTTATCCCTAGTGAAATGCAATGATGCTACTCTGTATGGGCAGGTGCCCGAAACCTTCAGATGAGGTATAGTGTAAACTCTGGGTAAATGTTTAAAGCCTTCTGAAATTCTATGGTGCTAGTTTCAACTGTGACATGTGCTGTGACAAAAAGAATTAGTATTTTCTTATTTTCTGCTGTTTCAAAGTATATGTGTATATAACTCTATATGAAAAGTATAAATATGACATAATAGTTACTAAAGATTAAGACTGAGATAATATGTTGCTTGAGCCTTTGTATAACCTATAGCTCTATATGATGAAATCTATAAATATGACATAATATTAATATATATTTCTGGAAAAGCTGCAACTCTGTGGTTAAAAGAAAAGGGGGAATTGAAGGGGGGCAGTAGAATGTAATCTTACCCCTCCATGAGCTGCAGCTGGGATCAATTACTAGAGACCAAGAACACCTGTAACTAATGAGAACAAGTGCCATAAAAGGGTGTAACAAGAAGAGGAAGTCAGATGGCTGCTGCAAGGATCCAGAGGAGTCACTGCTCAGAGGAGCTGCTCCATGAGAAGCGTTAAGAAGTTATGAAGGTTAGAAGCTATGGGATCCTTGCAACTTAATGATAATAGAACTGTTGCTGTGCACTGTTCCAATATATAAGGCGACATTCCAAGGCTGCCCTTCAGAGGGTGATAATGCAACATGAAGTATTGAGCCACTTTCACGCAATAGGAAGAAGACTGTGAAATATCATTCCTAAATAAAGAGACTGAATAAACACCTGCCAGGCATTTGTTTTGGATCCTGCCTTAAAGCACATCAGTGGGCAGATTGGCTCTGAAGTGTCTTGCAGAATTGTTCCTGGGCCTTTCACTGACATTTGAGAATTAGTCTCAAGAGGAAAAGGTATTCCCATCTGGAAATATTTCCTGTTTCATTGCATCTAAACAAAATGATTTTCTGTGTGCAGCCATAACTGGCTCCTTTAATAGTCAAGGAAGGATGGGTTGAATCATGTCCTGATGCCCTAACATGGGAAAAGGACCTGTCTCTCCTCTAAAGCATCAAGAATAAGCTAGTGACTATATCATTAACAGAAATATCACACTTGAATCCACAGTCTTTTGAGTGAAGAATTCAGCTTCTTGTGTTTAGCAAAGTTCTCATTGCATGTAATGATAGATAATATCTCCTTAGATACTTAAAACCCAGTTTTATTTCATCTTAGACTTTTAGAAAGAGGTGGTCTAGACAGCTCAGCTGCAACCCAGGGTTAGATCCCCTATTTTCTTAGCTATCAGCTATGTTTGAATAAAAATGGCATCCCTGACAAATGAAGTATACTGTAATCAGTGCAGTTTGTGCTGCTTTAGCAATGCAAATGATCAAACTTTAGTTATCAAGTCTTTATTATATTTTTAATAATGCTTCAAGTCTATGTGAGCTGCATGTGTCCCAGAAGTAGAGAAAAAGTCAATAAATTGTGTTTTTGGCTGAAAATATGAAATGATCCAACAGAACTGACTCACTTTGGCTGTTGACCATCCAGAAAGGGCACCAGTGCATTGTGATCACCAGTGATTCATTGTCACAGGCTGCCTTTTTCTAGGACCATGCTTGCAGCTTAGAGGAAAGTGGGTCCTAAGGAAGGCAGTGCAGATCTCTTTCTAAGCTATTAGCAGAGGAGTGCAGGAATCCCTTCTCCACGATTTGGGAAAAATCATTAATTATGAGTTAGTGGACAAATGTGTTTCCTTTGATCCACAAAAAATGCCTTAATGCTTTTAGCTGCAACATTACACTGCTTGTTAAGTCCCTGAACCCTACAACTTTTTCAGCTGTAGAGGTTTCTGTGATAAATCCCTTTCACATGTGAAAATATATAAGGTCAAATTATATAAAAAGGACATTTGCAACCACCTAAGCTGAGCAAAGAATTCAGACACATTGCAGTGGCACTGGAGGATGGTGAGGGCCTGATTCTGCAGGCAATAATAGAATATGCAGATCAACTGCAATGCTGAGCATTATAAATTTAAATTACTTTATACATCTGCAATATTTTCCACCTTTTCTATTGAAGACCATTTCTCTACACCATGGCTTGCATTATAAAAGATGTAGTATTAACCCAGTGTTCTGATTTTGGTAGTTACTCCAGTGGATTACACTGCTTGATATTTTGTAGTCCCCTGTTACATGCATCTTTCTTGAGTGTAGTAGACTTCTCATCTAGGTCAACTCTATCCATTTTTTTAGCTTTTATGCTTTAAAATTGATTGCTAGATTTATTTATGAATTTCTGTTGTGGTTTAATCCCAAACATTAACCAAGCTCCACACTTGATTCCTCTACCAGTGGGATCAGGGTGAGAAATGGAAGTGTAAAAGCTAGGAAACTTGTGGGTTGAGATAAAAATAGTTTAATATTGAAGGCAAAAAATCATGCTTTCCTATGGGCAGGCAGGTGTTCAACTGTCTCCGGGAGAGCAGGGACCCATCACATTTGATGGTTACTTGGGAATTCAAATGCCATCAATCCGAAAGTCCAAAGGTTTTAAAAGCAGTGGATTTTCACACAATTTGTAATTTGACTATTGGATTTGTCAATTAAGAATATCCTCACATTAAAATAAACTTTGCTCTTAAGTTTTAGCACTATTTTCCAATGTTTTCTGTTTTTAACAAATTAGTATGGGATATGTAGCCACAGAGAAGGTTTAAAAAATGAAGTGATTAGGAATCTGTACTTAGAAGCAAAAGGGAATAAGAATTTCTGTTATGTGTCTGAATATGTTACCTGCACTGGATTTAAAATAAATATGGTATTTCCGTGATGCAAATACTCTTTGTTAATAATAGCAATAAATAAAAATTTCTGTAACATCAGTTTTCTGACAAAGTGATCTCTTATGGATTTACTATTGGCTTTGTTTTGTTGGTTTCAGTGTTCTGTTTTTTTAAATTTAGCTTTCTGTAGGAATTTCTTTATCTGTGATAAATATATGCCTTGGAAGCTACATATCAGCAGAGTAAGGAAATTTCGTAGCAAGATATTGCAGATTTAGGGATTTTTTTCTTCGTTTGGAAGAACAAAGTCAAGGACAACTCCATGTGTTCTGCAAAGTTCAGCAGTAATATTATTATTCACACAAGTTGTCTCAGCTGTGAAGTCAGTACATTTGTTCTGGATGTCTCTTTATTATTAATGGCCCTTTCACCTGACTTTCTACATTTGTTTGAGCCAGCACAGCTCCTGCCTGCTGGCCAGTTCACTTAGATTGTTTTCATCCCCTGGTTGCCTTAAAGGTGAAGCTTTGTTCCAAATGTCTTCTGAAAGGTTAGTTGTAACTACTCTAAGGATATAGGATTGAAACAGAAAATACTCTGGAAAGAGCAAATGGAATAGCAAAGCCTCTCCTCCTATTTCCAAGGCATCACTCATTTTATCCAAAATGCTCCCCCCAGCATAGGGTAAAATTCACCATGGACCCAGAGTGAATATAGCCCAAAGATCCACCCAAGTCTGACACCCGACTGTATCTACCTTAAGCAGATGTTTAAATGGCAATTAAGTGGTGTGCTGCCTTTTTAATGGCTCTTTACAAACAGGTGATTTCCACTCAAAGAGAATAAGCATAAAATAAAATCAATTTATTAAAAGTTCTGAGTAGGGGAAAATATAAAAAAGATGATTAGTTTGTTTCCTTCTTGGAAAAAAATCCATTTGGGATTTTTTTTTTGTGTGTGTTTTGTTTTATTTTTTTTCATGGGACTATTAAATTGGATAATACCATTCCTAAACCATGACAAGAGATCTGGTTTTCCATGGGCCACTTCCAAGGGTTTTATAATCTGAGAATTATTTGGAGTTTTATTTTCACTGGAATCTTAAAATACTTAACAATATTGTTAATGGAGAACTACTTATACTATCAAAGATGTTTGTATAAAGCAGAAGTAACACTGCTAAAGAATTAATTAGCGTGAGCAGTGGAGGTCACTGGAATGTGAACTGCCGGGCTCTTACTGCAGAATCAAGAGCTGAGGAGAATGAGATATTGGTTTAGCTTCAGTAGATTATATTAAAAAGAACTCTGTATCAAATGGCTACAATTTCATCTGCTTGTCTTTCCTCATTTATAGAGTACCTTTAGGAAGTTATTCCAGTCTTTCAAGAGGATTTGTAGGGTGACTCAGTACCCAAAAAAACATATATCAAAATCTCAGTAAAATACTAAGTTACAGAAAGACATTTTAAACTCAATACAAAGTAACATTCATATAATTTTGGTGTACAGGAATATATGTGTGCATGCTAGGGTAATGTGAAATACAGAGCACCAAGGTGATAATGTGCCACATTAGGACAATTCATTTTAAACATCTTAAAATAGAAATGTCTAAGGAATGAGAGATGGAGGTCAGAAAAAATTCATGAATTCTTGCACCTTATTTTCATAAATCAATGCCTTAGGCCCCACTGAGGCAGCTAAAAATACATTTCTCTTTCAGATGAAGGAGATTAGGAGGTGGGAGGGAGGGCTTGTTGCCTTGCAAACCTAGAGGGTGTCAGAATTGTCATGAAATGTATGAACATTTTTTGTATAGGTGTTACTGCATGAGGGATGCACTTTCCCTTTTAGTGACATAGATAATAATATTCTTTTGTAATTCACTACATAGAATTTGAAATTTCACCTTTTCAACCTGTTATGTTTGTGGCACAGCCCATAAAGAGCTCATGGGAGAGAAAGGGTGAGGTTGAACAGACTGAACCAGTTCTCTTTGCAGCTGTGCAAAAATTGTGGATTTCAGGCAAGAAACTGATGATGAACTGGTAGATGGCAAATGCATCACATTCTGTTTCTAGGAACTATTGACTTTCCTTGGTATTCTATTTAGAGAAGAAAGAATAACCAAGGTGAGGGCATTTCACTCCAGATGTCAAAGTACAAGTCAGAATGATTGCATTTACTTAGGAACCATCCATTTCCCAGTGAGGGAAGCAAGTCCCTGAGACTACAGCCATTTCAAAGGTAGAAAATGTAAGGTGAAGTCAGATAAATCCAGTTCAAACTTCAAAACATGGCTATTAATCAGTTGCTTAAGTTAACTAAAATGTGAATATAGACTGTGCTGGAGAGGTGAGAGCACCTCCTGACATATTCATCACAGAGAAGCAGAGTCTGAACTCTAATGACTGGACCTTCACAGCACAAAAATTAAGAAGACAAATAATACTATGGGTGCCTGTTAATTGGAGCAGCTCAGTGGGTAGCCAGTTAAATAGCTATCTTGATGAGGAGGAAAAAACCTACAAAAATAGCTTTCAAAATAACCAAATTGATATAAAACTGCACAGGAACTAAAAATTGCAAAGACAAATATTTTATATGCTCCTTCTTTATGGAATCTGCCTCCTCTAATGTATCCTTTGACAGAGAGGTCAGTATCTGTTGCACACTGAAAACACTGTGGTACAGAATATACTGTGAATATACGGGCAGAGAAGGTAAAGATGGTTGCATTCATTAGGCAGATCTTTGTTTTTCTTCAGCAGATGCAAACTTTGGAGCTTCTAAGAGCAAAGGTTTCTTTTTCTCACTAGTTTGTTTCCTATATGTCTTCAATTGTTGCCTGACCACTCCTGCATCTGTGATGAGATACAAATGTTTTCTGTACACAGACTACGCGGATACTTCCACACCCACCAAACTCAACCCACCTGTATTCTAGTGAATAGCACTACCAACCATTACAATGAAAGATTCCTATTTTCATATATTGCTGAATATCCTGTTTATGTCTTCTTCATAGCAGCTTGAGGAGGGCATTATCATTTAAGGGCCAAATATTTCTCCCATCCTGTAACAGACACATACAGTTCCCCACTAGGTGACCACTAGAGGAACAGCTCTGCTCAAACCTGCTCCATACTCTGTGACTAAATGAGTTTTGTAAAATTGTGCAAAATTTTGTAAAATTCATTTTTACAAATGAATTTTGTAACATTTGTAAAATTTGTGTTTTACTCTGATTCTTTCCTAATGCTGCTGTGGTGAGAAGCATTCTTTCTGCTGTGATGGAACTGAACTCATCTATGAGTTTCAGGAAATGATTGTCATGAATTCTTATTTTCACAGTGTATCATCATTGTTTTCTACAATTTCCCATTTGCTTTTTCACTCCGTGTGATGAATCTCCTGTCACCAGCAGGTTTTCAGTACAGTTGTGTGCTTTGCCCTGGATATTTTCAGACAGAGTTTCTACAGCTTACCCTGTAGTCATGCACATGAACACAGGAGAAGACAAGTCTCTAGTTGGCTGGATTTTTGTGTTTGTATTGGGCTTACACGGCAAGGTTTTGGTAGGGGGATGTTGTGAGGGAGATTGGTGCAGGGGTGGCCCCTGTGAGAAGAAAACAGAAAATTCCCCCATGTCAGAGAGCTCCTACTCCTGGCAGCTCCAGGATGGACTGCAGTGAGCCAGGCTGTCCCCTGCATCTGAACTCTGACCTATTTCTTGGAGAAAACAGATTTTGGCATCTCATTATGGCACGTAGAATGGAATAACCATGTAAATGCATTCAAGTCCTTTGGGCTAAGCAAGAAGAATAGTGCACAGTCTTCCTAATTTTCCTGTAGGACTCCAACCCCTTATCCAAGGACTGCTTGTTGGAAGAGTTTAAATATATCTTCGAAGAAACTAAATGCTATGGGTTTTTTGGCTTGTTGCACAGATTTTTTGTGTAGATCCATCTCACTGAACTTGAGACATCTAAATTGTAAATATCAGAGGTAGTACTTTTTGCACCTTTTATAGCCAATAAAAAGAAGTAGATTAATTGCTCTAAAAAGAGCATGGCTTTTTGGGATGAGGTAAAGTGCATTGTAAATTGTGCATATCTTACCACAAAAAAACAAGGATGGGCTTTAATCCATCTTATTTTGGATGGCTACAGTGTAGTGACTTAATGTACACCCCCTACATCTCATCAGTACAAAAAAAAAAAACCAAAACAGTGCGCTGTGACTCATCAGAGTTAAAAGTGGGATAAGTTATGGAAATGCAGGTGTCATTTTTGATGCCATGGGTTACCCTGCCTTGTACCTACTGCTCTGAAAAATCTCTTTCAAACCCAGTGTCATATTTACCTATTTCAGGTTCCTTAGGTCATCTCAAATTCTTCCAGATGTCAATGCTTATGCAATTTAGTGCTGCTTAGTACCTCCTTTATAGTGAATTTAGTTGTTCTTCAGGTTTTACTGACAGAGAGTACTTTTCAACTGCCTGATCAGAAGCCCCTGGAGTTGTTTGAGATGACCTAGGGTATTCCAGACATGCATGGGTCTAGCAGATGTGACATAAGATAAATGAAATATCCCTACTCCTTAGGAGAGGTAAACTGAGATCAGTGGCGATAGTTCTGGGCATTTGAGACTGCAGTAGAACACCTATATTTTGGTAGCTTAATTAAATCTTAAATTTCCATTGACAATACAGAGGCTGGAATGGTTATTATTTGGGGTCTAAATGTAGAATTTGCCATTTTAACAAAGATGATCAATTACTGGGAGATAAATGTACAATTAATTCTTTACTATGCAATCCTGGGACAAATTCTATCTTTTGCAGCTAGCTTAGGGATCTTTCTTCCCAGTAATATCCTAAAAAATGACCTACATGTCCTTATGTCTCTTTGCTGATAAAATGGAAAGAGTATACCTCCATTTACATGAAGATTTTACTACATACTATGGCAGAAATGTGAAAACAAGTGAACAAGTGTTTCTCTTTTTCTAATCAAGCATTTTTGTTTTGGTTTTTTTGGGGTTTTTTGGTTTTTTGGTTTTTTTTTTGCCACCAACAAAATAGTGAATAATATAACATCCTTCCTAGGCAATATCTTATGGTAATAAGAAACATTTTTGCATATTCCAGCATGGGCAAAGGAAATCCGTCACACAGGAAGACTTAATTTTGTTTTGTGTCATAAGACAACAGTGATGTTATGTGAACCTCGTAGTATTTTACTGGGAATTACAAGTTTTTTTTTAAGTATGCTATATTCACAGTAAAGACTTTTTTCCTAATATATAATTTAAACCTACTCAGTTTCAGTTTGATTCCCCCCATTCTCTCACTACAGGCCCTTGTAAATATTCCCTCTGCATCTTTCTTTTTGGCTCCCTTCAGGTACTGTAAGGCCAAAATTAGGTCACCTCAAAGCCTTCTCTTTTCAAGGCTGAACAATCCAAATCATCCCAGCCTTTCCTCATAAGAGAGGTGCTCCATCTTTCCAAACTCAGTGATCTTCTCTGAGCTCACTCCAACAGGTCCCTGTCCTTCCTGTGCTGGGAGCCCAGAGCTGGATGCAGCACTGCAGTGTCACTGCTCTAGGGTGAAACTAGCTCAGAAGAAATTTAGCTTGTGCTGGCATGGTGCTGCAATGGGTTTAAATAACTTCTGGATTTCAAATCTAATTCAGCCTGGTGTTTCCATAGTGTGCTGCGTGGCTGGAAAGGTTCCAGAGGATGAATATGTAAGGATTTGAGCATTTGATAAAACAAATGTGTGTGAAGCTGTTCAGATTTACAACGCCTAGAAACTGGAACATAATGGTCATCTGACAGTCATGACCCACAGATGTGAGACAGAGAGTTGTCTTAGTTTATCCTGGTCTTTTTTAGATGGGAATATTTCTAAAATATTTTATTTATCAAATTGCTGTATGGGTGTATGTTTATAAAGCAATTTCTGAAAATTCATGTATCCTGATAGGTTGAGGTTATTATTAATTAGACAAAGTGCTGTGAATTATTTTATATGCACCAAGATTTTCATCATCAGAGACTCATTTTACAAATTTAATGTCTCATTCTCAAATAAATGTGTCTTTTCTGATTTGCTGCTGCTGTCAGCGTTCTTCATCGCTATGTCATTACCAGTCCTGGGAACTTGTTTATCTTCTGACCCTGCTTCTCATCCCAAATCCTAAGATTTTATCTGCCTCAGGCAGAAATAAACACATCTTAACAGCCGTGAATCCCCACGGGAAGTGCAGATCAAAGGATGATAAATCCTATAAAATTTAATTTAGGTGATTATTGGTAGGCAGTGAAGAGGAGTAAATGCACTCTTGTTTTTGACAAAGAGAATTTAAGAGCAGTTTATGTCTGCAATTATGCCTGGTGAGAATTTTTGCTTAGCTATCTCACTCTTTCTTCCTTGTTGTTCATCACCTCCCCTTTAACAAAGGCTGTTTGTTCCCTATCTTCCCCCTCTAAGCTGTTGAAGTTCCCTTTGCTATTTTCCAGTCAAATATCTGAAATTAACAACTTAAGCAGTTGTGCTAGCCTGTCTCATTTTTATGGAGAATTTCTGAAGAATTCCCTTGTGGGCAGCAAATGACTCAGTTCTAATGAAAAGCCATAGGAAACAGCAACCTCAGCATCCCACTTTTCAGGTTTTGCACCTGAAGATGAAGGAAAAAAGAGTACAAGCCCTGAGAAACCTGGAAGTATGATGTTGGGAAGGGCCTATATAAACATGGAGCAGACAGTTCCACTTTAAGCATATATGTTCAAAGAGCTGGAGCCAATCAGACCAGAGTACAGACATGGAGAGAACTGCTGTGAGTGTCTGGGCACATTCTATAACACTTACCAGTAATAACAGATGTCTCATCTTAGCGTTGTGAAGTTCAGAGCAGCCCTAATAAAGAGCTCTGCAGTGCATTTATGTTACTCTTCCTTTTTTTTTTCTTTCTGTCAGGATTCTTGAAGACATTCCATAGGACTGGATATGCAAAAGTGTGAGGTCAGCAGTAAAAGAACAAACAGGCTGACCCTAGGTAGCTATAGTGTGGTTAGTTTGAAACTGGGACTAGGCAAAAAAATAGAAAGGTTGATGAAAGAAACAATCAGCTGATACTTATAGAGTAGAAATATTCTCAGTGATAATGGCTTCCTTCAAGAAAAAAAGTAGTGTGCAAAAAAGCTGCGATCACTCTGAAAAAGACTGTCAGTGTATGGCATTGTCTATGGCCAGCTGTAATATCAATGCAATCTAAAACTGGCAATGAATTTGGTAGTAACACAGTGCTGGGAGCCAGAACTACCCATCTATTTCAGGTGATCATAGTGTTGTGTTAAAATATGGGACTACTGAATATTATTTTTCTGAGATTTCCTGCAGGAGAAAATACTTACTTTGGTATGAATGATACTAGATCCTGAGCTGTTATTTTTTCAGCACAAGAAGTTGCAGCTACCTTTGGTTTAAAGTCAGGTTTAAAGTCAGGTGCTCAATGAAGTTCATACACAGTAACAAATAGAGTTATCAGGCTCCTAATGATCTATTCTCCCATTGATACTCCTGGGACGTTGCATAAAGCTCTCATTAATGCAAACGGAAAAGTGAAAAGTACATGCCGAAATCAACAACTCCCCCTATTGTTGTAACGGGTGAATGGTTCCCTTAGGCAAAAAACATTACTGACTTTATTTTTTCCTTGACTATCTCCTCCTCCTTATGAAACAAATCATGCTAAAAAGTGTGTTTTGTTGGATTTGTTTGTTTTTTAAGTGAATGTCAAAGGAGAAAGTCAGTGAGGAGGATTTATCAAAAACAACATTCTTGTTACGACCCAGTTCTGACCCAGTGTAGCCAAATCATCAATCACGGTGACAATGGGCCATATTTATCCCTGGTGCAGCTGCACTGTAATTGACAGAATTACATTTAGAAGAGATTTGCCTTGTAGCTGTTTAGTTAGAAGTCTGGGGTGATGATTAGTCGAAGGTTTGACTTTCTCTGCAGCTTGGATTAATGCATACATTATGCAAAGGTATATGTGTATTCAGTTTGCTGCAGATGTCGTAGTCAAGAATTTGTGAATGTTTGCACTTTGTCACTCCAAGTTCCATTATAACAGAATGTAAAGATAACAGGGCCACAATCTAGTTATGCACTTCAAAGGTTGACAGAATAATTTGATTGTATTCTGCTTTTTTACCGTAATCAGGTAAACTGATTATTGTAAAATTTTTTTTTACCAGCCACAAAGCAGGTACACTTTGTGGCTGGTAAAAAAGGCTAGGCATGGGACAGCTAAAATGTGTAGCACTAATGTCCTACAGCATAGAAATATTGTTTCAAGATTTTTTTTATTACTACATATCCCAAAAATCACACATGGAGAAAGTGAGTACTTATTTATATAGTTACAGCGAAAGAACAAAAATATTGGTCAGTGTCTAAGTCGTCTGCTCATTTTTTGTACCCTTTTAAATTTAGGTGCCATGTAGTCAATTGGAGTAAGCAGAATACGTTTCATTCTTTGAAAGAAAATATTTCAAACCCTTTGATGCCATTAATAAACTGGATCTGCTAAAGCTAGATGGTGCTACCCTATGTTAAATAACAGTGTATTTCCATTTTTTATTTCCTATACAAGTAATTGTCCTTATATACTAGTCATATTCAGCTGCTTACTGTGTGAATTTGTTCTTAACTTGAATAAAGGTAAGGACTAACACTGACTTTACTGGACCTATGACATTTTCTTCATTACATTAATTAAATATAATGTGCTTCAGTAACAGAGCTCAAAATATTTATTGATCAGTTAACAAAAGCAAAGATTGATGCTAAATGCAGGTGTTGTCTGAAACATGGCAAGTAAGAATAGAAAAAGCCCTGGTTTATTGTAGTGCCCTGTGATACACATTTCAGAGCTGTGTTAGATCTGTATATAAATGTGGTTAGTATCACTTTCTAGAATTGAAAGTATGATTTTGCTATTTAGTAAATGGGCCACATATGCGGGGAAATGATTTCCTAGTAGTAACGCTGCATTCTGGTAAATAACTGTTGTCTCACTCACTAGTAGGCAGTTGGGTATCTCATATGCCTCTATAATTCTACCACATATCGATCCAAATTAATTTTATCTACAATTTATCCTAAAAACACTGCTTAAGCACAAAAGGTTCCTGGATCCTTTTTGAAGGAGATATTTAGAACAAGACTGGACTGACCAATATTTTTTGCAATTTTACTGGAAATCTTTCTGAGAAATACAGTTAGTGGGATATGCAGAAATATGATGAGTTTGTACTGAAATTCCGTGTGGGGTTGTGTTATCAATCAATGCATCCTAGGGATTTTCAGGGAAATCTGCTAATGGAATACAGTTAACATAAAACTATGCCATCAGTAAGTGTCACTTGTACTGTTGGGAGACATTAGCTATCACAGCAGTGCCTGGGAAAATGCAGAGTACAGTACATGTAGTTCATAAACTGTTGTGAATTACATGGCAGCTCCTTCTGACTTTCTTTTGTCTCTACAATCCTAAGGTTTTTAATAGCACTCTTCACCATTACTGTGGCACAAAAGACAGATCAATTAGAAGAAATCAATGCAAACTCTCTTCTCAATAAAATTAAATAAGTGTTGAAGGTCTTGAAAACTTCCAACTACATGTATAGCTAAGGCTCTGTGTCAGTGTTTCTCATTCAGTGGGTTGCAATCCCAGTCATCTAAAAATTTCACCAAAGGACTAAAAGAGAGTGAAAATTTTATGGCAATTTAAAGCAAAGTATATCTCAGTTTCCTGTTCTTCACAAATATTTATCTTTTAAGGCTCAGCAACTTTTGTAAAGCTCTTGAAACATACATTGTGGCAATTACATTTGTCACTACTAGATCTGTAGCATATAAAACAGGTTCTTTTTTTTTTTTAATATCTATTAAATATCACCTGTGAAAATGCTTATAAATCATACTTTCATTAAAATGAACTGATGCTTGTGATACATGATACCAGCTAGAATTTTATAGCTAATGCACCTTACGACCCTTGTGAGGTCAATGTAAATTTTAACACATTAACTGACAGGATTTACTGCAACTGGCATTGACCAGATAGTTTATAGTAAAAGTACAGCAGGGCATCAGAACATTAATTAGTATGTGCTAGCCACAGGAGTTGAAATTAACCTTATTATCTAATGAGAACTGTGTCAAACACTAGTTTTTGTCTTTAGATGTAGAAGTTGACAAAACTTGTCAAAAGCTTACTATATTTTCTTTCAGAGCTACTTAAACAAAGAGCACTAGGATATTATGGCCATATATAGATTTTACATCTGTGTTTACCCCAGCACTTAACACAGATGGAGCGGCTTGGTGTGTTACCAGCATCTGTATTTTCATTGTTAGAAAGATTGAGCTGATGTGAACTTTACTGAGCTGAAGCAATGATAGCTGAGAAAACGACCTCTGAGATGTCACCCACAGTTGTCTCTTTGAGAAGTTCTTCCTCCTTCATTCTTCTCCAGCTACCACTTGCCTGCTGTTTCACTGGTTGCTGCACCTGTTCATTTACCCAGTCAAAGGAGGTGCCTACCTTTAGAGAGCTTGATAGTAAATCTTTGCTTACCTGGGTTGTATGCTCATGAGTGATCATCTCTGTGACAGCCAACCAGAAAATCTTCACTTTAAGGATCATGGCAAGGATAAATTTGCCATAAGGATAAATTTGCCAGAAAGCAATGTAGTTTCTTCCATCATGCATATGCATACATATGTATTTAGGGTGTGTCCCATCCCTGGAAGTGTTCAAGGCCAGCTTGGATAGGGCATTGAGCAGCCCAGTCTAATGGAACCTGCTCCCACCTGAGGCAGGGGGATTGCAACTACATGATCCTCAAGGTCCCATCCTAACAAAATCATCCAACAGGACAAGAGGAAATGGCCTCAAGCTGAGCCAGAGGTGGTTCCAGTTGGGCATTAGGAACAATTTCTTCATTGAAAGTGTGGTCAGGCACTAGAATGGGGTGCCCAGAGAGGTGCTGGAGTCACTGTCCCTGGGAGTGTTCAAGAAATTACTGAATGTGGCGCTTGGTGCTAATTGGTCTCATTGACAGGGTGGTGCTTGTTCAAAGGCTGGACTCGAAGACCTCAGGGCTGTTTTCCAACCTCAATGAGTCTGTGATTCTATTGTTATGACTCAATTTCTTTTGCATGTGCACCTGCATGTAAATTATGTGTACCTGTATGTAAGTTACACTTTATTTAAAAGGGGGGGAAAAGGTTAAAATAAGAAAATATTAAAGACAAAACAGTAAATGGAGAACAACAGAGTATATACCTTACCCAGGAAGTAATCTTGTTGCAGAAGAGACTACAGGCAGGCAAAGAAACTTGCAGTAACAAGAAACTGTAATTTGATGATTATTGGTCAAAATTTATTCAGACTAAAAGCAGAACAGTTTTCTCTTTCCTCTCTCTGTCATTGTGTTTTTCTCTGCTGGTAAAGCAACTTGTGATGTAATCTACAAGCAACAAGTAATGTAGTCAGTTTGGGGAACTGATCTAGCTGAAAAATAGCCACCAAAGGACAAAATAAAGATCCTCTTTGTTTAGACTTGATTAGTTCTAGTTCATGAGTGAGAAATACATCTGTTGTCAGTTCTGTGGAAGTCATGGCATGGTGCAGAAGGCACTATCGAGGTTGTGTTCAGTGCAGCTCAAACTATGCCTGAGACTTGATATAGGAAGATGGGGAAGATCCATATGAATGTTGAATAACACCTGTTTCGGTGTGTCTAGATAAAGAGGAAAATAAAGCAGTGATGCACTCTACTAAAAAAAAAAAAAAAGAAAAAGCAAAGTAAGAAAAGAGAAAGAAGGGAAAACTGCATTGCTGTCCTGGGCATTGAGCAAACTTTATAATGCTTCTGATGGAATATATTTTCCCTGTTAACAGTTAACCAGAGTCTGTGTTCTGCTGTTACCCATCTCTTTCTATTGCCATGAATGTACATGATGACACAATAGAGGATCCTGGCAACATACTGGAGAAAGTCTAAAAACAACCAATAAGAAGAGCATAGCCTCTAGATTCCTCACGGGGAGAGGGAAATAGCCAGAATTTTTGCTGTCCTGTGGGATGCAATTATGTTGTCCAGAACCAAAGTGTGACCTGTCTTGCCTGTCCTGTTTATTGAATGCAAACTTGATGTCTGGTTTCATTGCAAGTTCCCTGCCTAAGATGGATATCCTAAGGCCAAATTCAATCGACAGTCAACCTCTATAGCTGTCCAGAGCCAGTATTTTCAAAAGAATGCATGTCAGTAAATTATGATGTCTGTTTCAGTTAAAATCAACATTTCTTTCCTAGTTCACTTAAAATCAAATACACTGCAGTACAAGAGATACATTCGTATTTCCCACACAATTTATAGCACCGTGGTTCTGGTATGTGATTTTGACACTCAGAAGAATTTGGGTTAAATTTTCAGATTTTTCTGTGGTGTTGGATATTTAACTTCTTTGAATACAGAAGGAAGAAACTTTAAGATTAATACTTGGCTATGTCTTCTCAGAGAATAAAATCAGCAACCCTAAACTGCCAACTGAAATATCTGAAATGGAATCAGTATTACAAGTATCAGAGCTCTAGCTCTTTCAAGGAGCCACTTAGACACATTTGGAGAAGAAGTTTTCAAACCTTTATGTGACTTTTTCCTGTGAAGATTTAAAGGTTGTGATTCTAGCAAAGGAAAACCACAATAGTTTCCCTGGTTTTTGGAACCTCTTTGTGATGAAATTGCATGAATACACTAGCAAACTGCAGAGAAATTTTAGTGTTGAATTTTGAGGAGTTTCATACCAGACCTGTATGTACAAAGATATCACACTGCTCATCCTTGTGAGACTAACAATGTCTCCTGGACACCATGTCCCAGATTCATACCCTTCTCTCTGCTTTTGTTGATAGGCTATCTGCATATATTTCTTTAGTGGAGAGATATAGGCTTCCCTAGAGAAAAATTCAGAACACCTCATATCATCATTGCCCTCTTACCAGAATTGAATATTTCAATATGCTACAATAAAGTAATAGCATCAGGTAAACTAGCTCAGACAGCTAAAGTAGTAATTTAGTTATTTTGTTTAGCTACCTAAGATCAGGTGAAACAATCCAGGCTGATGGCATTGTAAAAATGGTCATAATAATATGAAAAACTGTAATAAAAATGAAGCAATATTATTTGATATTATAGAAAATTGGCATATTTCATTATTCATATAAGATAATATGGGTCATTTTCCATCAAGTCACTAAGAAACTTAGTGAAGCGATGAAAGACAAAATAATGCCATACAGAATCAATCTGCTTTGTTATTGTGTTGGTTCTTCTGGACAGACCCTAATGAATAGTCTGTAGGATCCTGATAATTTGGTGAATAAGCACAGACTGTTATATATGTGAGTAGACATTTGGAGGATGGGAGAACCTGTATGTATTCCAGAGGAGACAAGTGTCAAAATAATATAAGAAAAACCAAAAATCCTTGTGAATTAGAATTCACATCATATTATAGCAGTATTGAAAAATAATATTTAATATTAATTTTAAAATATTATGTAATTATGAAAGATGTGCATCCTGTTGCTGGAATATGATCTCTTTGGGATCTGAGAGTGGGATAGTTGACAGAATTGGAGCACAGTCCAGAAGGTGAAGAGGGGTAAATGCCCTTTATATGAGAGAGCAGTGAGATTGCATGAATCTGTATATTGGGATGAATGATGAGGCAATGAAAATTTAATCATTGGCATTAGACAGCAAACCCACATTGATAACATCATAGTGAACGTCTATTTCTTATCATTCAGCCAGGAAGAAAAAACAAGAAGACCTTCTCTAGAAAATAGGAATAACCTCACCTTAACAGAACCTCATCCTCCAGATTTTAGCCTGTTCAAGAACTACTGCAAGGAAAACAGAACAAAGAACATGGATCCAGGAATTTGCTGAAGACCATTGATGATTACTATTTACACAAGGAACCAATATGTCAATGGCAGCAGGTGCTCTGCTGGACCTAAAACAAGGAAGGAAAGGCAGGGATGGGAAGGTGTGAGCAACCTTGGCTGTATGAGATGGAGTTCAGGATTCCGAGCAGAGGGAGAAATGCAAAACACAGGATCACAGCCCTTGGCTTTAGGAGAGCAAATGAAGGCTGGTTCAGGAACCTTCCTGAAAGGAATATTAGTAGTAAAGTGGAGACTAGGTAAAATGTGGTCCTGTACTGAATGGCACAGGAAACCCAGCAACAGAGAGAAGGCCAAATTCATCAAGGACTTCAGTCATTGCTGTTAACATTTTCCTTTAGTAACCTCAGGCCCCTGAAGATCCTGAAAGCAGATGTAACATTGGAGCATCTTTCATATAAATAGACCGAAGGAGTAGAGGATTCAGGACAATCAATGTAGACAAAGACCTGATAGTATGAGGTATAAAAGATAGCTCATTTCAGAGATTTCTGTGAACAGGATAGAATGCAATGGATACAAGTCCAAATAAAAGAAATTCTACTTAAAATAAGGGGAAAAAATTGTATTTTAAGGAGGGTCAGACACTGAAAGAACCTGCCCAGGGACATTGTGCAGTGTCCATCCTTAGAGATATTCAAAATCAATCTGGATGATGCCCTGAGCTGTGGCTGACCCTGCTTTGAACTGGAGGTTTGAACCTGATGGTCTCCAGAGGCATCTTCTAGCCTCAGCTGTTCTCTGACTCTTTGCAACTGTGTGATATATGTTGCATTGTGTTAAATTGGAAGCAGTGGTAGCAGAAATTAATTAAGCTGTAGTACATACACAAACTCATGAAATCATGGAGTTATAGCCATTAATATTTCCTCCTTTATTTATAAGTGATTGAAGTCTGTATCACACCACTGCCCATCTTTTTCTATGTCTGCACTGAATGATAGGAATAGAAGGCTTGAGGCAAGATTTTTAGAGAAAAGAGAAAAGCTAAGTCAATTGAAAGCAATTTCTGAAGGGAATAACATCAAAAAAAGGAGGAGAAATATTTGAAAAAGAGGAAAAGGATTGAAGGATATTGAAGATATTATGTTTATATGGCATTCTGGCACTTTTGAATGTCCTAAAAAAGAATTACACCAACAGTAAGTTAGTGGATAAAGCAAAAATTTTGAGAAAAGGCACAAAGGAAAACCAATAGAACATCAAGAGCATTTGAACTGCTAGAAGGCATTTTCCTTGTGGAAAATGTCTGAAAATCCTTAAGAGAGCTCGTGAAGATTCATTTAAATAGCTGAGCAGCTTATTTAAGCAGTCAGACAAAAGCCTTAGTTCAGCTTTACAAAATCGGGCTGCTGCTATGAGCTGGTGGCACAAAAGACAAAAGCAAAAATGTGTCATGTGTCCTGACACTGCACTTTGTCAGAAGTTGCTCACAACTGGCTTAAACTATGCACTGAAGGAAAAGCCACAAAAAAACCTCATGTGCACTACGTGCTAGAGGTTAAAGAACAGATAAAACCTAGACAAAGTACATAAAAATAATAAAATAAACATTCTTTGGGAATATACTTTTGCTCTCAAACACCAAAGCAAGCCAGAAAACTAGAACTTCTGTTGATTCTGCAAACTGCAGAAGCCAGGTGCACCAGGCACTGACTGCTCACAGAACATCTGACAGCAACAGAGGAAGGAAAAATATTCCCATTATTGATATCATGTGCAATATATTGTAATAATATAAAAGCATTTTACGTTATTTTCAAGACTTGGCAGGCATATCAGAACAACTGGAGATTTCCATTAAGAGGTCAAACTCTCTACTTGCTATTTTAAAGATAATTTCCGTGTTTCAGTGTTACTTTGAATTACTAGAATCTGATTAAACCCCCTTTCTGGACATATGCACTTGTTTAAAAACTCAAGGGCAGTAGAAGCAGTGAGGATGCTGGTGAATAAAAAAACCAACAGGTTTCTATTCTAGCAGCTGTGACTGGAGGAAGACATGAGAGAAAAGCTTGAGCCTAAGGTTTACTCCCTTTGTAGGGTTGATCTCAGAGCTAACACAGGCAGCAGTGGTTCTAGGACAAAAACCTGTGAATAAATGAGCATTTCCAGTTTTCCTTAGGCATCTTCAAATAAGGAAATTAAAGACAGAGGCTTAAGTGGAGGAAAATTAAAGGTTTCAATGCAAAGTCATGATAGTAAGTGATAAAGTTTCTGAAAATTTGTGATTTAGGGAAGAGACACTGTAACTAAAAAGTGCACAACCAGCAAAACTGACGCACCAAATAGTTCACAGAACCCTTCCTTATGGAACTTTGCACCAGAATACAAGCTCAAAATTAACCTTTGTTTTTGTTTTTCTTTTTTGTCTTTCTTTTGATTTTGTAGTCTTCAAAGTGAAATTACATGTGCACGACCTTCATAGTTGTTGATTATCACACAATACATATAATAATAAAAATCACAGTCCAAGAATTGAAACTAGACATTGGTCTCAGTGGCCTAAATATCCTTTATGCCTCCTGCTTACTGCCTCTAAACAAGTAATACTGGATTGTAGATATCAACATGTAATATTGTCTTTGCCATTATACAAAATAATGAAATAGAGCACAGCACTGTAAACAGATGTGTCAAGTAAAAGATGTAATATAATAATAATATTATATAACAGAAACAATTACATTAGGGAAATTTCTTGTATTATTTTCATTCACTTGTTGAATTATAGCTTGTTTTTCTTTCACATTGCATTAAATTTTTCCTACACATTTGGAGATAAGAGGTGAGTGAGGGTTCTGTTAAAAAGACAAACTTGTGTCTGACCCTTGTAATTCTATCAAGAATTGATAGTACTTAAGCGAAAAATATCTGTTACAGGGTTTGGAAGCTTCAATTTTCTTTCTTCCTAAACCAAGTCATGACACGGCAATAAAACATATTCTATCTGGATGCTTGATGTAAGTAATGAACCACTCAAGAATCTTCTTATGCTTGGTCAGCATTAGACATGGACAATACTCAAGAAGAATGAGAAATATTTGATTTGTAAAAATTCTCAAACAAACAGTAATTTTCTGTATTAAATGATTAAAACTTTGGTATATAGATGCAATAGATGCTTCTTTGTATCTATTGTTCTTACAGAAGTGAAAAATATGTGAATGAGTTTTATGAATTAGAAGCACGAAATAAGTTTTCTTTTGTTCTAAAATAAGATTTTAACCTATGAAAATATGATCTTGATGAGAAAAATGGAAGAGAAAGGGGCTGCAGGGATGGGTACTATAAGAAAACCATAATATAGACATGGGGATAACTTCTGTGGTCGTCTGGGTACATAAAATAATCCTTACCCCTAATGACAGCTTAGCTTTGTAAAGTTCAGAGCAGTTCTAAGGAAGAGGTCTGAATGTGCAATTATGCAATTATGTCACCTTTTTTTTTTTCCCTAACCAGAATGGTAGTGTGTCATTTTGGGATTGATCCAAATTTGGGTTGGTTCCTTTAACAAAAGTATACTGTGTTTGTGTTCTCTCTTTCCTTGAATTTTGCTGGATATTATCAACTTTACTAGATACTCACAACCTTTTTATTCTGTATTGCAGGAGTTGACTGTACTGTTTGCATGGGCCAAATTGTAATTTTTGCTTTATACTGGGGATTTAATAGAAAAATATTCACTGAAGAAAAATATGGAACATCTTGGGGCACAGAACTCAGCAAAGCATAAGAAAGATCTGCTGTCTCCCAAGGTTCTGCAGATATCTTGGTCCAAAGGAGCAAAAATTTAAAAGAAAAAAAAGAAAAAAAAGAAAGAAAATACTATAAAGGAAAGTGTCAAACTGCAGAACCAAGGGAAGAAGAAAAGTAAGGCTGATATACACCTGACCTGACTCCTGACTTCAGCTATCTACAAAGGAAACATATATATCTTAGCTGGTCCCCACAGGTTTGCTTTAAAGTTGATGGAGGCTTACAAAGGTCCGCATGTAGGCACTTGGTTTAGGACTAAATTAATTCCCCCACTGATTATATTGCCTAGAGATATGCTAAATACAAAAGGAATCCCAGATAGCTAGCCTACATTTCTACTTTGTCAGAAACTATGGGTAATGGAATGAATTCTATTTTAACTTTACAGACAGAAAAAGATCATCTGAAGAAATGTTCTTCATGCCTTAGAGAATTCTAACCAAAGACAGGTTTACTGTGCTTAGCAGGTTGAAAACAGTATTTGCAGTTATGGTTCATAGATTGTTAAAGATGCATAGTTTGGGGTTTGCTGAAGAAGCCAGTGAAGGATTTCAGCAATGCTTAAAGGACCTGCAGTATCTTTTGTCCTTGAAGTAAGCTGAAGAAAGTGCAAAGCGCTGCATAGGCAAAGCTCTGCAAAAGGATCTGGGGTCTGGGTAGGCTGCGACAGGAAAACAGAGAAACTGTCTGTGAAATGGACCAGATGTGTCCAGTGAAAGTCTGTGCTGCAGTATATAAAGTCAAAAGAAATGCAGCAGAACATGGAGACAGGTAGAGCAGCCTAGTGATCTTCCAAGGAGGATTATTAGAAGGAGAAGTATTTCAGAGGCATATTAAAATTGTGAGGTTCCATAAACATAATGCTGACTCCTCTATACAGTCAGTGCTGCTCATGAAAGTTTCGACTGAGAGACCACATGTAGCTCATCTGAACAAAGAAAATTCCCTATTCATCCTCCAAAGTGAAACCCAGCTTGTCCTACACTAGTCATTTTCTGTATAAGCAGCCATCCATTTGTTTCCTGATGAAATTTTACGTTTCAAGATGAAACAAACCTCCTGGCTGGTGTAATTCACTGTATCGAATGCAATCCGTGAAAAAAACAGAGCTGACATGGATATCTATTTTCTGTTCAACTGCCAAAGAGCAACAAGATGACTAGAGGCAATCTGAATCGTTTAGTAGAGAGACAGTAAAATTAAGGCCATGCATTTGACTTCTCAGATAGGAGATGTGTATTAATTAAGGCACGTGACAATTCTTACCTTTTGCTAGAACCTGTAGGTAGAAGCAAAAATGTGCAGTCTTCTATCTACATATTTCTTACAGATTAGGTTTGCCAGGCAGTACTGGTTCCTGTGTAAAAAATCCAGGTATTAAAAGGAAAGTGACTTGATCTCACTAATTTTTTCCTCCATTAAACAATTAACAAATTTTCTGTTTGCCTCAAAGTGATCAGTGTTCAGAAGACTGCTAAGTTGTTTCTAATATGCAGCTGGAGGTCTGTAGGTCTTTTGAATGGGCTGTGCTCACTGAAAGATGACCAACCAACTTTATTATTCTTGCTAATTGAGTTGCTGCCTGCCTCCAAGAACATTTCAGGTGGTAAAGTCACTCATTTCATTTAGGAAACAGGAAATGAATATAAATTAACTGAGAAAGTATCACCTTTCATACACTGGCATCAGAAACCTGACTGCAATAAAGTGTGTATTGAAAGACATTTTCAGTGCTTAGGAAAATAAGTTTTCTGTACTTGTAGATGGCAGTCTACTTCAAAACTTCACGTCTTCCAATATTGCAGATAATATTTTATGAAAATATTATATAGCTTATTAAACAAAATAACCTAATATTTTTGATCTTAAAAAAGCAATTAAAAATATACTAATTTCAGAGCTTTTATTAGACTCACTTTTATTTTTTGATCCTCTTCTTCTGCATATATTCTTCATAAATTTGTATGTGATCTTATTTTGTTGATGTTAAGTACACATTGGAGGAGGATTGCAAAGTCATATCTGTGAATATATGTGCTGGAAATACTATCATCTATACTTTACTACCACCAGAAAAGAAAATAGCCATAAAATAGTGTGAAGTATATCATTACTCACTACCAAGAAGTGCATCTGAAACACCAGAGGTTAAGGAAATTCTTGATTCTCATGCAATTTAAAAAATAAAGAAACTGCAAAAAAATTTAGCATGGGAACGTGATTGAAAGAGGGTAGGATTTATTAATTAAAAGATTCTCTGAGGAAAACAGGTGATTTAAATGGCTACTTCTGTGTTTTGGTTTTTTTCTGTTTTGTTTTGTTTTGTTTTTCTTAGCAGTAAGTAGCTGTAGCAGTCGCAATAATTTCCATTTTATAAAGCCTCAGACCTTTCAATACTCTTGGTGATAATGAAATCTCATTGGTTGACAATATAATTTCTAAATGTGTTGTTTTCTTTATTCATCAAAGCAGGAGATAAAAGCAAATGTGTGACTGGAGAGACCAGCCTTCCATAACACCCATCCCTACACACAACACCCTGGCATGCCCTGAAAAAAGCACAAACATCCCTTGACCTGAATAAAACACATCACTTCTTAAAAAATCTGCCTTCTGCCATCTTTCCTTCATTTTCAGGTTGTCTTGTGGATAGACAGCTAAAGGGGCCAGCTGAAAGGATTCTCACCTTATTTTCTGACAGGTTTCAGAACAAAAGTGATTAACATGCTTGATCTGCACAACAGATGCTCAGAGCCATCACAGAGCAGCGCACCAAGCGACACACAAAACTGCTTTCATGAGAGATTACACGATAACACCACTTTCACATGGAGTTTTTTCATCTGGACTGATCACTCTCCTTTGCAACAGAGGCTCCTACCTTCATGCAACTAAAACTGCTATGTGAAATGTCCCTGTTCCTCTACCACAGCCCCTTAAAAGTCCATCTCTCAAGAACATTTCCCTCAGGAGATAAAGGTGTTGTTTTTCTTCACGTTTCCAACACTGAACCTCTGCAGAATGCAGGTAAACTGATGTCTAAATGTCCTAGGAATATCTAGATTTCTTATGGACATATACATGCCATGGCACGGAAAGGGAGAATTTCCTGAGCTACAGCTACAACTTCCCTTGATTTACAGAGTCAAACTCATACAAGTTAATATATGAAGACAAGTACTGAGCCATAAGTTAATTTCTGAAGATTAGAAATTAAATTACTCATCATTACAGGGCTCTATGAATCCTCTTCTTTCTCTTTTTCCTTTCCACTATTTAAATATTTAAAATAAGCATTTTAAGCTTAAAAGTATTTTAAACTGTCTTCATTCAGTTTAAACTTGATCCTTTGCAGATAATTTTACACATCTCTGAATAACAGGAAAGTTAAATTTCACTATTGCTTATATGAACTAATCAAAAAAGGGTGAATCCACTCAGCAGTAATTTCCCATCCTAGCTGATAGAGATTGCTTGCTCTAACAGCACTTGGATGAGTTTGGAGAAATTTTCTTCTTCAAAATATAATCTCAGTGTAAGCATAACATGAAAGACAAAGGACACGCTTTTTTACCTCTACATATAGTCTAAGAAATTTCCTTCCCCTTAAAAATATTATATTGTCAGGCTTACTAAGTTCCATCTTCAACTGTTATATTATTGAAGTGACTGGAAATAAGTAGCCACAAGAAAATTTTAAACTGTCTATTTGCTTTGCTTATTTGCTTTTTGTGTGACAGGAATGAAAAGAAAAAAAAAAAAAAAAAAAAGAAGTCCATAGATTTAGGTGTTTGGGGTTTTTTAATTCAAAATAAGTTGAGCTATGAGGCTTAAAAAGCATGATTTTTTTTAATTACAGTAGTCATAATATTTTCCCATCTGTACTTGAGGCTTCATTTTTCATTTTCAATGAATATGATTTTCAGCTTTCATTTCATTAATATGATGCATTGAATAACCTCCAGTTTCTATCCAACAGCTCTTTTTCTCCATCCTTCCTTTTTTTTTTCTTTTTACATAGCCAAACTTCTGCAGAGAAAGCATTTCAGAAAAGTAAAGTTGCAGCATATCATATGCTCTTTTTTACTATGTTGGATTTTTTCTGATATATAAGGCATTTTAAAACCTTTGTAACTGATCAAGAGAAATTAACTGGTACAGAAAAGGGATAACTGGTATCAAAAAATGTAGCTTTAAAAAAACTCAGCTGGAAACTAAAAAATATGAAAACAAAATGTGGATATAGTACTTAAAAATGAATCTTTAATTTAAAAAAAACAGCAATAGCATAATTTTCCTACTTAAATTATTTGAGTGGCGGGATCTTTTATTTTTTGTGGTTTTCTGTGGGTTTTTTCCTTGGTGGTTGGTTGGTTGGTTGGTTGGATGGTTGATAAAAAATTTTTGGACATCTTGTTTGTTCTAAAATGCTTAAATTTTCACCGGCACAATTTTCACCCAGATTTAGAAAATAGCCAGCGAATTACTGAGGATGTGCAAATGAAAAGAGTAGCCCAGTTGTTAGTGCTCCTCTCAAAGGCAATCCCAAATGACACACAGTGAGTTTGAGTGCACTCTCAGCAAAGCTGAGTGGTGCAGTTGATTTGCTTGAGGGAAAGGATCTCACCCACAGGGAAAGAATCTCACCCCTTGCTGGGCTCGAGGAACATGCTCACTTGAACCTTGTGAAGTTCAGGAATGTCAAGGAGAAGATCTGTTGCAACTGCATCAGGGCAATCCCCTGTATCAGTATCAGAGGTGCACAGGACTGAGAGCAGCCCTGAGGAGAAGGAGGACTTGGGGGCACTGGTGAATGAAAAATTCAACATGAATCTGGAGTCTTAAACAGACTTGTTTTATACCAGATGTTGCTCTGTGTGTATACACTTATGAATTCCCATTTACAATCTTTCACATCTGTTTTTAGATGTCTGAAACAGCTACTATGAAACCAGCTAAAGGGCTGAAATTTTGTTATAAATACCACCAGTATCTGTGGTACTGTGCAGAATTAGTTTTTGGAGATTTTCCTACAGCAGAACTGGAAATTGATGTTCAGCTTTCAGTATTTTAGTTTAAATCATTCTTCCTTTTCAAGCAAACTATTTCCAGGACTTCAGAGTTCCTCCAGAAAACATAAGCAAAGCGTCATGTTGGCTCAATAAGATTAGGAGGTGGACTAAGGGAGAAATAACACAACACAATCTCTCCTTCATGTACAATAAATTGCTAATCACAGTTGGTGTACAGGTGTGATATAAAGCATTTGTATTTCTTTCTTTCTATTCTTAAGCGCCTTTGCCTCTTTTCTTGTCTTTCACTTGCACTGTCATTTCTTGCTGTAGATGTTTGATTTGCAGCAGCAAGCACTGGTCTTTGCTGTTAAGGGGTATTAAAAAGAGACTAAGTGTGAAAAGTTTACTATTTTGAAAACATGCCTATGGTAAGTACTTGTAAAATGCATGTGATAGGAGTGAAAATGTAGTGAAGACATGCCCTGAGTCATGTGTCAAAAGGACAAGTTTATCTAGGCCTCCCAGGATTTTTTAAAAGAGAAAATAATAATGAAAATATGCTTTTTCATCACATCTGCTTGATAAAAAAGCCTGCTGGGTAAGGAAAAAAAAGGGGTTGAAAGTGAATGTTGCTGCCTACTTCCAAAGAAAAATAATGTAGTTCAAAACCATTATGTATGATTCCAAAAGGCAATGGATTGAATAAGCATTGAATAAACCCGGTCACTGATGAGACACAGCCCCACCATCCCCCAGAAAAGTGAGAAGTTCAGGTCTGGTCACCAGGGTTAGACCAGTTCAGGGATCACCAGAGAAATCTGTGCTCCTAAGGGAAGGCCATGGTGACACCAGGAACCTACATCAGCTGCTCAAGATGGACAAGTGAGGCATCTGGGGTGGTGCACAGCTGACCTGAGCTGGCACTGGGACTTCCTGAGCCTGACGGGAAAGTCAGGCTGGCTGCAATGTGGAAATGCCAACAAACCAGCATTTCTGTGAATTCCTGTATCTGGAATGGGCAAAATGGGAATGGAGCTCAAAAACTGCAGTAGTCAGAAGCCTGTTTCAAAAACAGTTACACAATGATGATTTCAGTCTGTTCCTAATGACTCTTAGGTCTGGTGATCTTTGACTGCTGTACATCCAAACAGAACCAAAAATCTTACCATATTTCAGTTCTTAATGTCTTTGTGACATTTTGAGATTGTTGTAAATAAAAAGAAGAGCAGTTATGGACAATTAGCCTTTCTGTGTTGTAGCAGGAATCAAAGGTTCTACTGAAAAACATGCTGGCTGTGTCTGAACTGATAAATAAAAGGGGCCAGCCACTACTGTCTTGGTAAGACAACATTGCCACTATTGTCAAATGACAAATAATGCTACTATTTGTCTTATCAAGTGTCACACCTTTGAGTTGTGTTCATATGAGTACATTACTTAAACACAGCCAGCAGAGACTCCTCAAACAGAGAGCACACAGGGACTTATTCCTGAGTCACTTTGTCCTAAGACCTGCGGCAAAACTATCCAGGTTTGGTTGAAATAGTCCAAAACTATGCTCTGTTCAAAACTGAGCTAAAAATTATACTGTAAGATGGGATGTCTAGCAGTGCTTGATGTCAAATACTGCCCCTTGTTTTTGCTGATATAAGCATGTAAGAAATGTGCACATTGCCTAATGATGAATTGAAAAATTAAACTAAAAGTTTAAACATAGTGGGATGTGCTTGGGTGACAGATATTGAGATTATTAACTCACAATAGGGCCGTGAAAAACCTAGTAAAACTAAAAATTCTCTCTAAATCACTGAATCCCTCCCAGATGTACAAAACAAAGAGACACAATTACTAATCCAGGCCAGACATCCCATATTTTAATGCAGATGTCCTCTTAAGACTACCTGGAAATGAATTTTTCCACTTCTATTTTTCAGAAAGGAAAATGAAGGACAGATCATTAAAGAAGTAAAAAATGCCATATTCATATTGTTTCAATCTAAATGAAATGAGAAATTATTACTTAAATACCCTGAGGGTCAGGATCTAGGTCTTTTACCTGCTGTCACATAAAAAGTCTCTCGGAATACACTTGAGTTGAATTTTCTTTAGCTCTTAATGAACTGTCTTGATTAGAATAAAGGATCACCTTTCAGAAAGAAGGGAATGTCAAGCAAAGTCACTTTGGTATATTTATTGAGCATATGAACACCCAGATGCTCTTTATATTTTCATTGTTTATACGATTTTTGTGAGCACAGTGTCAGTAGTTTTTAAGGTATTAAGGGAATAGTTACAGTTACAATAAATGGGCATTTCAAAAGCCAATTTCATTTTGAATAATTGGTCCAATCTATCTCAGCAAGATTAATTTATTACATGCTCTGGAAAATGTCTAGCTGTTCAGTTACTGTTTCACACTTCTAAGTTTGAAAGTACTGGCCCAAGGATGTAGTCCTGAGTTTTCCAGGAGAAAAATTGGCTCTTATTCACAGGCCCAACTACTTAATATCACATGTAAGCACATTTTAATAGGTGCCTGAATTTATGGGAAATGCTTATCCAGAAGCTATGGAAGCCATTATTGATCTTCCTTCCATTTGCTATTAAAAACACAATTTGTTTGAACTCTTGTAGTCTTTTTGGTTTAGGATTTTTTGTTTCATTTTGGTTTTAATTATCTTCATATTTTTAGCACAGCTTTGTTCTACCCATGCAGCCAGATGGGGCTCCCCAATTAAATTATATTCATATTCTTCCACTCCTGCAAACTAGTCTATTTACCTTGGCAGAGAAAAACAGGGTTTTTTGCTTTAAAATTTTTTTTACTATACGTTTTTGTGTGTATATATATATTTATACAAATATGTGTGTAATATATATATGTTATATATTTTTATATGTTATAATCACACATATAAAATGTAGATACATACTACAGTACATTTATATGGAATGCATATACAAATACAACTATACAGTTATCCCATGCATGTGCATGTAAACATTTCTTTTCCTTTGTATAAGGAATGGCAGTTACAAGGATTAACATCCTTGCAAACTTCCACTATTACATTTATTCGTTTGTTTTTTGATATTTATGTCATGCTGTTACAGAGTCTCTAAAAAAGTTAAAATGTTTATTAAATGTCCTTTGTTTTCATTTTAGAAAGAGAAAAATCCTGGAGCTAGACCATTAGAGGTACTTAGGTGCTTGCTACATGCACTGAGGGATGTTTTAACCTTTGTCCTAATGTCAAGAATTGTATCTTATTCTGGCCTGGAATATTTCTATGGTTTCTTGAGGATGGTAGCTGGAAGACATGTTCAAACAGAAGACAGGCACCTACATCTGGTCAGTAAAGTGTTATAGCAAAACACAGAGATGAAGTCTGCCAGCAGGTCCCACTCCTATCAGATGATGAAACATCTAGGCACATATGCAATGAGGTGTTTCTGGCATTTCCAGTATCACCTGATGTTTCAAGTCCAGTTGGACAAAAATCACTGGGCCAGCTTAGTGATAGATTGTCTGTTCCTCCCCTCTCACATAGGTCAGATGGCTGTGTTTTGTGGTTTGGTATGTCAGAGTGTGTAATATAAGCCTAAATTAATGATATCTGTTGCCTCTCATCTTTACTGGAGAGCCATAAAGTGCCTGAGGGGAGCGACATTGCCCCGACTTCCCTCTGTGTCCAATGGTCAAGGGCAGTGGTTTCTGGGCAATGGCACAGAATATTTGTGTCCTGGATCACTTAAATGGGGTCTGTCCAGACCTGACTGTGACTGTACTAAATCTGTAAGAGCAATGTGAATTTCCATGTACTTGGGGAGAAAGAACAACAACTTGTAAGTCAGTGCCTGAGGCTAGTAGTCACTTCTTGTGACTTCATTTCTTCCACCAAAATTCTAGCTCTCACACAGGCACTTTTTTTCTTTTTATTTTGTAAGAAATGAGGGTGGAAGTGCTATTTTACAGCAGATTATCAATGTTAGTATTTTGGCTGTAATTGGACAAATCTACAATTTCTCCTGGGTATTTTAAAATAATTACCAAAGGTAGGAACTGGAGATTTGTAGAGCTCAGTAAGCAGTAGTGGATTCACTTTTAAGGTCTCTTGTGACTTCACGTCTTTAAAAAGCATATTACAGATGCTAAGTTTTTATTAATGATTCCAGGCTTGGAACACTTGAAATAAGTGTAGAAATCCAAAATGTTTCATAAGAAATATTGTGTGACCTACTTTCTCAGTCCTCTCTGGTTATGAGCCAGTGAAAATAGGAAATGAAAAACTAACCAAAAAAGACTCAATGATTTAGATTACCCAGCTAAACAGAGTTAAATATTGTTCCTTTTGTTCTACACAAAACAATGCTTCGTATGGTGTTTGAAATAATTTCTGAACGTTTATCACTCTGTGGTAGTTTGTTACACTTAAGGAGAGTCCTTTTGTGGCTGCTTCATTGAAGAGGACTCATGGCACGTGGAAACTTCTCTCAGAGAGGTGCTGTACCCCTGTGGCTTTGGGACTGTAATTCAGCTTATGACACTTTGCCTGCACCCTTGCCTGTGCCAGAGTTCTGTATGCTCATGGTGAGTCAGTGTATGAAGTTTCCACTAGAGCAAGCTTTTAGAAGACCAAGACCTTCCTTGCTTCCTAAGATAGCCAGCATAAATACTTTCATAATTTATGTTTTACTTATTGAAGATGCATATCAGTAGAATATATTTATGAAAGAAAGATAGTAAATAGCAATGAAAGCAGATTTTGGTTCAAGAAAGGGTTCATTGTAAGAGCAAATACTCAACTAGATGAAAGGTGACAAAATTAGGTCTCATAAAATCAGTGGCATTGTAACACAGTGTATTTAAAAACCCGGGTGTAAATATATGTGTTTGAACTTCACAGGTGTAAATCTATTCATTTGAATTAAGAAAGATATTTTTATGGCACAATATTAACAGGAGTGATCAGTGTATGAGAGAAAGGTGATAAGTCCATGATTTATTTGACTGGGACATCTGATTGAAGACATATATACATATAAATGGGATATGTATATTTTTATATATATTTTAATAGAAATGCATTAGCTCAAAATTCCTCATTAAATTTCAGTATTTCTGAGTGGTTCATGCACTTTTGGATGAGTTTTGGCTGAAGGTCTACTTGAGCTCATGAATGAAAGAAGGGCCAGAATGGTGAGGCAGGAATTGTCAGGTACCAGTCCCTCATTCCCAAGTCCAGAAAATTTATGTTTCTATTTAATGTGGTTTCTGCCATGCAAGGTCTCTGGGGAGTTTCTAGATCACACAGATAAAAGTATTTTTTATTATCTTTTTTACTACATTGAAATATTATTTAGATTACCCCCATCACCACCTCCTGGTCTAGCTCTTACAAAATAGTTTGGAACAGAAATGCTGCTCAGACATTTGGTGTCAGATGCACTCAAAACTGTGTTTTTAGAAGATGTCTTCATACTTCTTCTTCCCTTTTTGGTCTGTGCTTAAGGAAAATAATAAGATGAAAACTGGAATACACCATGACTGAGTTTTCTTTTTCCTCTCTGCTGCTGTGAAGGACAAACCAATAATTCCTTTCTTAAACACTGGGTGGTTTGAATAAAAAATCATTTCAACTGGTTTGGGTTTTGTTTGTTTGTTTGTTTGTTTATTTTTAGCATTTATCAAATCATATTGGTGCAATTTAAGAAATTGAAGAGAACAAGAAGCTAATCAGTACCGTGAGCCAGGGAACAAAATCCTGGATTCCATTTCAGTGTCTTTGCCTTCCTAAGGGACCTCAGAGGTGGTTCTGCATCTAGCTAGTCCCACTGAACAGCAAATACAGGCACCTTAGGAAAAGAATCAAATCAAGGGGCCAATTAGGAGCCTAAATGTAGTTAATATAATAATATGACATCCTTTGATGAAAGCTGAAGAGGATGGAAGTATTGTTGTAAGATGTACTTGTGGGATGGAAAAAGCATTTTTTCAGAAGCTCAATTTCTAAATAAACATCTTTTTCTCAACTAA
Organism: Geospiza fortis; assembly: GCF_000277835.1. NCBI lineage: Eukaryota > Metazoa > Chordata > Aves > Passeriformes > Thraupidae > Geospiza > Geospiza fortis. Next base: position 227,698 of record NW_005054318.1, read on the forward strand.
TGACTGAACTCAGATTCTTGAGTTCCTATTATACAAAAGTGAGGATATTTTGTGTTTGGCCTACGAAAACCTTCTCTCGGTTAAAGTGCTAGCAGAAGTGTGTGGTAACCTGATGCCAGGGAAAGTTTGCTAGGTAAAAATGTAGAAACTTGTGATTAACCACTGAAGCCATGTCCTGAAAGAGAAACTGAATTATCGATGGTATTCATAAGGAGCACAAGATGTTTTCCAGGTAGATGAATCTTAACAGAGACAAGTTAATGGATCCAAGGGTAACTAGAAGAAATGTAATTACTTTTTATATGCAGGAGATAACACAAATAATTAGCTTATTTATTCCTATTTCACCTTCCTAATTCTGCAACAAGGGATGTAGGTAATACAAAGGAGACTTGAGCCAAAATGAAAATGTTAAACTACATTGCAGATTGTTTTTCTTGAAGAGAAAAAAAATTCTTAACACATTTTTACCAATAAACTTCTAAGAATGATCAAAATAGACTTGAAAATTTTGAAAGGCAGTATATATCTGTCATTGGATTGACTATTACTCTTAATAAATACAACATATTCTATATTTTTTAATCTATTATGATAGATACAATCACTGAGGCATTTTTTATTTTTAAAAATTATCCTTTTCCAAAAATATTCATTGAGGCATTACTCTGTTTATTTAGATCTAACCAAACCACCCATTTCTCCCATAACTACATTAAAATTATGACAAAAATTATGTTTTTTCTTTCTTTAGAGGTTTATAAAGATATATATATAGCTATATAAAGAAAACAACCAGGAGCAACCTTTGACTCAGATGTGCTGTGCATACATCTTTGCTTTTGCTTGTTTTAGAGTAGTCATAGGAAATCAATAGGAATTTAAGGTTCTAAATAGAAGCTAAAAGCCTAGATAATTTCTTGAATCTTGGCCAAAAAGGTTAAATGGCTTGTCAAAGATTGGCAGGAGATTCAGAGTCTAGATCCAGAATTTCTGATACCTTTCACTTTGCTGCATATATAAGGCCATCAGTTTCCAGATGTTTTTTACAGTGATGCTTGTCACACCTAACAAAACAAAGCTGTGTTTCATCCTTTACTGCACTTCACACAGAGGTGAGTTGTGTGCACTTTGGGGTAGGATTTGCTCTGGCATTAGTGGCAGCCTCACTTATTTATGGTTGCTGTCAAAACAACTTACTCCTATTAATTGCTTGATCATCCTTAGGAAAAGGCTAGCAAAACCTCAACTGCACATCTTCAGAAGTGTATGAAAATAATTTAACTAAATTATTCTGATAGGGTGAACTTAGGAGAAGGTTATAGAGTGAGAGACAGATCAGTCCCCAGAGACGTTTTTTCAGATCATTTCATGGCAGTGGACATCAGTGAGATGCCTGCCAAGGCGAATCAGCTGCAACATTTGAACAATGTCATATACAAAAAAAAAAGTGACTTTCACTAAGGCCACATCACAGCTGGATACCAAAGGTACTGAATTTGGCAGGATGTTGTCCATGTGAAAGCACCTAATTCTGTTGCAATTTATTAATTTTAATTTATGCAGCATTCTTTCACAGAATTCCCATTTCAGGTGGGTCTTCAGACACCCATGTAATGACAATCAGTGACCAAAAAGGTTAAAATCTATGTAAGGAAAAGAGTCAAGGTTGAAGGAAAAGAGAGTCAAGTTTTAGGCTCTGTCTCTGCTTCCGCTCATGCCTCTTGTAGCATTCCTGGTCCACATCTCTGAGTTCACCCCTGGAAGGCTTCACCAGCTCTCTCAGGATGCCCATGGCCCAGCTGGGATCTGAAATGTACTTCATAATTTTTTGTCCTTTTTTATTGTTTGCATTTGTGTAAAGCACAGACCATGAGAACACCAAATGTAGGGAATTATAGCCCCATGCAGCTAAAAGGATATATGTGACATTAAAGGAAGTGAAACCAGACCTTGGTCCCTATTGGGACACTTGACCCCCAAGACTATGGGTATTCAAAGTGCCCCTCCACACAAACACCCAGTGGGTTTTGAGTGGAAAGGAAAGAAGGGACAAGCTGGTGCCTTTTTTGTTGCTCACAGTAATTCACAGGTCTGTAGATTTTTTGCCAAAAGACTTGAAGGCATGTTTTTTAGCTAAGGCCGTATTTGTGAAAGATTTGTTTTGATTGTTGACTTTAAGTTATTTATGCACTGCAGAGTCATGCTCTCAAGTCAGAACATTTTAGTTTTAAGCTCTGATTAGACTACTGAAACTTGTAATAAAGAGGGATAATGTATAAATAATGCATATCATCCTACCTGGTATGAGATCACAGATAAACACGGTTTTGTCCTGAAATACAAGAAAGTTTTGCTCTTCAGACACTTCTTCACAAATGTTCTGTGATTAGTCAAATACTTTTGGACAACCCTGGCTCCCAAATTTCAGATATATGCTCATAAAGCAGCTTATTTTATTGTAATAGATTCCTCTTTTGCCTAACCTCTAATATTCCTACTACTAGGGACAAGAAGCGATTGAGAAAATCTCAAGATGTGAATTGAAACTATCAGTAGGAGATTGGATTATGTTTAAGTTTGAAGCTGAAATTCTCAAGATATTCATTATCAGCTGGTCTCAGGGATTTATTTTCAGCATGTTTACATTCATTGCATGTACAGCTTTAAAGTGTTCATGTTTGTGTTCATACTGTCTGACAAAGGGCATAATACATGTATAAGGAGGAACATGTATTATCTATCTAGTATCAGACAGATTTATTTTTTCTTACTCTTAACTTTGTCCTTAACAAATAAAAACACTTGTTAATTTTAGTTTAAAAAAAATCCAAACAACCTTAATATTTGAAACCCACCACAGTGTAAATAAGCATCTAATAGTGTTTCTATTCTCTGATTTCCTTGTTACAGTGGTAGTAAAAATACTGAGAGGTCAGACATGCTGGAGATGTCTATATAAAAATGGGTTTCTGATTTGACCATGATAAACAACATAATTTCACATTTTTTGTTATAAACTATTCAAGGATTTTTTTTTCCAGATGTAAAAAGTTTTTGCTCTGTGCAGAAACTAAAGCAAGCTGCTCATTAATGCTGACAGCTTAATCATAGTTGTTGACCCACCTGTCTGGTTTAAGAAATGGCAGTAGACTTTATTTATTCAGCCTCCACTGGAGTAAGTACCATGAAATAGGTGATCAAACCAAATGAAAAAATTATAATAATAATAATAATAATAAAACTAACTTTTTAAATTGTATGATTACTCTCCACTGAGAAAGCAACATTTGAAGTAGAGACTTTTTCTGAAAATGCTTTTAGTATGTAGTTTCTTGGTGTATTGCTTTAAAAACAAAAGAGCTGATATTCTGAGTTTTTTTTTGTGTCAGTGTGAAATGTTCTCTTTCATCCTTTGAACTGCTGTAATTGTCAACTGTGTGACTTAGAAGCCCCACACATTGCTGAATTTCCATTTTTCTTAGTACATGAGTAATATATTTTCCTCCTTTTCACTTTGCTTATTGTCTATTTTTGCCCCTGTTCAGGGTAATATTCAAGCTCATGGAGTTCCACTGGGACCCATGCCTGAGCTTAAGTACTGCATCATGATGCTTTCCAGAATTAGGGTCTTTCTGCTCTGCCAATAAATATCTTAAGGTAATGCACAGTGGATTGGAGAAAGGACAGATAAAAGTGGAAGGGAAAGTGATCTCTCTGCCTGTACAAGCATGTCCAACATGTGGGAATGGTCATGGGGAGAAAGGCAATACAAAACTGTTGTGCTGTGAGTCAGTGGGAAGCCTAAGCGTAGAACTTGAACAAGACAGCCACAGCTCAGATCAAGATTTCTGGTTAGTTGTGTGTTTGAAAAGACCATGGCTGGGATAGATTAAAAAAAATATTAGGTTTTAATGATAGGAAAAGGAAAAAGGAAAGTCAGTGTTTTCAACCTTTGTGAGCAGATTCTTATCTGACAGACACAGGAATCAATTTCTTTAAGTCATCGCAGTCCATCAGAAAACTCAGAGCTCATTTTATGTAAAAAAAATTTATTGAAATGAAATTATTGTAAGACAGATGTCTGCAGAAAAGATTTTCATCAGCAATAGCTATGTGAAGAGAATGACATGAAATTTTTTTTCAGATGTACAGAAAGAAGTGTTTTTCTTTCAAATGTTCCCTGAGTTTTTGGCCTTTTCTGACTGTAGGTTTTCCCCAATAAAAGGAAAGAAAGGGAAAAAAAGAGACCTCCAGGTTCAAACTGATCTATATAGAAAGATACTATTTTTTTTCATAAAATAGCTCAGAAGTATCCTAACATTTCTTTCAAACTAATGAGAAAAATAGCTAAGATGTAAATCCTGCAGAATTTCCAAAAATAAAATAAAAAATTTTAATCCACCTAAAATTTGCATTAAATAAAAATAGAATATTTCAAGATAACATGAAAATCAAGATAACATTAAAATTGCATTGAATATGTGGAAATGTTTAATTTTTACAATATCAAAATTCTTTGTTATTTTTTCTTGGTTATATGAAAATTGACATGTGTTGTGGTATTTTAGTGTTTTTCATACAGTAAATTTACTATTTTAATCGAAAGAAAGAAGAAGAACAACAAATCTTACATTGCTTGAATCTTTTATTCAATTTTATTTTTTCATTTGACAGGAAATTTTAAAATATCTTTTTTTTTTTCTTTTCATAGCACAATAAACAAATATTTTAGATTTTGCCAAAATCAAGAATTTTTTTCTTATAAGCGAGTTATTTAGAGGATCAAGCAGAGGATGCGATAATATACTAGTTTAAATCTCTCATATTTTTATTACTCTTTCAGAGTGTACCAGAAGTACCTTCCAGTGCATTGAACAGGCTGCTGCAAAATTTGCATTTAGCAAGTTTTGTGAGCCAAGATTTACATAAATCATAGAGAAGTCAGATTTGTTTCCAAATGACACAATGCCCCTGGACTTTCAAAAACTCATCTGCATTTTTTGAACTGAGGAACAAAGATGAATCTAAAACTGAAAGGAAAGCTGAAGAGTTAATTCATCCCAAAAGAAATTGTTTAACAGGTTTTAGGAAGCTTATGTGAATTGAAATTGCTAAAATTTAGTTCCTGGTTCCATGTGCTTATCTGCAGAGCTCATTGCCCCCAGAATGTTCAAGGAAGTGTAACTCCATGACTAAATGGTTGTTTAGTAAAGGAGTTTAATAAGAAGCAACAGCAGATCCATTTCTTGAGGAAGAAATACATGGTAATTTATGGGATGGTTTAATAACTTTTCAAGTTCACTTTCAATGTTATTTTCAGTGCTGTTATTTCCTTCTGCTTTGGTTTCAGATCTGTTTTTACAAGTGTACTGGACTCTGAAGCCAGCCCTATTTGAAGTTTTCAACTTTGTTTACTGATTAACAGTGCCAGAAGCTGCAGCTGAAATTTTACTCATTTAATTAGCTTTCTTCACCCACTGCACAAATGAAGTATGAGTTTATTTAATGCGACAGTGTGTGTACAGAGCCAGAGATTTGACTTGTGCTCTTTAATACATTCTTTGAAGTTGCTTCACTTGGTGATTCATTTACATCAGTAAGTGAAAAGTCATCAATCTCATCTTCATTTGAAAGTCATGCCATACTTGCTAATGATATGCATGAATGGTCATCACAATAGAAATGTACCATAATTAAAGATAAATAAATAAATTAAATTCTGTGAATTAATCAATATAAGGCGCAATGATAGCATTTTAAAACAAGCCCACTCAATCTATTGCAATTTGTTCCCACTGGCAGTAAGATTGGACTTTTCCCCTAAATTCTGATAAGAAGTCTTGCTGTTATTTGTCTTAATACTATAACATAGGATGATAGTGAAACACTTTATTAATCTTGAATTAATCTTGAACCTCATTCTCTCTACTGAGGGTGACCATTTGACGGTAGCAAGTTTAGGTTCCTTCCATATATGGTATTCCAGTGTACTAAAAATATTCAGAATATAATAAATAATAATAAAAATAAAAATAAAAAAAAAAAAATCAAGACTGGTTAAACATGTAATACTTTATTTGCTTTATAAGTGAGTAAACTGAAGGTCAAAGGAGTTAAAAGATGTAACCAGTTCTAGGAACATAACCCTCTAGCCTTAGTTCCAGTTACTTAAAATAAATGATGCTGCATCATATACCTAAAGTCATGATGGTGACTCAAGTTGCAAACCACCTAATTATTACCTAGCTCAAAGACCGGTACACGCAATATTTTGTTACAAGTATGACACTAACAAAAGAAAGGAAGGATACTTGCTGGCTTCCTTGGTTGGTTTTGCATGAGCAACAGAGAGATGAAGAACTGTGTGTGGATACTGCAAAAATAGATCCAGCAAAGTGAAATGATTTGCTGCCTTTAACAAAATTAAACAAGAAATTCAATGTTGAATATTTTATGCATCAGTTGCACTCCAATGCCCCAGAAAGAAGAAAGGCAAGGAGAAAAGCCAATCTGCATTCATTCTGGGATAAAATTTACTTCTGATGGACCAAAATTTGCATCCAGTGATCCTGAGTGCCCATGTCCTTGTGTTCATGTGAAAAGCAGAGATTCTCCATTTGGTTTGGAACAAAAAAAAAAAGATTGCCCAAGCAGTGACTTTGCATCATAGAACAATTTGGGTTCAGAGGGACCTTGAAAGATTATCTAGCTGCAACTCCCCTGCTATGGGCAGGGACACCTTCCACTAGACCAGGTTGCTCAAAGCCTAATTCAACATGTATGACATACACAACTCTTCTGGGAAACAAGTTCCAGTGCTTTACCATCCCCATTGTAAAAAATGTTTTCATTATACCCAGTTTAAATCTATCCTTTTTAAGTTTTAGACTCTTATCACTTGCCTTGCTACTATAGATCTTATCAAATGGTCTTTACTTTTCTTATAAATTCTGTTTAAATACTGAAAGCCTGAAATAAGGTGTCCCAGGAGCCTCCTGTTCTTCAGGCTGAACAGTCCCAGCTCTCTCAACCTTTCTTCAAAGGAGAGGTGTTCCAGCCCTCTGATACCATTCATGGCCCTGCTCCTAGACTGCCTCCAACAGGTCCATGCCTTTCTTGTACTGAGGACCCTGGTGGTGTAGGCAGAATTCCAGGTGGGATCTCACAAGAACAGAGCAGCGTGAGAGGACTCCTTCCCTCAGCCTGCTGGCCATGCTTCTATTCATGTTTGCATCCATGCAGACACATGGCTAAGGTAGACATTTTGTTTGTGTACCAGATGTTTTGCAAAATTTGTTGCAAACGACAGATGCAGCAAATATTTTTGGACTGGAAAAGGAGACTGAAGGGAAAAACCCACTTTCAATCAATGCAGACCACACACTTTTTATTTTTTTCTCTTCTTCCAAACAAATCTAAGATTTCACTCTTTCAAAAATTATTGCGTTGCAGCTTTGGAATATGAAAACCTTGGGGTTTTGGAGTGTTTATTTAGGGAAAAGGTACAGGCATATTCACTTAAAACTCTTGACAATTTTGGGTCTGTCACGTGACACTTGAGGGAGAGTGTATTCACTGATGAATGACCTTGTGGCTGTCCTCAGCCAGCTGGAACCATGCTTTCCCATCCGTGGCATGTATTAGAGTGTGCACCACAGCTGTTCTCCATCAGAAGCTAAGTGCAATCCTTTCAGAAAGCTGTCGGCAATTAATTGTGTCCCTTTCTGAATTTGTCTCTATTTATGGGTTTTATAGAGAAGAAAAGGCTGCAGCAGAGAGCTAGAAGTAGAGAATCTGGGGAATTTTGTTGATGTTCACAGACTGCAGATGGATAAACACTTCTGAAAGCAGAGAGAAATAAAGAAATCCAGGACCAAGGTCAAGTCATACACCAGCATTTAATAGAATTTTCAGGCCTGGCTGGCATATTTTCTAACACAATAATTCAGTTAGGTATTGTCAATTGTTAAAGTGAGTCCTCAGTGTAAATACAGCGAGGTATAGAGATATATACTGGAGTTTTTCTTACCATTCAGTACACTTTAAAAGTACTTGGCAGAGTCAGAAAAGTTGCTTTCTCTTTTTAGGTATTATCTGTACTCTGCTACTTGTACCTATTCCTTAAAGTCATGCCATTATCACAACTCTGTAATTCCTATCTCTGTTTTGTTTATGGAATCTAGGAATTTATACTTAATTTCATTTAGAATGTAATAAACAGGCAATGCTGTTTGCCCAGTGATTAGGGCATGCATCAAATCTGTGGGAAACCATCCTTCAGGTTCAGAAATTTCTTCTCAGCTGGACTGGACTCAGCTATTCCCTCCCCTGGGAATATTACTGGACCATTCACTGTGCAGGCTGTGTCTGTTTAATCTTCCCTGCACAGGCTGGTTTATGTTATGAAACTAATGAGGTATGCACCAAACAGAACTTGAGAACTTACCTTTCCCATATGGTTAACCAATGCCTTAAATACTGAGAAATTGAATTTTTGCTGTTTATTTATCTCAATTCAGAGAGTGTCCAATTACTCAGCACAGAGTGGGGCAGGTTCATTACAAGTATTGAGTCCAAGCAGCCCACAGGTAGTTTACATAAAAATTGTTAAAGCCAAAATAAAAACCTCTAAACTGAGGATGAACAGGCATTTGAACTCAGCCTACACAGCCCAACATAAGCCATTTATAAGGCTTATATACACATAAGTCTTGTGTGTTCTTCACCACTGCTACTTCTCGGAGACAGCATGATTAGTTTAGGCGCCAGGAGAAGCTTAATGACTCTAAATACAAGTGGAGAGAGGTTCCTGAAGACTTCCTCTCATTCAGAGTGAATTTAGACACTTTATTTGGAGCCCCATATTCTGGAAATGGGAGAGTGCTTAAATACAACTCATTGCAATTTTGATCCTGGGTTCTCTTGTTCATCAAGAACTGAGAACTCCTGCTGAGACTAGTTTAATACAACTCTTATTTTTGTGGTCCAAAGAGGACATCTTTTGGGCTCACTTACTCTCTTGTACTCTGCAAGACAGAACGAAAGCTCTCACAGACTCCAGCTACAGCTGTTTCAGCCCTTGGATAGAACTCTATTGATAAAGTTGAGCAATTACAAAGCTTACACAAAACATACATCCATTTAAATATGAAATAATTTTTAATATTGTTATTAATAAACTTAATATATATAACTAAAATATAGTTAAAATCATTCTATGAATAAAACTTTGTCTTTACATGTTAGAGTAGTTCTGGATACATTATCTCAGAACTGCATGCCTTAACTGGAAAAAATACAGATGGTAATTAACAAAAATAATTAGTTTAGATGCGGTCCTTACCTGGGAAAAAGTAAAAGGAAATTACTGACGCTTTTTTCATTTGAATAAGAGTTGAATAAAGGATACATTTTGATTTTAGAGTGCCATAAGAGACATAGAAAAGTGAAATTCAGTGTGCATCTGTTTACTCTGACCTTGTTTTTGAAGACCACAGGGATGTATAAGGAGACTGAATGATAAAATTTTAGAATATAAATGAGAGCTCTTCTCATCAAAAAAAAAAACTAGGGCAATCCATAACTGCATAATACCAGAAGGACTAAGAACAAAAACAAATAATCAATAAAGGGTTTAGAAAATGACGTAGCATATCAAAGTTATGACAAATATGCAAAAATGCAAAAGTAAAACCAATGAACAGTGGTGGTATTTTATTTAAATGTAATGGTGATGAAAAGGTATGAAGGACACTAGTAACTTCTATGCACAATATGGAAATTTCTGTGCTTTTCTGAAGATTGTTTGGCTATGCAATCTACCTGACCATTTCAACTATGTTAACATAAACTATCTCACTGAGTATTTAACTGGTACTTGCTTAGGAAAGAAAAAGGAAATTATTATGCTGTTTTGGATTTCCTACTATATTCCTATAATCCCCTGTAGTTGTAGACATTGTATACAACAATGGACAAATATAGATCAAAATCCTGCAATGCTTCAATACGGAGTTATCATGTCATTTCAGTTTGTAAAATCAAGGAGGGAGGAAGGTCTCCTCAAAAGCCCTAAAGCCTTCTTTATAAATCCTCCTTGGGTGAATTCAGTCTATGAAATGTTCCACAGCTACTGATGAACAAAGGTTTCTTTTCCATTGAAATGCAGAGCTGGAAAGAGTCTAAAGACACATTTAATCTTTTCATCCCCTTCTTCCAACTCTGGCAATGAGACAACGTCCTCTATATGCACACCATGCTTATGTGTTCTTAAAAACCTCCAGTGGCAGATTCAAAAAGGATCACTGGCTTACTAGTTCCAGTATTTAACTGTCTTTACAGTAAAAAGGATTTTCTTAATATTTGATCTGTATCTTAGCTACAAATTAAGCTGATTACTCCATCAATACCAACAGCAAGCAACAACTATCCAGTTTTACAGTAGTCTTTTACATATAGGCTGACCTGAGCAGGAATTAATTGAGAGAAGTCCCCTGGCCTGGTTTATATAGAAAACAGACCAGATGATCACAACAGTCCCTTCTGGATTTATAATTTGTAAATGTCTGAATCAAATATCTCTCCTGAGCAAAAATATCAAGTCATTCTGCTTTCCTCTTGGAGTCAAACACTGCAGTGTTTCATTTGACAGAAATATCCCATCCTTTTCTGCACTCACGCATTCTGGGAACATTCCCATTATATTTGCAGAAAATTGCAAATTTGTTTTCAGCATGAATGACAAGTAATAAAATTAAACTATATTGTACTGTACTAGGTCACACATGGGAGCTGGAGTTTGTTTATTACCAGTTCCTCTGTTTTTCCCTTTCTTAGCAGATAGCTCATTATTTCCTACAAGATCGGTTATTTGAAATCTATAGAGTTGGCTGTAAGTGTGTGCTGTTTACCATTCCACATATCAGTCCCTTTCCTCCCTTCCCAAATATATAATTACATTTTTTTATAGATGCTTTGGTACATTTTAAAAGGCATGTCGGTTTCTTTTTTAGAGACTCTTAGAAGCAAAGTGGGACACTTTGATGTTCATTTGCACGCCATACCCAGAATGACTAAAGTTTTGTTGTAGAGGCTTTTTGCTTTGGTTTTTTTTTTTCTGCTTTTGTTTTCTCAGGTCTAGAAACAAATGGGAAGATTGGAGACTGTACACTTCTGCAATTAACTCTTTTCTGGGGTTCCTATGAAAATTGAAAAATCCAGGGGAGCACAGAGGGGCCTTACCCCCTTGTCTTCTTTTGTTCCCTGGATTATCTGGATATTGTCTTCAATCAGAAATAATGCAGCCACTAGGACAGCTTGGAGTATCTGTAAGCATGAGACAAACACACAGCTTCCTCTCTGAGTTATCAGAGTCCCACAAGGACTGTGATGCAGAGGTTGTGCTCTAAATGATCTGCTGCTTTTTCGTGGATGTTGGCAGGTTGGCAGTGAAATACTTTCATTTTCCAGGTGAAGACAGTCCTGGTCAGGACTCAGATCATTCACCAGCCCTGACTGGTTTGCAATGGGTCATCTGGCACAAACTGGGAGTTATCCTAATATAGCAGTCTCAGCTTAAGCTTTTCCTCCTTCATAGTCTCTCCTAAAAGAAAATCTAAGATTTTCTTAGATTATACATTTGTGATGACAATAGGCAGTTATCATTAAATTTATATATATTTTTATTTTCCATGTAAATACACACATTATTTAAATAATCTAAAAAATATTGCTGTGACTTCTGTAACTGTAAAATATACCTGTCCTTATTTATAGGTCAAAATAGAAAACATTTTCCTTCAATTTCTACTTATTTTTGTTCCTTTTCAGAGTGGTTAATTTTTTTTTTTTTTAATTTCTTTCTTTATGCCCAAGGACTTTCCTGTGATATGAATAGTTTTAGGGAAATGCTAAAAAGGAAATAGGATAAAATTATCTTGGATTCATTCTGTAGTTTTGGACTCCCTTTAGAGAAAATAAGATATGCATTTCAGTTGCTGATGTTAAACAGCAGTATTATAAACTCTAACGAAGTTTAAGTGAATTATGTTCTCAATGGTCTAAGAGGGAAACTTGAATTTCCATATCTATATAAACAATAAAATGTCAAGAAAATAGTCCAACAAAATATCTCTTCCATCTTTAGTGTTTTTGTATTACATGTTTCATAAAACACAGCCATGGAGAAAATTAAGAAAATCAAATAAACCAGCAATTTACAGTAGATGATGAGCTACTGTCCTTTCCGCCTTTCAAAATGCAATTTTAAATCCTTGCCTGAATGGAAGAAAAATATGGCAAGGATTACTTATATTCCCATGGATACAGCTGAGGATTTGATTTTTTTTCTTGCCATCCCTCACTATTTCCTGTTGTTGTTGAATGTTTCAAATGGTAAGGAGGTAAAAGATTATTGCAGGAGTTGCAAGTGCTCCAATTTGATTGAAAACACATGTACTTCAGAAACAGACTGAATAGGTTGCTCCTCTAGAGTTATTGTAGAAACCAGAACACTTTTCCCCTTTAAGGAAAAATAATTATGTGCTGGAAAAAATTGTTAATTATATTTTAACATAACTTTACCTTGAGGTAAATTTTTAGGCTTCTACAGCAATACAGCTTTCAATAAATAAATTTGGCTGGCAGCCATAGAAATGAGGTTATTTGGGCTGCCAGTAAACAGTATTGTTCCTAAGCTCAATGAGTTTCCTATTACTTAATAAGAGCCACTGATGCAAACTCCTTGTGGGGAAAACATATAATACAGTATATTAAAGATAAAACCTTTTATAAAGTAACAGAGACTTTAGGTTTTTGGGGTTTTTTTGTTCACATTCCAGGTAATTTTTATTTTTCCACATAAATAAAGAGCCAGAGAACTTACTGGAGAATTTTCTGTCCATAAGTCTAAAGAAGGTCTTGATTTTGTCTAATAAAATTGAAATCCCTTAGTTTTATGCTCAATTTCAGTCTCTTTTCAAGATTTGACTGATTTTTTAACCTTTCCATTATTTCTAACTTTTATAGAATAGTCCTCTAATAGCAATGTCACATAGTGTCACATGGACAGTCTAGGTGTTTTTTAAACACGGACCTCCAAGACAGGACGGTATTATGTTGGAAGAAGTCCATACTTCTCTTCAAACGTTAGTTCTCTATTTTGAATATTGCTTTCTAGGAATTACTACTTTGCTGCTACGGAATCCGAGAAATATTCCATGTTTTGAACTCCCAAAATATGAATAAAATAATTTTTGATGCTAAAAATTTGCACAAAGTGTGTGCAGTACATTAAAAGATGACATGATACTTTCCTACAAAATAATTCCAATCAAAAATTATTTTTTAGCTGTGGGTGAATATGTCAGTGTCAGCTCCCTGAAAAACAGGATAATGGGATTTTTATCATCAGAAATCCTACAAAACAAAGCTATTTAAAATTTTAAAGAGAAAATGTGGTGTGACACCTAGGTCTATAGATCACTGGCCTTCCTGTGTGTGCATAATATTTCAATATAACCTCTAATTTCTCATGAGATTTGGCGCTTTAGAATCTTAAAAGATTTGAAGGACTTTGATGATATGTTAGGAAAAAGTGAAAAGGCTACAACTCTCCTCCAACAGTTCTTAATTTTCAACTAAAAGAAAATCTGGTCACCTTCCAGTTCGGAGCAGCTGAGACCCATCAAACAACTAAAAACAATTTGTTCAGAGCTGGAGCTGTCATAGTCTATTAAAGTAAAAAACAAATGAAGTGCTGCTTCTGACTTCAGCTCACCACTTCATGTGAGCTCTCTCCCATTTCACTAGACAGTTGTGGACACTGAAATAATACAAAACATAACCCAACCAACAGACTGTGAAGAATATGAAATCTAAAGACAGATGTTCAAGAGCTATCATCACTTTCCAGCTTTAATTATATTGACATGGAACAAACAAGTAATAAATCAACTATTTTATAGTGTAATAAGCCTTATTCTACCTGTTTATCTAATGCCTCTTTGGGTGGCATATCCCAGGTACATGGAAGACCATGGAGTGTTCTCCATGTAAGCAGTGACAGAAACCAATTGTGTACTGAAATAATATTGAAATGCTCCTGGTTCTCAAGATGAACATCATATTCCAGAGTGCTTTTTCGGGTTTTATTCCAACACTGCTATCTCTCATAACTTTGAAGCCCTTCTTATGTCATTCATTCTAAGTCCTGCAGCAAAAAAAGGATGAATTTTTGTGAATTATTTACTTTAGGTTTCAGTTTTATTGGCCATGATTGCCAATTACCCACCATGTTTTATGACAATCCATTATTCTCTGGGCCAGCTCATAAAGATGAAAGACAAGGTTCAGCATTACTACACAGAGTAGGACTTGGATATCAGCATTTTTAAATGAAACTTCTTGATATATCTTGAATTCAAGGATCTATTATATCTTTAATGCTGAAAAAGGCTCTTTGATACTTATAATTCCATAATTTCCACTGTGATTCGTGAAGGTAATTTTTTCCATGATATCCAGTTCATAACTGAAGGATTCATGGCAGAAATACAGAAGTTTTTTCTCTGAAAATTGCTTTTCAGCTACATCCATACCCTGATGATCTGATTTAAGGTCCAGTGAAGAGTGGCCTTTCAAGGGTGTTGTTGATTTCCAAGTTCCTCTAAGACTAAAGACCATCCAAATGAAACTTCCAGGGAATCCTAAAAGGAGCATGCTAAGTGATGAAGAAGAATTTTAACATTCCTCATTAGCTCAATGAAAAAATTCTCTGCTGATCCAACCTGCCAGTTGAATTAAACTTCGCTGCGAAACTAAAAGCATAAAACAGGCTCCAAATCAATGTGTTCATTGCTTCCCATTCTGTACTTGGTGCTTGTAGGCATTGTACTCCACTGCCTCAGGGAGTGAAGATATTGACAAATAACCCTTTTTTTTCCCTCTATCCCCAAAAAGCCAATCCAGAAAGCCACAGTAAAAACATAAATGAACCAAAACTGTTCCAGACTAATGGATTGCTTTGATTTCACAGAATTTTTGTTTGTGGTCCTGGTGAGCCCAGTCTTTTTGCTCCTGGTATGCCATGACTCAAGTAGAGGGGATGTCCCAGTGTTTGAGATAAAGGACAGAAAGTTGGATCTGATGATCTTGGAGGTCTTTTCCAACTTTAATGATTTTATGAATGGACAGAATAATCCCTTCCATATTTATTCAGTTTGCTCATAGCCTTTGGCATGCACTGTGGTCAGACCAAGACAGAGTAATTTCAGAGTTTTATGTTTGCTCTATTAGTAGCTTACTGTGAAATGCAAGCAAAGGAGAGATGAACATAGATTGCACATTTACACTAACTTTTAATGTTTGTAGACTTAGATGACTTTTATGATAATGTTTCTCTGTTTGGTTTGGGGGCTTTTGTGTACTGAATATTTAATGATGTTTTAATTGTTGTTGATTGTTCTGATTAGAGTTAATCCATGTGGCACCTACAGTGTGCTGGCAGGGGGCGCTTCATAAATGATCATTATTTCTTACTGTAAAATACTGAATCACTTACATTTAGGGAAATAGACTGAAATTTTACAGATGAGTTGCTTTATGAGTTCCGAAGTAAGAAATTATGCATTTAGCTAGTTAGACAATACTGCAAAATAACTGTCTCCTTCATCACTTGTCTTTTTCCCAATTGAATGGACTTCATCTGGAGAAATTAGTTTATGGAGATAGGAGACAGTTATAAAGATACTATTTGTCCTTCACTAAGTGAAGTCAGAGGTAATTTTCTGCAATATCTTTATACCTACTTAGTCATGGGTACAGAAATAATGTTGTTCTTTGATCTTTGGCTGCCACAGAAAACCCTTAGGAATGACTGCTGCCTTTCAGACCACCTTCAGCTTCTTCAAACCTATGTATGAAGAGCATGGTGTATAGATGTGTTGAATCTACTCTATCATGTACAGGTCTCTCTGACTTTACAGATTTTCCCATCTGTCCCTCAACTTAAATATATTCCCTAAGAGCAGATTTTTTGTTGCTTTGGCTTACAAAGGTTTGGCCTCCTATAGAGATAATTGTATTTCAGAATGATTATATGACAGTGCACGTATCTGCTTATCTGGTTTCATTGTTTAGTAATATGACAACAAGAGCACTCAAGACTCTGGCAAATGACCTCTCCCTAACTTCTGCCAAATATTATTAATGTTGAGGTAATGCTGAGTTCCTGAGCCAATGTTAAATTTCATGTTCCTAATAAACATTTTCATCTGCAACAAGAAAATCTCTGCTGAAAACCATCTTTTCAGAGTGCTACTGTGAAATGCTAGAATGAAAAAGTTGTAAATCAACAGGCTGTCCTTAGCCTCAGACCAGCTGTTAGAGGAATTAGTCAGCACACGCTTATTTAATTTGTCCTGCTCTTGTGCCTTGAGACTGACCTTCAGAAAGTGCAGCCTATGAGGAGCAGGATTTGATAAATTCCTAGTGGTCTGAAATCCTTTGCCTCAGGACTAAATTGGCTAAGAATGTCACTATCTGGCCAGCATACAGCCATCCCTGATGTGAAAGCAAGACATATGGGTGAAAAGCTTAGTGTTGAAGAGATCATCAGCTTTTAGATTATAAGAGATTGTCTGAAGTTGAACATTTCTGATGTACCTCATCTGTTGACAGTTTCATCAAGAGGACACAGGAAAATTTGTTAAACTACTCATTGTCCTCAGAGCTGGGTCACTCTTTCAGAATGTTTTGGAGATTCATTCTGAAGCCCTTGTTGCACCTAAACCACATTGATGAGATTCTTAATTCATTTAGACACGACCTTGCAATAAATGTCTTGCATTTTAGGTTAACCAGCCTCCATCTGCAAGGAGTTATTGCCAAACTTGTGTCTGAAATGGTCTAAAATCTTGCAAGCTGCTATAAATATGAGATTTCCCATCCACCATCTGGAAGACCCAAATCCATATTTAGTATAAAATGTCATAGTGACATTGAATTTTTCTCCATCCTCAAAAGCTCAGTCATAATTTTAAAACCTATTCCTAATATACAGCAACAGCTTTCTTTTCTTTCCTTTCTCCTTCTACCCTCTATTGTTCTCCTTTAATATGAGCTATTACATCCACACACTCTGATCCAAGTCTGCTTTTCTGATATATAGCAAAACAAAGAATATCACAGATTGTTGTATTTCTACATTGGTAACCAGAAGTGTGTGACATAGGCAGATCATAAAGCTGGCTTTACATTGCTGATATTATTCTGGTATGGTGATTTGCATTGAACTAAAACAATTTTTGTTTCATTGCTCTCTATGGTCAAAATGAAAGCAATAATTTAGCTCAGTAGATTTTTAGTTTGTTTTTATTTTGGATAAAACTTAAATATATTCCCTAAGATTCTTTTTAAAAGTTAGGAGAAGAAGAATCATAAAAAATAAATATGCTATTAAATAAGTTGTAAATTTCAAAGTGATACATGAATGCCATAACTCAACTGGAGAGTTGGAGAAAATAATAGTTTTATAGTACTGACAATGCAAAGGCTACAAAATTCAACAAAGAGAGTTTAAGAATCTCAAAAAACTGTAATGTATCTGCTGAAATACAGTTGAATTTCTGAGATGAAGGTATAGAGGTTAGAATGAGCAATCATCAGGACTTGAAGGAAAGAAAAACTTCTTCAATTGTTTAATTGTTCTGGTTTTTTGATGTCTTGTGAAGAACGTTTTTCTTTAATTATATGGAGCATTTATTTTCGTATCAAATAGGAAAAAAACCTTTAAACAGAAATTTGTGAACCTTGCCTTTATAAGCTGAAGCTGTTAGTGTCTGGTTCTTGCTATTTACTTTAGAGCTAAATGCAGCAGATGTAAATGTAATGGTACAAAACCTTTGAAAGTAATTAAATCGCATAGTAAGATTAGTTCAAGCCTTAAGATAAAAGGGTTGAGGCTGCTTTCATGACCAAGAGCTATGCATTTATAAAACCATAAAATCACTTGTTTAAATCATTAGTGTATTTAGCTGTTTCAGTGATTGATATTGGAATGCATCACATCAGGCACCTCTTAGGACTTAGCATATACAACATCTGCTCTGTTCTCCTATTCCAACAATTTCAGTTTCAAAGCAAAATTCCTAAAGATCTGTGAACAAAGAATAATTTTCTTTTGTGCTATTTTTGCTCCTTTATGGTAATGCTTGATAAGGTTGTAGGGTTTAGTGTTTTTGTCAGTCAATCTCTTTTAATATTCATTTTTCATACAAAAAGATTCAGAACTTAAATATACTTCAGTCTAATATTTGTGACTATTCATCATCTGATAGTTGGGAGCAGTTTGGAAGAGGCATAAGAAAAATAGAACTATGTTTCTAGTTCCTCAAGTAATACAGTATTGTGATTATGATTGCTATTAAAATAAAGAAGACTGGTTGTTCATGGGCTTTGACATTGTTAGAATGAAGGTTGACAAAGAAAGCACATGAGAAAAAAATTGTCTAAAGATTCATAGAACATGTGAATAGTATAATTTCATTTGCAGAGAAAGAACATGACATTAAATTTGACTGTGTATATTTAAATTTCAAAGAGTTGGGCTCTTTCTCAGAGAGAGGGAGACAAAAAAAAGACTCTAAGTGAATTAAGGAGGGAGAATCTGGATTTATTTCCCTTCTATCTTTTATAGGAAGTAGATAAATGGAAGTGCACTGCCCATTTGCACCATCTAGGATTTGATAGACAAGCTGACACAGTAGAAGGAGAAAAGGAAGAAAGGAGAAAAAAGATATACGAAACTGCCTTTGAAGTGAGGGAGTCCGAGATAGAGGACTAAACTCTAGCTTAGTCCAGTGTTTATAAAATTTGGTTCTGGAGACTCACATGCTCAGTCTTAATGTAGACAAAACATCTTGGTGTCTTTGTAACCCTTAGTCACTGCTGAGAAAACAATAGCCTCAGACCTTCCCAAATAATCCAGGCCTCAGATGCATCAAGGCATCAATATATATAATAAATTTTAAAGAAGCCACAACATAGCCATCAAGTCACTCTATATAAACAATGTGATTTTCCTTCTTCCTTTACAATAGGTCTCCATTGGACACTAAACGACTAGGAGTTCAATATTTCTCCTCCTATAAAGGTTTATCTGAAATTTGTGACAGGAGCAGGGGGAACTTTTATTTTCTTAAATTCCATCTTATTGAGTGGTAGAAAAACCTGACTCCATCAAAAAGAAAAAATATTTCCAAGAAAAACTCTAGTCTGAGATGTCCCCAATACTGCATTTAAAATTGCTTCTTTCATGAAAAGGTATAAAAACAACACTTTAAATATTTATCCAAAAATAACCGCTTGAAATCATAGCATCATAGAACGGTTTGGATTGGAAGTGACCTTAAAGATTGTCCAGTACCAACCTCCCCTGTCATGGGCAGAGAAACCTCCCACAGACCAGGTTGCTCCAAGCTCTGTCCAGCTTGACCTTGAACGCAGCCAGGAATGGGATTCTCTAAGCAACCTGTTCCAGTGCCTCACCACCTTCACAGTAAAGAACTTCTTCCATATATCCAACCCGATTTTCCCTTCTTTAGTCTAACCCATACTCCTTGTCCTATCTCTACAGTTCCTGACAATGAGTCCTACTCCATCTGCCCTGTAGCTTTCTTCAAATATTGGAAGGCTGCTATGAGGCCTCAAAGCAACCTTCTCTTCTCTGCACTGAACAACCCAAACTCTCTCAGCCTGTCTTCACAGGGGAGGTGCTCTACCACATTGCTCCATCCACGCCCGTGAGGACAGGCAGCAATTGCGAGGGCTTGGTGGGGAAGAAAAGTTGGGTGATGGGTCTTAGGTGGAAAATCCAAGGGTCCTTTATTCTTCTTGCTGCAGTTACAGGAACACTCCAAAATACAGCCAAACACTAAGACCCTAACTAGGGGGAAATCCCAACTTATATATGCTAACAGGAAACATTTTAGAAACATTCTAACCAATCACAATGGGCAATGTAAGCTACATTAACATAGTAACTCCCATGATCCCCTTCTAACAAACATTAATTCTCCCTAACTCAAACTGTGTCCCTGCGCTTAGGTTCGTTTCCCATGGCCTTGGGCTGGTCTTGGCTGTGGCTGACTTGCTGGCCAGGCCAGACCACTGGACCTCCACAGTGCTCCAGTCTCCTCACCAACTTCATGGCATCTTCTAGACTTGCTCCAACAGTTCCATGGCCTTCTAAGATAAGGGGACCCAGATCTGAATGTAGCACTCCAGGTGGGGTATTATGAGAGAAGAAAAGAGGAGTAGAATCACTGTAAAAATATGAGTGGGAAAGAAGGGACAAGGAGCTAACAGTGAGACTCAGGACACTGGAGCTGAGATGCCTTTAAGCCACTCCTTCACCTTTGAGATCCTTGCTTAGTTGTAGTAGCTTGTCATCAGGAAGGAACAATTCTGCAGAGCACAATTTCCCTTGAACTTAGCTCCTGTCGAAAAGGCACAGTGAACATTTGTACATATGAAATGAAAGTAAAGTAATGAAAACCTGATGTCCAAGCAGCACCTTGTCCTGGCATAGCCTGACTCCAGACAGTATCCTGAGCTCTGGTCAGTGTCCTGGCTTGGGCTTAGAAAATAGATTCAGTCCAATATCTGTCTGTGGTTTACTGTGTGAGTTTGAGCATATCTCCGCTTGTTAGGTCTGTTTCCTCATACCTAAAATATATTTGGAGACACCATGAGTTCCCTGGGGAAAACTGCCTCAAGGGTCTGAGTTCAGTTGTGTCAATGCTCAGGCTGTAAATACACTGCTGGCCTTGCTAAGGGAAGATCTCTTTCCTCCAGAAAAAAACCAAGCCTGTATCTAATCCATGCCAGGCAGAAGTCGCAGGGCTCTTGTAGACCAAGAAGGCAGCGGTGTTAGAATAAAGCAGTTGGCCACATTAGAAAGGTAGGAGTATAGAACTTTCTGTTCTGTTGCAGTTGCAACAGTTTCTGATAGTGTTAGCACCTGTCTCAGCAAGAGATTTTTCTCTGAATGCTTTTCATGGGGTTTTTATGCATTCAGGCAGTAAGGATCAAGACTTCCACCACACTGTTAGTCTAAAAAAGCCCCAGAGTTCTTATATTCTTATTCCAATAAGGAATTATAAACTTCTGAAATTGTTCATAATGAAGAAAAGAATTAAAAAAAAAAAGAACACAACATGAATAAATTAATTTTTCCTCCAAATTCCTTCTCTATTTTGAGAGAATTTGGGGTTTGAAATCCCAGTAGTTTTTAGAATACTAGGAGTCATTGACAAAATTGAAAAAAAAAGAAAACTAGACTCAGGCTTGAATAAGACTTCCCCTCATCTCAGCATACTATTGATATCCCCTGAATCTTGCCACCCACTTGCCTTTGAAGATTTAAGCCCCTTCCCGTATGAATATAAAATAAGAACACTTAGATGTCCTGCTAGCATTTCTCTCAAAACTCAAACTCGTCTTGGGGGCTGGATAAATAGTATATTCTAATAAGCATCAAATGAGGTATTTAGGATAAAGACATAGAATTAATTCACCTTTAAGACAAATGCAGATTTTCTGGTAAAGCCAGCAGGGTTGCATTTTTCAGCAAGAAGTGTACATTCAACTGTATTCGCTGATATTGGTCACACTCAGACTTGAGAGGTGAGAGGAAGTATAGAATATATTTTCTATTTAAGCTCATCATGGCCAAAGAGATAGGTGTAAAAAAGCAAAGGCAGCAGAGTTACTACACAATGCCAGCCTTTCTGAGAACATCTCTTGAAGAGACTGAGAAAACCTTGCCAGTGTTCTAGAGAAGTTTTGATGAAGGGAAGCACTTGGATAAGGACATTAAATCCGAGCTGATACCAGCATATGGAAGTTGAAGTCTTTTCTCATTATCTTGGCTGATTTTCTGCCAGGAGACACATCTGCTGGACTTCTGCAGGAGCCCTGTGGGAATATAAACCTAGGCAGTCAGACCAGCCTGCTAAGTCATATTTATGTAACATTGTTAGGTAATTTCTCACATCAAGGGATGTACAGGCTCATAAATACACTTGGAGCTCATGGAAGGTGGGAAAAAATCATGTGGGAGGCATGCTTGCCATCTAATGGGAAACTACAGGGACACCAGTGGAGAATTCTCCTCCAAAAAAAATGAGAAGCGACTACTCCTCCTCAGGATTACTTAACAAGTTGCTCACATTACATATTTAAAATGATAATTTCCCTGAGCTGTCAAAATCCCAGATTTAAGACATATGATTGAACTGCTGTTAGGAGCAATAATGGTTATGGTAAACTAATGGCAGTTTCATGCAAATTCTTTAAACTTTAAACATTGTAAAGTTTTAAAAGCTTAGGGCTTTTGTCATTTCAAGCCAACACTTTCACATTATTATCATCTTTTTGGACTGAAAATTCTTTTTTTTCATAGTTTGAATACCCCTAGAGGGTTTCCTCTTTATACAGATAGGGGAACGAACATGCTGTGAAGACACAATGAATTATAACATTGTCTCTTACCTATTCACCCGGTTTCAGATATTTGGCTTGTTAAACTCCTGCTTTCCACTCACACATGCAGAACTCTCCAGGGCAACACCTCTAATATGTCCTGATGCATTGCATATGTCAAGGTGGGCTTTGTGTGTATTTCTAAAGATTGATCCTGATTTTAATGAAAAATGAAGAACATTGTGCTGCAAAAAGTTGGCCTTATGTTAGCATTCCAGTTATCTTCATCGTAGTTGAGAAACAGAAATATGGCTTCAGCTAAGTCCATTTTGTCTCAGGGACAAAATTCTCATGGAGGAGTATGCATTTCATAAGGAGCTGCATTCTGATGACTTCTCCAATTTACTACTGAAAATTTAAAACAAAACAAAATAAAACCACCACACCCCAAGAAGTGACATATTTAAGAGCTCAGGATTTGTCCAGTTGCTCTAAAGACCAAACAAATGAGCAGTCTGACAAAAACCCCAAAACTTCCATGTAATTGTTATCTGCAATAGTTTAGTTATGTTATGGAGTTAAGTTATGAAGTTTCTGTAGATTATTAATTAGCAGTATGCTCTCATCTGAAACTAGGGGCTGAATAACAATATCTCCTGGAGGAATATTCAATTATTCTCACTGAATTTTATATCTGGAGTTTCTCTCTAAAGTCCAAATCAAATAAATGACCATTAACCACTGCTGCTGAATCCCAGATAGGTTTTTATGTCAATAAAACCCAGGCACAGTTTGGTGTGTATCAAAGTGTTTTGATGGATCAAATGAGAGAACTAAGTCATCTTTCCTGATAAAACTCCAAATACTGAATGTTCAACAGCTTCTTACCAATAATGCATAGCAAAATGTAAGAACAGGAATTGTCATACAGTAATTTGACATTTCTGACACAAATGAATGCTTTGGATATACAGAGAGTTACTCCTTCAACTTTTTCTTGAGGAACCACCTCATACATCTTGAAAATTTATGTGTCTGTGTCCAACTTGTGAACAGTTAATTGCTACATCCTTCACAGTGGAGAGATTTTTTCTCTACTCTTTTTTCCTTTGCATATATATACACATGATATCTCATTACTAAGTATGTTGGGAGCACTTATCTGCATGGAGGAAAGGTAGTGAATTTTTCCAAGTTGTGATGATAAGCTAAAAGCAAGCCCTGCAAGGTAAAATCTATTTAAAATGTGGCAATTGGGGAAAATATGTCCCCCAAGCATAGCAAACACACCATCAAAGTGAGTTAGCTACCAATTAACTCCTACATTTTGCACAAAGGGCATTAAATTCTAGGGTAAAATAAAGCCAAATGATGTATGCCTGTTCTCTGTGAACAACAGATCATACAAAATGAACTCCAGATGAGGTGGGTTTTGTTGTGTTTTCGGCACTCAGCTGGCTTTCTGGAAAACATTTGCTTTTCTGTTAAAAACGCATTCTTTTTCTATGTGAAGTCCTATCACTAGGCATATGGAAAAAGAGAAAGTATAGGTCTAATGCAGTAAATTAAAATGTGAGATCCTAGGCAGGTTCAGACACTATGATCCAGGACCCAGTTTTGACCAAACTAATCAATGGATAATCTCCACAGAAATTTAGGTGTGCTTAAACTCTTCCTGTTGGAAACAGTTAGAGAAGCAAAACATCCCACCAGGGAGAAGAAACTTAATTCTCAATTCCTATGACCTGGATAATATCATTTCCATGTGGGAAAATATTTTAGCTAGTCTCTGTATTTCACAGACCTCACAGACACCAGGAGCATGCATTTAAGACAAAAAACCCCAAAACCAAAAGAAAACAAAAAAAAAAAAAGCAAAACCAAGCAACCAAACAAAAACATAACAAAAAC
The DNA here is from genome assembly GCF_000277835.1 of Geospiza fortis. Classification (NCBI taxonomy): domain Eukaryota; kingdom Metazoa; phylum Chordata; class Aves; order Passeriformes; family Thraupidae; genus Geospiza; species Geospiza fortis. The sequence goes on from NW_005054318.1 coordinate 252,094, forward strand.
CCACACACAACCCAAGAAAACAAATCCAAAACCAACCAACCAAACAAACACGTATTGAGTTCACAAAAGAACACTTTGGCAGAATTATGTCCTTGGAGAATGTTATATCTTAAATCCAAATATTAAGTAGCTGACTTCTCACTTAAAATTTCTAATGTGCTACCTTATATAAGCTACTCTCCTTTGTGTAGCATAAATTTCTCTGGGTTGATAAGCATCTAAACTTGTTTCAAGTCTATAGAATTATTTTCTTCAAAATGGGTGACTGATTGCACAGAACCACAACATCAGGGAATGGATGAGGCTGGAAGGGACCCCTAGAGGTCTTCTAGGCCCTCCTCAAGCATGGTCTGCTCAAGAACACATTGCTCAGGACTGTGTCCAGATTGAATGTCTCCAGGGAAGGAGATGCCAAACCTCTCTCGAGTTCCCCAACTAATAGCATTACTTCAAACACCTGCTTTATCAATTGTAAATGTGCTTGATTTCACTAGACTTTTGTCCTTATTTTTCTTTCTGAGATTAACAGAAGATATGGAGGACCCTCCATTAGAGAATGACTGCATGGCTCCTATGCCTTCAATGGGTAGGTCTTGTACCCTGCTCTGTAAAACTGAATACTTCTAACTTTTTGGGGCATCTTCTTACTTCAAAACTCCTTTCCAGTGTTTGTGTCAACTTCATACCTTAGCTTTCAAAGTTATATTTGAGAGAGGCTTCCAAGTATTGCATTTTGCCTCCTGAAGATATCCAGGTACATGCAAGGCTGTAGAATTAGATTTTAATTATCAACAACAATTAGTTCTATACATATATAGGATACCTGCATAGTGACACTTGTCTTCAAAATTTTCAGGATTAAACCCAACCTCTGCTTCATATGTCATCACCACTAATGCTCTGTCCTGCACGTGTATGCATATATATATATACACACACACACACACACACACACACACACACACACAGAGTAAGGCAGCAGAAAATCAGGAAGAAGAAAAGATTGAAAATACTGTTGAAAATATGTTGGGGAAGGTCAATATTGCCTCTTCACCTTGTTTTTCTATGACTTCTAGGAACCATAACAATAACCTCATTCCATGGCTACAGGGCCAGTCTGGGATATCCCCACCAGGTGATACATCATAAGACTATCTCCTAATTCAGAAGAAATATGAACAGTCTATGTGAGTGTTCCAAGGCGGAAGAATATTGAAGAAAAATCTAAGGATTAAATCAATGTAGACCAATTCCTGGAATGCACCAACATAAAAATTCCAAGGTGCACTTAAACATGCATGCAACCCTGAGGTATACAGCTAATTTTATCCATAAAGAAAAGAGTATTTGGAAGAATATTTGGCTAAGTGTTTCACCTGAAGGCTATGTTTCAGCTCTGCTGACTTCCACAGGGATGAGATTACTGCAGACTTGAATGGGCTTTTGTTTTGAAAACCTGCAGGAAAAAAACTTTTGAGACTGCAGCAAGGATCCAGCTGAAGGGTCCAATGGGCTTAAAAAGACCTCCTGACTTCACAGTGTGATCAGACATTATGAAATAGAAGACTCAGATACATTTCAATGCCTTTTCTAAATCCATCCAACATACATTTTATCTCTTAGAGTCTAATTTTGGATATTTTTGCTATGGTTATTCATATAATACATTTGAATTAATTGAATGTCTTTCCTCAAGTGCCAGTACATGGACCCATGTTGTTTAACAGCATTTTCAGCAGCATGGATGATGGGAGAGACTGCACCCTCAGCAAGTCAACTGATGGCACCCAGCTGTGTGGCGTGGCCAGCATGCTAGAGAGAAGGGATCCTATCCAGAGGAAACTTGAAAGAATCAAACACGTTGCATAAAAGTGTTAAAACATTGACAGAAATACAGGAGAGAAAGATTACTTGTGAAAGAGGGAAGAGAGCCAGGGAATTTATGAGCATAAGCCATATGAATTTATATGTCTAAATCCTGACCAATGAATCTTAAGTCTAAGCAGACACAACTATGCTTAGGCAGAGCAGAATGTGTGTTTTAAAGCTACTCTCTATAGTAATTTCTCCAAAGGATTGTGGAGTGGTTGATTTTTAAGCAGTTCATTGTGGCCATACAAAATCCTCGTTACTGTGATTGCGCATAGAGGTCACAGGGTTTGTTTCTGTAGCTTGAAATGAAATGTAGCTTTTGTCAGTTGATTTCTAGAGACAATACTTTCGCTTACCACTTCAGTCATTTCCATGACTGTTTTGAAATGTAAGTTAGTGTTTACAGTTTATGTTCTACTTAACAGACTTGTTCAAGTAAATAATTGTATGAAGCAAACATGAAGGGACATGGTAAAAGAAACATTTCTTATTTTGACATTGGAAAAGGTATTAAAAAGAAAAGTAATGTCCCTGCTTTGGCTTATTTAATAAACATTAGCCTGACATTTATTTAAAAGCAGAAACTCAGGATCTGTCACATTGAGTCAGAAAAACAAACTGTCCACTAATCCCTATTCTTTCATGTTTCAGAAAAATGTAGAAATTTCTTTGTGGATAACTGAGTAAAATCTTTCAAGAATATTTTCTTGCTGATTCTTAGGTAGTTATTTTATCTGTTTTCTGACTCTGAGACCTAATATATTCCCCACATTTTTCCTTTTCATAGTTCTTCATGGTAAATACATGCAGAAATTGGACAAAAATAATGATTAACCAGCTTCTTTTGGAGGCAAGGAGATAGAGGGTTGTAATGAGATATAATGATGTAAGGTTTTTTCTGTTTTGCTGAGACATTCAGTAGGAGTGATGGCATGACTGTATTGCTTCTTGATTGCACTGAAGTGTAAACATAGAAGTATTTTTCTGCAATGGAATTATTTTGGATTTTTACAGGAGTGCTCATGTAATTATTTTCTCATCAGGGAGACCCTTGCTATTTTGGGCTGTTTTGTTGGATGCTATAATGTATCTATCATTAATTTCACAGCAAAATAAAAACATTAAGGCTAATGAAGGCAATGATTATAATAAATTCATCTTTACAAGCCTCCTGATCAAGGAGCTCAGGACTTTGCTACATCATGCTTATAATTTGCCAAGTCCCAGTTCTTCATGTTTAAATTTCTTCTGAGGATCCACATTTGCATGATAAATCATGTGTGTCTGCTTGAGAGATGGATTTAGATCAAACTCAATTAACCTTGTATTTTAAGGGTGGAATGGTCACACCAACAATCTTTAAGCTGCAGCCATTGAGGTGAGGAGTAATCAAGGTGTGTTTGTGTAACCAGATTCAGGAGGTT
>NW_005054318.1:255427-265653 GCF_000277835.1 Geospiza fortis
TTTTAAGATTGGAAAACACCTCTAAGAGCATCAAATCCAACCACCATTTTCACCACTAAACCCTCTATCTAAGTATAAAATCTGCATGTATCTGAATGCTTCCAGAGAAGGTGCTTCCACTACTTCCCTGGGCAGTCTGTTCCAATGCCTGACCACCCTTTCAGTCAATAAATTTTTCCTAATATCAAACCTAAACCTCCCCTGATGCAACTTGAAGCTGTGTCCTCTAGTTCCATCACTTGTTACCCAGTAAAAGAGCCTGACCCCCAGCTGGCTAAAGTCTCCTCTCAGGGAATAGTAGAGGGTCTCTCCTGAGCCTCCTTTTGTCCAGACTAAGCAATCCCATTTCTCTCAGCTTCTCTCATAGGACATGTGCCCAATACAGAGCATATGCTTGGGAGAAATTACCTCAGAGAAGGATGGCAAGAGTTTTTTATTATGTTACTTTATTAAGGTCAGATGTAGATTGAAAGAAAGCACTCTAACAGCACTGGTAAAATAGAAATTATTTTGTTCACAGATGCAGATGGACAGAAAGCCATCTTCCCATTATCTGAGCTGGCCAGACTTGTGACAGATATGGTGTCTAAAGTCTTTTTCCCTGAGTTCACATGTTTTGCCTCTAAGTGGTATTTCAGTAAAACCATTATTTTAAATACGCACAAGTGTGTTATTTTATGACACTTGTGTTTGCAAAAATGAACTAGAAACCAAATGTTGCTGATTATTACTCGATGTGAAAATTAGCAGATTATCTTTCTCCTAATAGTCCTTAATATTTTTTTAACTGACTACTATATGGGAGAAAAACACTGCATACGATTCTGATAGAAGACACAAGTGATTAATCTAAGCAAATTGATTTCATTTTCCCTCAATGTAAGCATATGCAAAAGTAGGTCTATATCTAAAGTTCCTGATATTAAAAAAAAAAGAAGAAGTAAAAGGGAAATTAATATAATTAATTGGACTAAAAGGCCAAGGAACTAAAACACAATAGAGACTTGGAATTTTAGAAATTCACTGACAAAAACATCCCACAATAAAATAGGAAATGCATGAGTCTATAGCTTAAAGAATTAATTGTGTAAAGAACCCCAAGAAATTATAAATTTTCAGATAAAAAGGATGTGATAAAATTAGTGTTCCAAAAGACATAACACCTAGAGGGTAGAAAAAAAGTTCCCAAAGGCAAGTTCAGACAGACTTGGAAAACTGTTGAAAGAAATAGCAAAGGTCTTGTTCCTCAGAAAAGAAAAAAGGGTGAGAAAATGTAGAAATAAGTAGAATTAAGAGAGAAGCAAAACTAACAAGGCTGAATATGTTCAAGTGGGGGGGGACTGGATAATTTCTAACCCCATTTCTGAAAGAGCAAGGACATGAAATTATAGGTCTGGGAGCAAGCATTTAGACTAAATCTAGCAAGGTAATTGTGACACCTTATTTAAGAATAGGAAATTAACACCTATACTTAAGAACAGAGGAAGGGAAAGTGATCTAACCCACTGCAAGCTTGTTAATCTAATATCAACTATATCAAAGGATTTAGAATTCTTTCTTTAAAAAAACACAGGATGGTAAGTGTAATGTAAAATCATGCTCAAATCTAGGTTAGCAAAAATAGATCATGCCACAGTCTGTTGAAAGAGATTTTGTAGTTAAATGAAAAGATGGTGACTCTAATACATAGGGATTTCAGCAGAGTATTTGACATGGTGTTGAAAAGAAAAAGAAGTTAGACTAGAAAGTGAGGAATAGTAAAATGGAGGGTATATGTTTATATCACAGTAAACAGGGAAAATATTGAGTAAAAAGGAGATATCAGTAGCATTTAAGGATGTCATTAGCTCCCCCAGTAAAGAAGTGGGGGAGATACTGATAAAATTTACTGACATTGTGATTTTTGGAGTCATCGTCAATACAGAAGAATATATTTCTATGGCATTGAAAGGAAGAGATGAGAGGTGGCCATGAGTACCAGAAAAAACAAGGGTGGGATGAAATTCAGAAGTACAAAATTCAAAGCCATGCACTTTTGAAATATAGCAACAATTTTCCTCTAAACTGGGATTTCTTCAGGTGGTAGTGACAGAGGTACAGACCTTGTAGAACTGACTGAGGACAGGCCAATATGATGGAGCCAGCTGAGAAAGGCAGAGAAGTTCCTTAAACATCCCAAGTGAGATAATCTCTGTATCCTACAAAACTCAGCCTAGATTAAGTTCAGAGTACAGTACAGAGGAATGACTATGAAATTAAGAACTTTTATTATCAAAGGAGACTGAAGAAGCTTGGCTTGTTAACCTTGCCAAATGAAGGCTAAATAGGGATTATTCTTGCTTTCTGTAAATACATCAGTGATAATAAACATCCAAGAGGCAAAAGTCTACTTGGTGTAAGAATAAATGGAATTAAACTGGACCCTAAAATAAATATTATGTTGGAAATTAAATGAAGGTTTCTGAGAACAAGAGTCTGGAAAAGTGTCCAATACAAGAGGGGCAAAAAACTTAATTAATTCTAAACTTTGATTAGTTTATGAAATTGGATGTGTAACATAATTGCTCATAAAAGCAGAAACTTAACTCATTAATCTATGAAGTCCTTTCCAGTCCCAAGTTTGTATTTGTTCTGAAGATGATGTGAGGTTTATGACATATGATAATAATCCATCTACATATTTAATGGGAACAATCACGGCTGTATGGCCATATAGCTGATGTCCTTTCTTGCAGTACATTGAAATAATTGGCCAAAAAAAAATTAAAAGCGGCTTGGTTTGCTGAGTGCACACAATTTGTCATTTAGTCAGTGGTTTGTGCTTATTCATTATCATCATCTGACATTCTCTATCACAGAGAAATTTTTATGGACAAATGAGCTAAAGCAAGAATGACAATATGCAAAAGAGATCAGAAAATAGAAGGCATTTTTCTTCCTCTCTTTTATTGTTTGGTTAAGGAGCATGTCACAGTGATCCGCACCCTTGATAAAGTATGTAAATGTTTAGAGCCTGTTATTCCTCAGCTATTACTTGCATAGTCTTATCATAACAGCAGTCTGATAGAAAGTGATGGGGATCAGTTCCCAGGAGGAGAAAGCTTAGACAGACTTTTTGGTTCAAATAGCACCATGACATTGTTAGTTCTGGCTTAATAACTCTGATGTGAATTTTGCCTTCAGTTCATTGAGGTATCTTCAACCTTGTATTCTGTTTTTTAATAACTCTAAAGACTCCAAATTGTGCTTGTATCCATTTTAGCATTTAAACAATGTCTTTATCTAATGTGGTCTAAAGATTATTTTATTTCTATACAATATTCCTATATTTTCTAGTTGCAATTTAAAGAGTAAACCAGTTTGGTGTCAAAAGGGAAACTTTTTCCAGTTCAAGTGGTTTCAACCAAACAGAGATCAAAGCAGTTTATTTATTTATTAATAGCACAAAACCAACAAACCTTCAGTGAACTGTACATTCAAGGCATATTGACAACACAACAGATAAACTGCAATACTAGACACTGTCAAAGCTGTTAAATATCCAGCTACAAATTCCTAAACACTCTTTTAATCTCAAAGCATTTTATATAAATTATACTCAAATACACACAGGCTAATATTCACATGAACACACTCACATCCCTCACAAATTGTGTGGGTTTTGGGCACACAAACCCTCTCCAGGATTCACAACCCTTGCTTGCAGCCCCCTTCTGTGGGAGCTGCGGATGAGGGGAAGAAATCCCCACAAGGTCACGGTGCATCCAAAGGGTCCCTGCTACCTCCCCCGACTGTTCTCATCCAGGGGTAAGTTCCTCAGAGCACCCAGAGAAGGATGCTCAGTCTGGTTTGGGCAGGATGGTGATGCCATGCAAACCCTTCTGGCAGGACCAAAACAAATTTTGACAGTTTTTCTCTCTGTGTGTCTCTTACTCCCTGTTGTTACCTATAATTTATATTTTTAATATGTTTTTTCCAAGCTGATTGTTTTGCCCAGAAGTACTTTTGCAATTCAACAGGATAATGGTCATTTTCCTGGTTGGCTTTGCTGTTATGGAACAAATGGCACTCTGACACTTTGGGGCATTTCAGCTACAGACACTGGTGCACTCGCATTCCTGCCTAACCACAAGGTTGTGTTTCCTGGGATGCTCCCCTACAGACTGTAATTGCAATGCTAAATCATAAACTCCTCCTTAATGAGTGTCTGTCATAAGCAGACAGCCTGAATTTTATAATAGAGTACAAACCGAGAATATTAGGTGTATCACGCTATTCTGAATTCTAGAAATGAATGTCACAAACAATCAGGCAAAATATTATGGCTGAAACAGAGGTGCTTCTATAAAAGTCTGAATAACAAATGATCAGTTAGACAAGTATTGGAGTTCAAAATGTGGAGAGGCAAAGTGCTATTTTCTTCAGTATTTTTCACTTGAAATTCTGTGACAGGAGAATTTACCAGTCACTCAGTCAATAAGTCAAAAATGACTTATGTTTTCTGGTGAAATGTCTGACGCAAGTAAGGTCTTTAAATTAGATCCTTTTTATGAATCAGATTAAGCATCCAGAATCTAATCTGCACTTTTCAAATCATCAGAATATTGTCTATAAAGAGCAAAACAAAACAAAGAAAATACTATTTGAGAATCATAAAAAAGTTTACTAGAGGTTTTTTTTTGGTGTTTTTTAATTTTGTTTGTTTGGGATTTTTTTTCCTTCTTTTGTTTTTGTTGTTTTAGGGCTTTTTTTAATATTGAAAACTCTTCTTGGACTTTCAAACTAAGACAAAAAGAGTGATCCTGAAGGATCATGTGAGAGAGTAAGAGAAGGTTTAATGTTACAGAGTCATCACCCCTTATTTTACCACATTTATACTTCTATAAGAAGTTCATGTTAGAGTACAGAAGGTATCTAAACTGTATGTGGTATGGCACTTGGGAGCAAATTAAATACCTAACTACTCAGCACAGTAATCTCTAGCAGGGGAGCACATCCACACTTTGGAAGATTAACCTACTCCCACACACTGGTTTATTAAGACCAGCTAATTTCTTCCCCTAGAAATATTCTCCACTACTACTACTAAGGAGAAAAGAGATTGAGCTAGTGCTTTTTAAGGAGTTACTTGTTTTCCTTAGACTTTGTGAATCATTTTTATGTTTGTGCACTCTTGCCTGCAACAGAATTGGTAATAGCCATCCAATTTAGCCCCTGGGATGAGCCAAACAGATAAGTTTTCTGTTCTGCAAAGAGTTCTAGAAACTAGTGTCCAGATCCTTTCTTGTTTCGGCTCTCTTTAACAGATGATCCCTTTTCTGTGCCAGATAAATACTTATAAGATTTTTCTTCTCTTATGTCCAGTCCTGCAGTCCTCAGTCAAGTCCTGTTGTTCTTTTTCATGTGTAACTCCAGCCGAGATCAGGTGAAAATTACGAGTCAATATTTATTCCTCCTCACGACTTGCGTATAAAGTCATTCAGATAAAAAGTGTAACATGGCATCTTTCTACCTGTCAAATTATGTCCTTCCTGCAATGATATAATAATTTGTGATTAATTTTTAAGACCTCAGAGACTTAACAACTGAACAGACAAGAAGCAAGATGCTCTTAAGTAGTAATTTGGGGTATGTAGCTCAAGGCTTTTATTTCCTGGAGGACATAGTTTCCTGTTCATTGAAATCTGTCTTGCAGGACTTGCAGTTCCTAGCACATTTTTTCTTGATCAGTTGGAGAAAGTGCTGCCCAGTAGTTGTAAGCAAGTGATGTTGGAAGTCAAATCTGGGTCTGTAGTAACAGACCTGTATATAGAGAGATTCACACTTAAAACTGGAGACCCAGTTTTAGTCTCAGTCTGTTCCTACTTATGATACTTGGTATTCTACTGGAATTAAGGATTGACTCAAGACTGAAGATTTGAATTGAAATTCAAGATTGAAAATCAACTTAATTAAATTTTCTGAGAACAAATTTACATTAAAAAGTGTGCACTGGCCCTGTTGAGCTTATCAAGGATGTTATATTGCACCTTAGATATCATGAATGCATACATATAAGTTAATATCTATAATGGTTTCATTGGTGTTAGTAGGAATATAATTTTTTTTCTTTTACAGTTATTTCACTATATTTCTATTTTACCTGCTTCTTTCTGTAGCCTTAGAAGCTGGATTCTGACAATGAGGGACTGAATATTGTTGATGCAGTGCTGCCCTTCTAGCAGGGCTATTAGCTATTCCTGTGATATAAACTAAAAATAAACACAATCAGGGACCATTATTGCCCTATTAACCATAAAATATAAGCATATTGCCTGAAAATGAGCAATAAGTTGCTGTATTAGGACAAGGTGGCCTGATGTGAAGAAAAACAAGATATAAGGCAAAAATAAAAAAAATCAAGTGACATAGTCTTCCTTCTCTTATAATAAAAAATGTTGGGATTTTTGTTCTCTTGAGCCAAGACTAATGCATTGCCTTTTTCAGAGGCTGAGACTTCCTGTTACATTCCCATCAATGAGGAGATATCAGAGGAGTATTGCAGCAATAAAGACTTTTCATGTAGGTCTCCATTTGTAGCAATAACATAGCCTTATCTACCTAAATCTTGTTTAAAGTGAGACTAAGAAAATGCATATTTCATTCCTAATATGCTAAATCATGGTCTCTGTGGGGACAGTGACAGAACTTGAGGGAAGGGTCTGAAGTTGTCTCAGGGGAGGTTTAGTTTGGATATTAGTAAAAGGTTCTTCCCCCAGAGGGTGTTTGGGCACTGGAAGAGCTCTGCAGGGCAGTGCTCACAGCACCAAACCTGACAGAGTACAAAAAGTGTTTGGACAATGCTCTCAGGCACATGGTGTGACATGTCTATATGTCTGTTTCTCTTTTTTTGGGGTTTTTGTTTTTGTTTCTTTCTCGGGAGGGGGGTGGTTTCTGATAGAGTAATAATGAAATATATTTTTAAGGAAACAAGATAACAGTGAAGAACTATTGTTTCTATGTCACTTCCTTTAATTCTCTTTTCAGTTGCTTTTCATATGTGCTACAGAACAAAAAAATGTGTACATTGGTTACAAAATCCCTTTGGGGTGCCCAGATAAAACCAGTCATGTAGGAAATAGAATAATTAATCTAAAAATAAATGTAAAATGAATGGATCAAGTAGACAATAGGTACATTTTCTGGTGATGAAAAATCTCCTGTGACATTTGCATAGAAATGGCCTGAATATATATATTTGGGAATATAACCCACACTGTTCAGCATGAAATGTTTTATTAATCATAGTTTTAAAGACAGTGAGCATGGGAGGGGATAGATCAGGAAATAAATAATACATACTGCAGAAATGGTCCTGAGATGAGTAGCTCTTCCCTTTATAAATATTACAAGCAACTCACAATCCCCCAGGTAAGAACACAGTATTCAACACATTTAATGATGAACAACAACAAAAGAAGAGCATTTTAATTTAACATGGGAGTCAGTTCCAAGTCTATCAGTTGGCCATCCTGAGAAGTGTATTACAGCCCTAATATTGCTGATGGTGAATTCCAGTATATTTTTATCCTTCATTACTGGAAACTGACTCTTGCAGTAACAGCTTTGCATCATATTATGGGGATGAAATTACCTGACATTTTATGTATCATCAATATCAGATTAAAGTGTCAGTAGTGAATTCTGCACCATGTTGCTGCTTGATGCAATAATGGTATTAATAATATTTGAAATTATGACTTCTTTTCCCCACCCAAGAAGAGATAATTTCAGAAGGGTGGGGGGGACATAATTTTTCCCTGTATTCCCTTTTTCAAATAAATATTCTTTTGACAATAAGCACATTAACCTAAATTAAAAATTTTTTAAAAATCTGCAAAGGTGTTGGCACCTGATGTGGTCCAAACTTCCCCATGCTGAAGTACAGGATGAGTCAGTGAATAATTGAGGTGTTCTGATCTAGCTGGCACGGCTGGAATGTACATTTTTAGCGTTGCAATAGCATCTAGAGTAGCTGGCCTAAATCTCTCCCCTGGAGGCTGGCATTAATTGTGTGAACATAAGAGCACTGTTAAAGGGTCAGGGCAAAACTCCTCCTCACTCCATCTCCAGCACTGACCAGCAGCAGGGGCACAGGAGGCGTGTAAGAGCAGGGCAGCATATGGTGCCAGATCCCTGGTATGTTCCTTTGCCAGCAGTGACTTGTGCCTCTGGGACTGCCTGAATGGAAGGTGATGCTTTTGTGTTTAATAGAATCCTGTCAGTTTTATGTCATTAACTTATCTCATCTTTTTTTAATCCAGAAAGGCTTTAGGCATCCACAGTGTCTTGTAGCAGCCACACATTGGACCAAGTACCTCTATGTCTTGCTTTTAATCTGTTACTTGTTTATTTTTGATGGTCTTAGCATAGATGAGACATTTTCTATTCATTTGATCCACTCTGTATTACTGGTATTTTATAGAGATATGCCATATCCTTTCCTCAGTGACTTGAAAATAAAGGTGTTATGATGCTTAGACTTTCACTATTATTGGTCCTCCTTACTGTCTCTCTCTGTATCTTTTCCAGTACTGCTGTATTCTTTTGGACACAAGGGAACAACAAACTATATTAAAAATGCCTTAGGGGACTTAAATAGTGGCATTATAATGTTTTGTCTTTTGTTTTGTACTCCTTTCCAAGTATTTGTTAATTCTACCTGCTTTTGGCAGCCATTAAACATGGAGCTAATGCTTTGGCAGAGCTACCTTCTGTAAATTCAATGTCTATTTCCAGTACAGGAACAGCTACTTCGGAAGATGTCACAGTGAAAGCAAGATCACTCCGAATGCAGAGTGAGGATTTCTTTCCCACAACCCTGTTTCCCTGTCACGTTATTTTTACTAGTGAAGCAGAACATAGACAGAACTGCTTTTTGCAGCAGACACAGCCCTACAGATTATAAGACAAATATCTCCAAGATCTGTTCTTTTGGAGTCCAAGAGAGGAAGATCCAAAATGAGCCTTTTGCATCTGAAACAAAGTATGGCAGATGACTGAATGTACCTTTGTTTCAGAGGGGTGGAAAAGGCAAATGAGCAGGAGCTGCTGAATCACTGAGATAGATGTAGAGAAGTCTTTCCATAGCTGTTTTGTCAGAGTAAGAGGAGGAGTCACTTGAGCAAAAGAGAATAAGGTAATCCAGTTAGACTTGCTAAAGAGGTAGAGCACTGGAAAGTGAGTTCTTACAGCTCCTCTACCTTCTCACAAGGAGAAGATGCACATATTGCTAGTCTGATCCTGGAGACCCTCTGAAGTGGGACAAGTTTTGCAAGTGGAGAGACAAATGTGGCATGACGGAGTCCCCTTTCTCCTGCCACCAGCATCATGCAGCGTCATATTCAATGACTTCCTTTAGATGTATTGAGCAAATATGAAATATGAGAATCTTAACCCAAAGAAAGGTCGAGGAGGCCTTTTCTGGCACATAAAAAAAGAGCATTTGATGATGGTGGTACAGACTGTAACCAGGATGATTTATCCATGATAAGGACAGAGGCTGATTGCATTATGATGTTGCTGGGAAGATTTACAATTTATTCATTCCATGGAGTATTGAAAACTGTCACTGATAGTGATCTCTCAACCTCAAAGTTGAGGGTTTTTATCTAACGTTCCACAACTGAAGATTGTTAGTACCAAGAAATTAAGCTCATATTTCTTTTAATGGTATAGTTTAAAATAGAGACATCTGAACAGAAGTGTAGACACACGTGTGTAGCTCATCTCTGGAGGGATGGCCACTCAGTGGAGCCACATGAAAAAACCCTATCAGAGAGCCAGGAGGCACCTGGTGCCATATAGCACCACCTCTGGGCTGAGAGATACATCAATGCCTTCTGGGAAGTAGCTGGAGGCCAAACAAGATACTCCATGGTGCCTAAAATAAATTCATCACCCATACTTAGGATATTGAATACAAGTCTTAGCCCATACGGTCTGAGGATATTGGATAATGATTCAACTTTCTAGATGCACAGTGTATGATTTAAATACATTAAGATATGAATTTATTCATGGCTGAGGTATGTTTGTTTTCCTGCTTGGCCATAAGTCGCCACTCCTAAAATCTTGGATTTAGTATATGTTCTATGTGTTTTATCTACAGCCTTGGACAGAAGTTTTGCATGTACTAGTCTTTCTCAAATGGTATTTTTGTTTGCTTGTAGCAAACTAAATTGCAT
>NW_005054318.1:265663-281919 GCF_000277835.1 Geospiza fortis
GTAGGAATCTTGCCCTAAAAAACAAGGACTCTGTTCACTATGTCGCTATTGATTATGTGGCAATTTAGACACATAGCACACCTGCATGCACATTCCTTTAGGCATCTGGTTTTGGTGTCTTCATTTTGAATTGAGTCCACTCGTCTGATCTGGCTTCCTGCCAACTATTTATTTTTCCTGTTTTTTCAGGTGGTTCCCTTTAGTGCCAGTGATTCAATTGCAATACCTGCTTTATTTCTCTGCAGAGGATGGCATTCACAGGACTGCAGTTCTAAATCATCAATATCGTGATGTTAGCCTCAAATTCAGTTGGAGACACCAGGTGTAACTCAGCTATAGCTGAGTTCAACAGTTAATTCTACATTTAAAAATACTGCAGACAAGCCTCTACTGGCTTGTGAAAGGCAGCAAACACATGCATGCACACAGAAGAAAACCACATGCTGATACATTCAGACAATTCAGTTTGAGATCAGGTCTTCATACATTCTCCTTAAATGATAACATGGTACTCAATGAACCAGCTCCAGCTTCAGGCCATTGGGGGGACCCTGTGTGGCCAGAGCAGGGCTTTTAAGGCCTGTCCTGTGTCAGCATATGGTCTCAGCAGCCTTTCTGCGATGTTATTTCCAAGGACCCTTGCTCAGGCTTGACAGCTGGAATCCTTCCAGGAGATTTTTCCCTTGCAAATCCAGGACTGAGTATGAGAAAGGAGGTATAATTTGATTCTCCCTGTGTCCTGTTATCACTGGGTTATTTAACTGTTATTTCATCCATCCTTCCAGGATCCCCTTCCCTAACCCTTCTGTCTTTCTAAATTCCATTAACACATTGAACCACAGGATATTAAATGGGCATCTTGGGTCTGAGCTGGTTCCTTTTGCTTCTTGTTCTTTGTTTATCTCTCTAAGCTTGACACCCGATCTAGTCAAAGGGTTGGCTTCATTCACAAGCACACAAAAATTATCAGATTCTGAATTAGGTAGAAAAGTAGGGATACTCTTCAGAAAATTATTTTTGTTTTGACATTTTTGTTGACTTCCACATTTGGTGCGGATTAAAATTCATGCTGTCTGAGAAAGCCATTTTCTTTTCCAGTCTTGAGACTCTTTCTGCTAATAACAAAGATATTCAGATTTATGCTGAAAAACAAGGCAAACATTCTACTTTCTCCAGCTTGCTTGTCTGGAAAAAATGCCTTCACAAAAAAAGGTTGTGGAAAAAAGTTTCTTCTTCTCAAATTTGAAGCAACTTCTCTATTTTACCAGGTTTCTGCTGTTCAATATTTTCTTGTAGGCATATCCTTATGAAGATTTTTATTTAGTCTATGTTCCAAAAAGAAGGAAAAGCAAACAAAAACATTTCCTTAGCTGTCTGCTTAGGCAAACAACTGGTTTTGCACAGCATCAGCATCATAACAATAAGCCAAGGAAAATACAAAGATTGATAAATATGAGCATCCCATCAAGGGTTCTGTGAGCAGTACAGCTGAGAGCTGAAGACTTGTGGTAAGACAAGAACACAGAGCAGGACATGAAGAAATAGCAGGGCAGAAGAACCTCACAAAAGGAGAAGCAGGGAAGATGCTTGTTGAAATCACATCTCCCCATTTAATTTTTTCTTGGATTTATACAACTGGAAACACTCTTTTTCTCAGAACAAAATTCATGAGCTTTGAGAGTTATGTTGGTAAATATTTCACCACTCATTTTCATTTTTTGTGTGCTCCTCAAGAAAAAAAACCCAAGAGGAAATGTTGCAAAAAGCATTTTTTATGAGGGTTCCATGGTGTCTGATGTTCCCCAAAATGGAGATGATTAATTTTTGTTGCTAAGAAAAGTTGTCCTTTTGTTGCTTTTATCTTCTGGGAAGTCAGCTAAGGGATAATAAAAGTGGAGTTGGTGGGATAAAGCCTCAGTACAGTAAAATCCATTATATCTAAAAGGAGACACAGAAAGATCAAAGAGGGAGCTAAATGTGTCCTGAAGTACTTCAAAAGGTGGCTCACTTAGGAAATATTGATCATCTCAGGATAGAAGTGGAAAATTGGCCAGCTTTGACTGAGGGAATTGAAGAAGCTGTTGTATAGGCGGAAGAGCAGCAAGTCTTTCACTCTGTATGTAGGTTTACATGCAATTGTTATGGTTATTTGCAGCTGTGTGAATTAGTGTATGAATTAGGCACCACTCTGTCACTCGCGTTTTGAAGTGCAATCCATTTTATCCAGAGCTGACATTTTTAGTTCTGCTACTGTTCCTAAATACAGAGGTCTCCTTTGTTTTCTAGTTATGTAAAGGACACTTTGGACCTTTCATTTGTACCTCATTTTGTAATTTAAAGAACAGATTTCTGATTTGGAACATGAAAACCACAAGGACCCAAAGACATAACAGATATAACATTGTTTGTAAAAACATCAGAGCTTTGACATAGAGGTATATATGGGGATATGCACATATAAATAGCTATGTGTATGTTACATATTATATATTAATATGGTATATATCTGATGCAATGCCATAGAATCATAGAATAGTTTGAGTTGGGATCTTGTAGGTCTTCTAGTTCCAACCGTCCTTCCACGAGCAAGGAGACCTTCCAGTTGACCAAGCTCTTCCAAATTTCATCCAACCTGGCCTTGAACACTTCTAGAGATAGGACAATATTTGTAATTATATATAATGCAAAAATAGGTGTAATTATACATAATGTAGTGCAAAAGCATGTCCTCTTAATTAAGGGAGAAGCAAAAAGAAAAAAAATATATATAAAAAAAGAAGGAGATAAATATGCATAATAAGCATTTCCAGAAAAACATAACAAAAGAAAAGTCTCCATCCCAGCTAACTGCAACAGAATGACAACTTGTCTCCTCCTACCCTGGCTCTCCTCAGTATTGCTCCCTGCTTGCAGTGATGGTGGATTGGCAACAGCCTTCCAGAGGAAGCAGCAGCACCCAGGGTTTCCGTGCTCTCACTCCTCTAAGCAGCAGGTGAAGGGGAGTGCCTCAGCCCAGAGGAGGCAGAGAGCTCTGACAGTCTGCCTGGCCAACACCTGCCAAATTTGCTTTCTGCCTGCTGAGACTGAAGCTGGCCAAAACCTTCCAGGTGAGGAACCTGGAGACTTGTCAGTTTGATTTTTCCCAGTGTAAAAATGGAATATTTGTTCACAAAATAAATTTTTTAAAAATCAATTTTTCAGGAAGGCCATGTTCTCTCAGAAAATCCTCCTGACTGAACGTTCCCAAATACCTTCAATGAGAATTTGCATCTGCTGTGGAGTCAGCATACAAGGACTGCAAAATATGGACTCTCTGTTGGTTTGATGAGAGTCTGTGGCTGGAATTTCTCACTCGCCACAGAATCTATGAATACACCCCTCTACCTCCCACTTAAAGGTGTGCATGGCTGTGAAAACAATATGATTTGGATGAAAAAATCCAATTTGAGCAGGATCAGGCAGCCAGAAGAGGACTCGTTACCAATGAGATGTTATGCAAAAATGCCTAGCGAATGCTTAAAAGGAACAAAAATAAAATATAAAATAAAATAAATAATATATTCTGTTTAAGATTTCTTTGACTTTAGTGAGTGGAATATTATTGCTGTCCTGAGCATGAGCTTGGGGAGATTCTTTAGAAAAAAGCTTTTTTTTTTACTTTGGAAGTCTGATTTTTGAAGTGATTTGTACTATTTGTACTATAGCATTTGTACTATTTGTCTAAAAAAATGTGGGGATTTGTATGTTAATCATTCACAAATATTCTCTTTTTATTTTAATAATCTTATTATTTGGATTTTAAAAATCCAAAATAAATTCACAAATGTTAAAAAAATTACTTTTCAAGTGACAATAAACAAGGGCTGGATTTACTGAAATAAGACATGGAAAAGGATTTTTTGCCTTAGATGAATCCATGAAACACTCATGATTTTTAAGATGAATTTCCTTGACAGCAAAATCAACTAAGAAACATCAATTAAAAGAAGAAATTAACATAGTGCCAATGCAAAAAACAGAGCAAATTTGAGTGTTCAGCGTAAGAAAATAAGAGTATAATCCTTCTTCCAGTGGAGCCATAGCATGAGGTTCTTAAATCCAATGGATCTGCGTGGGCAAGAAGGACATGATCTGCTTTGAGCTGTCTTGATGACATCAATAGTCATCCTCATGGAGAAGGTGTTTATATACATGTGTGTATACACACACACACACACACACACACATATATCTTCAGATACAAAGATGTGTGTGTCTGCTTATACAAAGAACTCCTTTGCTGAAAATAAAAAGGAGCTTTATTCTATTTCCTCCAATATTTTCTAAGCTACAAATATGACCTGAGAACACTCAGGCAGCTCCTTATTTTAGTTATCCTAAACTATATCCTATGTATGTAGTTTGGATGGTTTAAATGGGAAATTTTTGGTTTATAATACAGCATTTTAAAAAGATTAAAGCTTTCCAAAACAGTTTTATTAAGAAAATATCCAGTGGCAAGTGTTGAGCTACTTTTTGATTTTTCCCAGAACAATATCATTAAAGCAATATTTAATAAAATCTAGTTAGTGTATGATGCAAAATATTATTTTCAAAACTGAATTGAGATTATTTTTCTAATTTTTTTAGCATGAAGGCAATTATAGTCAGCATGTTCCTCTACGTGTCTTCAGAGCTAAAAACCATTTTTTTTAACTTTAGAAGACTGATTTTTAAGTGATGCATTTGGATTATCTGCTTAAGAAAATGTGGCAAAAAATATTTTCTTTTGCTTTAAATAATCTTTAAATCTCAAACTAGAATAAGGCAGCAACAGACCTGAAGGTTTGCAGCTGTGGGAAGAAACTTCTTGTATTCAGGACAATGTGTTTAACATCTTGCAGCTCCATAAAATGGCAATTCTGTGGGCCATTGTTGTTGTTTATTATATTTTATTGCATTGCACACAGCCTCACGAGCCCATTCTGACAGAATTATGTACTGCTGGAAGACAGTCTACCTTCAAGAAGGCTTTTATTCTAAATAGGACAATAAATGAAAACAACATACAGAGAACATGAGAGGAGGAATGATATATAGAAAACTAAATGTGCGGGCCCATTGCTAATAATTTAAGAGAAAATGAGTGTTGGGCTGTATTTTCCAGAATTTTTCTGGATTTTGTACACAAAATAACACTTATCAAAAATCTGTAAACAGCCTGGAGAAGAAATAAGGGTTTCTTCTCATAATTGCAGATGAATGTCGTGCCAAACAAGGTACAGCATTGTTCTTACTCTCTCCTTTTCTCTCAGGACAAAGTTGTCACCTCCTGTTCTTCTTTTCTGTATTAACACAGCCTACAGGTCTTATTTTTCCTTTTTCCAGCTCAGACTGAGAGGTACATTCCAACACAAGGAATAACCACAGCAGGATAGGGGAGGGTCAACTCCTGGCAACCAACATATACCTGCGTGAACTGCATGGCTCCTTCCCCTCTATCTGTGCCATAAAAGGTGCATTGTAAATTAATTCAAATGTAGACATATATCAATATGCTTTCCTTAAAAAGCCCCTAAAGAATTATAGAAAATACCCTTCTCTAAATTATATATTCCTACCCCACAAATCCTGTCAGTCTTTTCTGGAGAAAGGCAGTTCAGCAGATTTGCATTTAGTTATACTTCCTGCATTCCCCTTCTCTTTAGAACAAGGAAATATGCTTTTGATGACTCACAGTTTTTTAATGATGTGTGAACTATAGAACTGTATTTCAATATTGGTAGTTTTCCTTCCTTGATTGACCAGTGTGAACTATAAAACATCAAATCTCATTTGTCAGTCTCTCAGTTTTGTGCTGGAGTATCAGAAATTGTGTGGCCAGCAGGACCAGGGCAGTGGCTCTCTCCTGGGTTAGGCACTAGTGAGGCCACACGTCGAATCCTGTGTCCAGTTCTGGGCCTATCACAACAGGAAGGACATTTTTGTGCAAGCACTTATCTGGAGAAGGGCAATGGAGCTGGTGAAGGGTCTGGACCACAAGTTTTATGAGAAGCAGCTGAGGGAGCTGGGGGTGTTCAACCTGGAAGAAGAGTCTTAGGGAAGACCTTATCACTCTGTGCAACTCCCTGAAAGGAGGTTGTAGCAAGGTGGGGGTCAGTCTCTTCTCTCAAGTAACAAATGACAGGACAGGAAGAAACAACCTCAAGATTTACCCAGGTAAGTTTAGGTATTAGAAAACATTTTTTTGCTGAAAGGTTTTCCAAGCATTAGAACAGGCTGCACAAGGAAGAGATGGAATCACCCCTGGTAGAGGATCATCATACCTGGAGAGGATCACTTGAAGATGTGATTTAGTGGTGAACGTGGCATTGCATCCTTGGACTTCATGACCTAAAACATATTTTTTCTATGTAAATGATTCTATGATTCAACAGCTGGTTTCTGCAGCCCCAGAAACCACTCACAGTCCTGAGTTTGCTGATGCAGCTAAAGGAGATGTGATCTATCAAGGGAAACACTCTCTTCTCATATGGCTGTCGCATCACAAAAACTTTAGCTGCAACTTTTCTGTGCATTAAATCACTGACAGATGACGATATGAGGTCTGGAAGCTCTTCTGGACATAATTCTTTTGCTTAGCATTACTTATTAGGTTATAGGTTATTGCTGCTGCTTCCTCTATCTTTTTTTTTCCCTTCCAATTAAAAATCATTGAGGAGAGAACCTCAGTAGGAAACTGCTTGTTTGATTATAAAGTTACCTGGAAACAGTGCAACATAAGTAAAATGACTGACCACCATGGAATGACAGAATGGTTCACATTAGAAAGGACTGTAGAGATCTTCTACTCCACATCCTGTCCTACTCATGCAGGATCTACAACAGCAGGTTGCCCAGCACTGTGTCCAGTCAGGTTTTCTCAATTCCAAGCATGGTTCAAAGGACAGAGACTCCACAATATCTCTGGACAGAGTGCTATAGTGCTTGATCACCCTCAAAATAAACAAAAAGAGAGCTTCTTTTAGTTCAAGTGGAATATTCTGCTCTTTAATTTGTGTCTATCATCTCTTGTTGCATCTGTGGGTACTACTGAGAAGCAGCTGACTGTCTTCTTTGTATCTGCCTCATCAGGGCAATAAGCAAAAAGAGAGCTTCCTTTAGTTCAAGTGGAATTTTCTGCTCTTTAATTTGTGTCTACCATCTCTTGTTGCATCAGTGGGTACTACTGAGAAGCAGCTGACTCTGTCTTCTTTGTATCTGCCTCATCAGGTATTTAGACATATTGATAAGATCTTTTCTCTAGAGTGAACAATCTCATCTCTCTCAGACTCTGCCCATATGAAAGATGTCCCAAACTTGGTAATTTTTATGGTTCTGCACTGTCTTGTTCTTATAGACCCATCAGATTCTTTCTCAAACTGAGGTGAGCAAACTGGTCACAGAACTCCAGATGTGACATCTTTGGTGATGAGTAGAGGTGAAGGATCATCTGGATCACCTCCCTCAACTTGCTGGCAACACTCCTAATTCAGCCCAGGAAGCTGCAGGCATTTTTTTGTGGTGGGGATGCCAGCAGGCTTATGGTCATCTTGCACCAGGACCAGGATCTCTGTTTCTACAGAATTGCTTTCAGGCCAGCTGGCTTTTTAAATATTGGTGGCTTTTTAAATACTGGTTATTCGTCCCTGAATGCAAGTATCTACAAAAGGACTGGTGGTTAGCCAGCTGCAACCTGGAAACACTCTCAGATTGAACAACTGAGATAAATCCATGATCATTTTTTATTCTATGCAAGACCAGCAAAATTCCAGGAACTATCAGTTCTAATATTTTCACTCACAGATCAAAAAAGAGGTTCTGGAAATTTCCTACTAAGGAAAGGTAGTATTCAAATTTTGGATATATACACAGGGAAGATTATCTTATCTTTCTGGAAATTAATTTAACTCAAATATGCAGTCAAACAGTGCTTGTTAGTGCTGCATGATGGTTGGATGGATCCTAAATATATGAACAGATCTTTCTTACGTCTCCTTGGCAGTGGCTGAGGATAACTGCTCTCTTTTCAGATCTTGATGCAGGGATTTTTCTTTCTGCTTTGCATACCATTTAATAATTTTGGGTACTGTTACTATTTGCTGTTATTTGTACTTCTGGAAAATTAGTTGGGCAGCTAGAATGCAAGTAGGAAGACACGTGCCTCATCCTTCTCTCACCAGCACAGTACAACTGATTTCAGTAGGTTTAGTCCTCAGCAACTACAGTTAAATAAGAGGTGAAAGAAATTCATAATCTCTCACAAGTGCAGTAGTCTTATATAAGGTGCTTGATACCTGGAAAATAGGCAGCAAAGAGCTGAATCTGTAAATTCATTTTTAAAAAGCATTATAATCTCCTTTAGCTTGTGTAGAATTTCATTGTTCTCTGATGGGAGGTTAGGCTATGTTAGGAATGCAAAGTAAGCTCTAAATCACCTTTCAAAAAATCTATTGACTGTTGTCCTTAGAGCAGTTGGTAATTTACTTCCTTTCCTTCAGGTGACTTGATAGCCTGGTGCTGCAGCTCTTGATTTGCTCTTCCTTGCAAGAGTGTAAAGAAGGAGTCTCTGGCAAGCAGTTCACTGCTGCTTGAGTCCTTTGTGTCCTATTGTTAGCAAAAGTAGCATGACCTTACATAATGTGACATATGATAGAAGAAGTAATGTGACAAGACATATCAGACAGGCCGTGCTGCACACAAGATATATGACACATCTCATCTGAAACAGGTATTGCACCTAGCAAAAATAGTATTTTAAAAGGCACTTTACTTTTTTTCCCTATCCCACAGATTTTTGACAGATATGAGGGTCTTTACAAAGACTTCAAACCTCGTCCTGATTAATACCAGTAGCTCAACAAATTCCCTAAGCTAATGTTTAAAATTAGAAGATTAAAATCAGAGATAAAACAAAACACAAATATGTTAGGCTATGTGGCCAGAAGGAGACTGTAGAATTTTTTCTGTGTTGGCTGTCAGACCAATTGTACAACTAATAGCACAGAGCAACCACTGCAGTCAATTGGAAATAACACAAGTGAGATTTCATTAGTTTGGGTCACTGTGATTGGAAAACCACTTGCAAAGCCAGGGCTTCTGTGAATTAGTAAAGAAACACACTGAAAATGATACTATACTGTACTATGTACTGGTCAACCAGCTCAAGTTTTTCCAAAATTTCTTATTGTGTACTTGAAAACATGCTGCATTTGAAGTTTTAAGAGCCAGCACAATAGGTAAACAAAGTGCAATAAACAGAATAACTGATATTACATGAGACCAAGCTCCAGTGACTAGCTCTTGCTCTACTGCTCAGAAACGTCTATGCTTGTGATAAATTCTAAAGCAGAGGAATTATTTAGATTCTTTTTTATCAGTTTACATATACTTGGCCACCTTCATTTAAAGAGTGGCAAGAACATTCTAAGAATGAATAAATGAAAGTTCAAAACATCTTGGCTAACAAAAAAAAAATTATTCCTACTTTACAAAAAGGAGATCTGGGACTTTTCAATAAATTGCAGAAGGTGGCATAGAAAATTGCAGCTGCATCATCCACACTGGCATCTGCTTTGATCAGAGCATGGGGATGAAACCATGGGCCAATATATTGGGCTGACAAGAGGGCTGTGTGGACTGCCCAACCTGTATTACTGCATTTTGGGCATCTTCTTTGGGCCTGTTAGGACCAGGGGCAAATGAGTTGGCTACAGAACAAGAGACCTTAAGTTAACTGGACAGGACATGGAAAATTATTGGACATGACATGAGGACCTGCTAAATGTGACAGATGACAACAAAAGTATCTGACGAAAGTTAAAGATGAATCTGTGAGGAATAAATGGAGTTCCATGTAGTTAAGGCAGAGTTACATAAAAAGCAGCCAGACCTCACATATGATTGTAGGGGATCTCTGGGGACCTTTTACTGAGAAAATATTTCAAGGCAAACTCTTGGAAGCACCTAAGTTAACATATAAATAATATCATACTAGGCTGTGATTACCTAGATAAAAGTATCAGAAATAACTAAATTAAATATGGCTGTAAGAAATCCAGTGTGTAGGAAAAGTTTTTTATTCACTTATCTGGGAGGAGGTATGGAGGTGCAAGGACAGTGAAAAAGGGGGTCAAGAGATAAGAACATGGTCAATACAATACTCACATCCTGTGACTGATGATGTCTGGGGGTATCTGCACTTGATCACTGCAGCCTAAACTATGGCAATAAATCATATCTGTCTTTTTGCCAGTGCCATACAAATCAAACCTTATTCGGACATCAGGAAGACTTGGGTGATTCTTACCAAACTGGGTGGTTTTCCCAGCTTTAGACAAACACCCAGATGGAGGGAACCAATACCCTGGTGTCAGGGCTTTATTGCCTGTTCCAGGCTGCCAGAAGCAGCATCTGCCCAGTGCTTCCTACCAGTACCACCAGCAGTATCCAGGGCTGTGCCTGCATCCCACATTGACTGCAGGCATAGTTCATGCCATGTGACATCAGCAATGAGTAAAAAGATAATTAATTGAAGAATGTGAAATTCAATATTTTTTCCCAGATTCCTACTAGTTCTTTACCAAAACACAACTCTACTCATAAATTCATCTTTTCTTCTATCATCAATTCCAGTATGCTTTTCCACGGCCCTGCTGTAGGACCAGTTTTCACACCTACCATAACCTGTAAAGTGAGGTTGGCAGTTTCTCATTGTTTTCCTGCAAATGGCTTTTTATTGTTCTGGATGAGATTCCAGTCCAGATTTGGGGTGTAAGAATATGAATTCTGGTCATAAACAAAAGTCATGGCAGCAATGTTTTTTCCAGGGGCTCATTTCTGTCTTGCTGCTACTTTGAGTGACATCTGACATTTCAACTTGTTTCCTGACCTCTATATCCTGGAGACAAGGAATGTTTTGTGATTTAACAGGTGAGAATATTATGAGAACAACTCAAATAGTTTTATGAGTTGCTATATATTTTGCTATTTAATTTTCTCCTTGTGAGCATGAACAAGCTTTGGGCAAAAATGGGGGAGAGCTCTTTATGAGTTAATATTTGACAATTCTCTGTCAAGTAAGACCTCATCATCACCGAGACTTCTATTGGACTGCTAACACTGTTTAGATAATATATCAAAATGCAAACATTTTAGAAGAGGAATTTTACAGAAAAATCATCCTAGTTGGACTAAAATATTTACCAACAACAAAAATTGGACAGGGAGAAACACAGGACTATTATTTTCTTTTCAAATATGTTGCTGCTCCTACCAGTTGTGCAGACTCCTGTGGGTCACATCCTGTGTACTATGAGAGAGGACAGGATTTAGTCTTCTGCATAACATATCTTCATCCCCCTGGTTTTAAATGGCGAAATTTCACTAATTTAAGGGAAGATGCTTCTAGTTTATACCAAAAAATGAGTAGAAAATCTGAATTTTTACTTACAACCCCAATACTACGGATCTACTTTTGCTCAAGAATGAGAGTTCATAACATATTTTTGTCTCTAGATCAGAAAAAGAATACCCTGGTATATCCTCGTCTGTATTGTAATTTATTTATTGGCATTTATTGCCATTAATAACTTGAGCCAGTTGTTCAATATTAGCATTATTTAAGAAGGGGGGTTTGTGTGTGTTCTTTCTCTCCCTTTTTTAGTTTTTAAATACCCTCTTGAAGATTATTTTGCTTATTTTTAATATGTTTGCTGCTAGGATAAAAAAAATAAATTGAAGGCAAGAATGTAGTTTTCAACTGGTACAGAAAATTATTAAATAATTTTCACTGCCTTAAACCGTAGCTGTGTGTAATTTCTCTAAGTTAGACTCTCAATAAACAAGAGAGAGGAGACAGCCATGTATGCTTCACTTCTGCATATCCAAGGTGTAAGAGTTGTCACAGGATAGTTCTTACAAGAACACGTTATTGATTAGAGCACCTGTTTTCACACAAGTTCTGCTCTTCGGTGAAGGACTTATTTCCCTGGCCATTAATTCAGATGCAGTGACCTCCAAGAACACCCTAACAAGAGATATATTTCCAACATGAATGTAACACAGTGTGGGTTGCTGTGGACTTGGCTTCATTCTCACTTGGCACAAATGTCAAACTGAAGGCTCATCTCTCTTCTTGAATCTTGAGGACCAGAGGTTACCCAGCCTGACAGCTGGCAGCCTGATTCACTGTCTCAGAGTCGTTGTGGAGTGGTGGCTTTTATTCTTCTTTCTTTTCATACCGCTTCCCTCTGGCATCTTTTTTTTTTCTTAGCTGTATGGTATTTTGTCATTTGAAAACTGAATGACACATTAATTTCAAGCACTAATGGGAAACTTTCAACTTGAAATCTAGTCAATTTAAAGGAAGTTAAATGCAGTTGCTGCCAATGCACTTACCTTGAGACATCCTGCCAGTGTAACAGTTTTGCATTCACATTTTCCTATCTTTAAACCGTATTTCTTTTTCCTCTATTACTGTGCGAAAGACAAAGTCACTGGAGGATGATAGTGACAGAATGACTGACTATAAAAAAGATGCCCACAGAATTGTCTCCATGCCATAAAGAGTAAGTTGAATTTTTTTCTTTTTTTTCTTCTTTTCCAGAGGAGCTTAACATAACATGCAAATTTTCTAAGAACATCCACTGTTCTTTCAGAGATTTGTTACAAAATTTAAATCAAACTTTGCTTTTTTAACAACAGAAAAAAATCTGTGAAAACATAGTTGCAACAGAAAATATAGGATCAGCCTTGGTACAAAGAGTCCTTGCCAAGTAAATGTATGAAAGAAAGAGAGGAAGAATTCCTAATCTCTTCCAGTGTCTGCCAATAAAGCATATTACTTTTATAACATTATTTTAAATTTTTTCGGGATGAAGTATGATTTTTATATTAAAAATGCCCCTTTAATTAATAAGCATAACATACTACCTCTGTCTAGCTAGTGCTGTTCCTAAATGAGCCCCAGCAATCTGAGATATATTCATACTGCTTACATGAGACCTCCTGCTTTTTCAATGCAGAGAATTCAGGAGGCACCACCCAAGCTCTAACCTGAAATGTGATTCAGAGGTCAATGTGGATGTGTGTGCTTCTATTTACCCCACACATCCACACTACTCACTGATGTGCTGCTTTTCTTTCTTCTATTCTGATTTGCTTTCCAATGTGGCCATAGATTTACTCCTTCACAAACCTGAGGGAATACTGCACACAGTCATTGTCTTTGCCACAGGTAATGGAAGGCAAGTTAGGTGTCCCGGGAAAAATACAAAAACCTTATTTTATTTTGGTTTTTATTATTTTTGTGCCTATAAACTCCAAGTTGATGTTTCACTGTATAGGGCACTATTTAGCAAGTTGAACTCCCCCTCCACAACTCTCTGTTCTTTTAGGACTCACCCACGCAAATTAAGAGCAGCGTAATTCTTTAAACATAACCAAGACTCCTTTCCTTTTCTCACATTCTCTTGAATTAAATCTGGGATAAACCATGCTACAATGAAGTTCCCTTCCAGGGTTTGTCTACCTACAGAATATGGATACAGAGATGGTAGGATCGTGGATCACTTGCCAGTTTAAGCCCCAAAGCACCAGATGATTAAATTTACAAAGAGAAAATAAGTCAACAGAAAGAAGTGTATTTGCATAAGCTAGTAGTAGCATCATTCCTAAAGCTAGTGACCTCAAGATATGCTGCAATAAAGTAATAAATGTACATTTTTGTACGTGTCAAGTAATCCTTTTAGCTTATACATTCTTTTGTTTCTATTCCAGGCACATAAGAAATTCTCTGTCCTGCTTAATTTTTCCTCTGAGAATGAAGAGAGCACACTGACTTTAACCACAAAAGCTCAGACTGTATGCAATTTGCTTGTCAACAAAGATGCCCTCAAATAACAAGTGCTCTAACATATTTCAGTGATTCATCCCTCACATGATGATAAATGTTTTATGCAGAGAGATGTGGGGATTTTAGGTAGATTTATTTTCACTATTTATTTCACTATTTTCACCCACAGACATTTTGTTGCACTGGCTTTTTTACTTTTTAAATTTATCCAGCCAGTATTTACCATATATCAGCAACTCTCTCATTATCAAAGCTTTAGTAGCTCAGGGCAATGATATTATGCTTTTGCTTTATTTTCTTGAATCCTTTGACAATAAGCATAGGAAAGAGCATCTGATTCTCCCTTCCTATACATTTTTTTTTCAATTGGACTGAGGAAAATTTAGCAGGGGCTGAAAATGGAAGACTTTGTCAGGTCAAAATTTGTACTGATTCATGTAACATTCTTTAACAGCAACTAAAATATAGTCAGAGTGGCTTTTGGCAGAAAAAGAACCTGGAGTAGGTGGCTAAATAAAGAGCCTGACATTAAGAGAAGGCACAAATCTGTCTCACTGGATCACATCAATAAATATCATGCTCTGTGTCAGGAGTTGGTGGGAAAATGGGAGAAACATTACAGAATTTAGACAGGAACTCTCTCTTTGAATCCAGGCACAATGCAAACCACAAACTATAAAAGTTTTGTACATTGTCGGCATTTGTAACTTGAGAACTTTATGATTTATAATGCACAATTGCCTTTTGTCAATTGTCTTTTGAAATGTTTGCTAATAAGACAAGTTCTCCCAGACAGAGAAAGGAAAGGTCCACAAAATTAAACATTTGAATGACTGATACAGACTGCTTTCTGAACAACTGCATTCTTCAGGGCTTTGGATTTTAATTCAAATTTTGATTTGATTTTTCAAAAATTCTAATGAAATAAAAATAGTGGGTTCAACATACAAACTCTAAGAAGACCCACAATCTTTTCTTCCATCCTAGATTGGGAATGTAGGAGAATAGCTTCTGTTTTGGTCTGGGTAACAGAAAATCTGGAGATCTGAAATATAGGAGAATGCATTCTCAGCAAAATATTAGGATATTGAATACCAATTGCATCTGCTTGGAGCACAGGTATTATTTCCCCAGACCCTCTAAATCTTCCTAGCCAACAGTTTTGTCTGGTTTTGCTCTTCTGGGAGCTCCAATAGCCAAAGTTGCGGTGGTCATTGCACAGCAGCAATCTTTCCTCTGCCTGGGAATGCCATCAGGACCACCAAACTTGTACAGTTGTTAGTTCTGAAAGGGACAGAAGGACTGTATTCAACAAACTGAAAGATCATTTCTGTTTGTCTAACATCCATCTGCTTTTAACTATGCTTTGACTTATCTAACAATACTGTTTTTTCCAAATGTGGGCTTTTTCAAAGTCATATACATGTCTACCTTCACATGCCATTGGGACATTTTTTTTTCTTTGCTATATTGACCTGCTCCCTGACCATTTAATATTTTTATTATTTTGTTGTCACAGGACCTTTCACAGAACAACATTGCTGACATTCTATATCTGAGTTTCTGTGTTTAACAAAAGCCTTTCTTCTATTACTCATTTCTTAAGAAATCTAATCCATGTTTTTTTACAGCAGAAAAGGAGGTTGCAGGAGTAGTGAGACAGGTGAAAAGGGAGGTGTTTTGTCAATATTATTTTACATTTTCCTTTTGGATGAAGTAGGGATCACCATATACTCTTTGATTTTCTGCAGAGGACAAGACTATCCAAATTTCCGTTTGAATGACTTTCCACTGTTAAGCTTGATTGGCTAGAGGTCATAGGGTTTTAAACACAATTTCTTGTTCCCTTTAGTGCACAATGTTGGTTTTATGACTACATCTCTTTTATATGACTATTTTTACCACTTATTATTGTGAACTAAGCATAATTGGAGACATAATCTTCCTGAAATTCTGTCTCCTTTATCCCAAAAATCCAAGGCTGGTCGCTGGACAATTCCTAGCCATAACCATGGTGTATTAGACTCACATCATTCACAAGACATTGTGTCCTTTACCTTGTGTTAGTCTTCTGCAAAAACACAAAAAAAAAAGCCACATGAGAGAGACAGAGCAGAAACTGCAGAGCTGCAGAGGAAAGGCAATTCAAAAGCAGGAGTAACCATTAAGCTCCAACTGTTTCCAGGAAAGTGGTATGTAGGTATGGAATACTGCACTCTATTTCTTCATTTAAAGTCTCTCTTATGCTAAGAGTGACCTGGTTGTAATTCTTCTACAGATACAGAAGCTCAGCAGTACAGATTTCAATACTGGTACAGTCTGTGTTTGTGATGCTGTGTGTGGAACCAGACAGAACAGTCAAATCAATGCAAAGGTTCCTGCT
>NW_005054318.1:281946-336563 GCF_000277835.1 Geospiza fortis
AAGAAAACCTGCCTGCTTTACCCTATTTCCAATGTTATTAATTATTTTTATGTTATTAATGGGTTTTTTTATGATCTGTCAATTCTGTAGCCTCTGGAACAGTCTTTTATTTATGCTCTAAATTCAGTGCTGTGGAGACTCAGGAGCACTTACAACAGTGAAGATTATAGATTAATGAGTTATATAATTTTAAGATTAATTATATAATTATATAAGTTAAATGATATTTTTATTTTATTCCAAATTATGGAGTATTTCTCAGTTTCAAGTCTCCTTGAAAAAACATAATTAATGTAGAAAATGCCTGTCCAGCTCCAATCTCCCTGGGATTTCTAATTAAAAATCTGACTCATGGACTACACTGAAGCATTTACAGTAAGACAAATCAAGAGTAATTCAATTGGTACTGATTTACATACTTCAAGTTTAGAATGGTGTATGTGAGAGCAAAACTTCCCCCTAATGCACTTTGATTTATGTAAGCCATGTCACACACTTATAGATCTCTCTTTCTCAGTAATTTACATGATAGGACATTGCAACAGCATGATTTCCCTATACAAGCCATAAGTGTTCTTAAATTGACTTTGTGGAGTGTTTCTGAGCCACAGAAGAAAGAATACATCATTCAGAATCCAGGTGTGATGCAGTTAATAGTTAGAGGTGCATCACGAGTGACCCGATTGAGGGAATGCTACATGAGGCTACCTTGGCCTTTTTTACAGCTGAGGGCTTTCCCCTATCGCCTCTGCACCCTTTCACCCACGCTGCCACAGGACTGCTGTCCCACAGCCTCTCTGGAAGTATTTTCCCTTTGTTGTTCTCCTGCTGTAGCTCTCCTGCCATTTCCCATAGGTTGTTATTCTTACGACTTTGTTCCTGCATCTGCTGATATGGGAAGTACTTGCCACAGCAAGACAATCATCCCTTCTTTCCTCCCTTTTCCTCTGTTTTGGTTGTAGCTTTTGAGCTACTTTAGCAGAAGCTCTAAGCTTAGCAGTCATACAGAACTTAGCCTCTGAACAAATCAAAATGAGTTTCAGCATTGTAAACAGGAGCAAACAATGGAGCCCCAAATGGGTCCTGGTGAAAAAAAATACTGTTACTGCAGCAAAATATTACAGGGACAGACACTGCACTGAATGGGAACATGGGGAGGATCCTGATCTGGGAACTCTAATTGTTTCTCCTCTTTCTTTCTCTGTTAATCTAGTCTTCATTTTTTATTTTCTCTAGAAGTAAATTTCAGCCTTAGAACTGATGAATTACACCAGGTCCAGAGCTTCCTAAGAAATCTTAATGAGCATGAACTTGTGTCAGCCTTCTTTGAGAGGCACTATAAGAGAGAGGCACTATAAATCAAAAAGACTGAAAATAACAGCCTACTGAATAACACCATGCCTATGCTAAGCAACACAGAAGCTTCTGGGACTGTTTCCTGGCCTTGAGGCTGGCTGTCGGGATTGATATGGTCCACGTAGCCTCTTCCACACCATCAGAGTGACCATATCTGGCTTTCCTGCTGGGAGCAGCCCTGGTGCGAGCTAACAGTGGCTCAGACACCCTTGAGTCCATCAGGCAGTGCTTCAGCTCTCCACACAGTGGACATCAAGGAGTCACTTCAGTCACACAGATGCATCTGGTTCCACTTGAGCTGCTGATATCATCTAAGACAACCCCATGGGGCAGGCAGAGACCACAGAGCACCGTGCAAGAAGACACCATCCTGAATCAGGAAGGGCACATCCCAGCTTCTCAAATTACACCAGGTGCTTATGTGTGAAATAGAACTGGACACTTGCAACTGGTCAAGACTAATTCTTTATTTTTCACTCAGTATTCTACAGGTTTTCCTACATCAGGGCACTTGGCCTGTGCTGGGACTCAGTCGCCAACACGAACAGCCAGTGGGAGGCTTGTTTTGTTGTGGTATATCCAGGAGACTTTCTCCTCAGATAACTAGATGTACAAGTGCACAGACGAACACTTAAATTGAAGTGTCATAATATTGATTTGAATCCTGCCTTTGGGCACTATGATGATGAGTGACTGCAAAAGCCTTTAAATATAGTGAGTGTTTTCTGGGCATTTTGAGTGGTAAGATGTTACTCTGCACAAGCAATACTGGTATAAGTGACCCCTACATTCAAACAGAACAAAAGAAAATAAAACAAAAAAACCCAAACAAAACAAAGAATTTGTACATTATTCAACAAATTGAAGTTAGATTAAAGCTGGCTGTGATAGACTTCCATCTTCTTTGATATTTCATCCCATGTACTAACTTCACACTATGAGCACATGAATAAAGATATTTCAGAATAAATAAACAAAGCATGAAAATATTTTTTTAAAATCTTTGTCTGGATGACTCGTTCCATTAAGCTTTGTGGCTAAATTCTAATAAACTTTCTCATATTACAAGCCATACCTAGGGATATTATTGCACACCTTAAAAACCCGACCATATAGCTGATAGCAGATCAATAATTTCATAATTACTTTTTTTCCCAGAATGTTCTAATAGCTTAGTATTAGGAGTAAACTCTACACATGCATACTCTGCTTTCACCATGTTTTTCATTTACCAAGATGGATGTCAGAGCATTTTTATTGTGCTCTCATATGCAAGGTTGTTGAAAGAGATTGAAAGATGAAGGAAGAGGAGATCATGAGAAATGAGAAGGATTATAAAAGACTTAGAAATAAGCCTCAATTTCATTGAAACAGGTACCTATACTGTTTGGCTTTAAGGAAGTTTTAAACCCTTATCTTAAGGATCCTTGTCACTGCAAAATGAACTGATGCTACAATGATTCAATCCTGTGCACAATATTCCTGAGCTCAAGTGCTCTGTGTTCCCCGTCTGTGTCATGCAGGGTTGAGAGATAATAGGAAGCTCCTAACAGACCAGCATCCTCTCTCAGGTGTCCTACTGAATGTTTTCTGAACGCTCTCTTTGAGCTTTGGGCAAAAGAGAACATGAAAGAGTAAAGAAGAACAGGAATTGGAGAAGTTGAAAATACAAAGCATTAGAAGCAATGAATGTGAAACAGAGAAAACAGAAGCTTGAAGAAGTTAGTGGTAATGAAATTAATGTATAATATGCAGCTTCTGGAAACCACTGTTTACCCCAGGAAACACAGAGGGTAATTTCACGCTAAGGAGGCTGCTGTGCTGTTAATTATTTGAAGGGTATGCCTAGCTATGCTTGGTGCATCTCCAGAGCTCTGCTCAGAACTATGATCCTTTACAGTTCTGCTTCAGCAGAATAGATTACTGCTTGAGCTCCCTATTCTCAAACCAGACACATCAATATATGTGTTTCATTCCCCTTCCCACTTCATTTCCCCTGGTACCCTTTGGTGAACTCCAGTGATTATGAGGATAAGGGATTATTTGCACACTCTAGATCCAGGTAGAGATCAGGCACTGCAAATGTTTATTTTATAGTCTGCAAATTCATTGCCTTTTGTGACTTGCATTAACTGAAATAGTGATTAGCACTCATGTTATTAATCTATTATATAACCTATATTGAATAGTACCTAAAAGCTTCAGGATCATTTAGTATTTTTGTTTTTCTCTCTAGTGAGGTATTTAAAGTGTTTAAAGGACTTCAAAAATCAAAGTAGATTAGTCATTCAAAAAAAGTTTGCTGATTCCACCAAAGGTTTAATGATTGCCTACTGGAGTTAAGGAAATAATTTCATTTTATCATTTCTTTCTCCTTTGTAAAAATGACCATTTTTTACTGAAAGCTTGATTAGATAGAGAGCTACTTTTAATTAAGTAGATAGATTAGAAAGCAGGTAAATAGGGAAATCTAGCAAGAAATAAAATTTCTTCTACTTATAATACATATTAGAAGAGTCTGTCCTGACACTAATGCATTACGGTCTTGTTTAATTATTTCTGACAGATAGGAATGTTTCCTGGGGAATCAGATTATTACAAGTCAGACTTTTATGTGGGAAATAAAATTTTGAGTCAGAATCAGAGCATTTTCTCATGTTCATAACATATTCTGGAGCACAGCAAATAAGTTACGATCCATCTATAACCTGTTCTTAATAACAAATGTTACCAGCTGCTCATTTTGACAGAGTATGGAAAATATGAACAAGAAGTACAAAACTGGTCAGAAATGGAAAAGAAGTTTATGCCTCTCTATTTTTCTCTCTCTTTTCACTTGAATTTCATTTTTTAAACTTTTTTATAGCAGCTTTGTTTGCTTTAGAAAATAGAGAAGGAACTATGGAGGAAGGATTCCTGAAATGTCATCCATATTTTGAAAAGGGGAAATTTTGCATTTTCATTTTCAAAATCTCAGCTTTAAAAGGAATATAGTCTGCTGGGTAAGGCAGAAAATGTTAAAAGCAGACAAAAGAAATAACCTTAAACATTACCTAGTTCTAGTTTGTATTTGAACTTGTGCCTTGGGCTTTGATTTTATATTTAATATTTTTTCCTGGATCTAATTGCTCCAAAGAAAGTGTGATAAAAGCTTAAGAGACTCTGTAACAGCAAAAAAAAAAAAAAAAAAAAAAAAGAGTCCTTTTGTGGCTATATCTATTGGTTAAATAAATCCCTCTCTATGAAGTTCATTTGTTGTGAACTCCAGAAGAAATGAGATGTTTCACATACAGAACATTTTTAGAGGTTACTGCTGGGTACCATCAGCGGGAGTTCAGTGCTCCTGAGCTCCTTGTCCTTCAGGAGTTTTACATTTCTCCGCAACTCTCCATACACATGCACAGAGTGATCTCAGGAGATTGGAGCAAGTGGTACAAGGTGAATGCTCTGGCTCCTTTCAGAAAAAAATCAGGTTTCTACCCTGTCTCTGAAGGCAAAGAAACCACATGCAGTCTGTGAAGAGGTTCTCCTGCTGTTACTTGAAACACATTTTAAGTGCTACTTAAAACACATTTTATTCCCCAAATTGTTAAAGACATCTACTCTTTCACATTGTGTATTTGGGGCAATGAACCCTTGTGGTTTTATGTTAAAGCAGAAATCCTGATTTATATTCCTCATCGTGCAGCTACTTTTCCACTTTTGAGCAAGTTCTAACTTTTCTTATCTCTCCATAAAAAGTATTATGACAGGAAGTTCTTGTCATCAAGACACGTTATATGGCTAATTAACTTATATTTGCAATGTCTTTTTTATGGCACTTGTATGAAAAGCCTTACATTGCTGTTGTAATGAGTTTGCTCTCTTCCTATCAACTGCAAATGAAGCAGTGGCTGTTTAATACTGAAGCATATTTCTACTCTTAATTATGGGCTAGATTATTATCACTCTCAACCCAGCTTGGAGGTACTCTCTTTGCAATATCCATTTCTCAGGTTTGTGCTGTTAGGTTCAGCTAATTTATTTTTGTAATTGGAAAGGAAGTAAGTTTGAGGAGGCATCACTGTGCTTCATCTTGCCCATCAGGGCTGAATAGCTTGTGGTCATTTGAATGTGTTAAGTATCCTGGAGTGCAGTCAGGAAAAGCACTGTAAAATGTAAATTGCCTTGCACTGAAAATGTAGCAGCTGTTAGGAAGAATGAAGAACAGGACTGAAACGAAAGTGAGCCTCAGCTCAAAGGCTGTGCTCAGTGAGCGCCATGGGCCTCTTGAACCGGGCACTAATCCATTTCTGACTCCTAGTATTTGCAACACCCTATTTCTTTCATATCATTTGGAAGTTAATTACAGGGCCCATCAGCTTTTTTGGCTCAATAATATTTCAGTGAAAAGTATTTAGGCATTATGTGACTGGTTGCAAGGGAGATTTTCAAGAAGTCAGAGAAGTGTAATAATCAAGGGATTTCTTTGTTAATAAAGAACTTGATGAAAAACAAATTAGTTAACAGTACACTGAGTTGAAATCTTGCTGGTGGCAAATTTTGAACTTAATTAAAAAAAACAAACTTGAAGAAATTTTAAAGTTTTCCATAACACAAAAATTCTGCAGAAAATTTGTAAAAATGTAGTCTCTAACTCACCCTTTTAGGTGTGCAGATGGACCTCATTGGTATATAGAATCTGAATGCCTCTGTCAGACTATCTTAAAATCTGAATCTAGAAACCATTGTGTTTGAAATTAAAAACTTGATTAATTCATTGCATGAAATCCACATCTATCCATAGCTGCATTACAGCTTACTCTCCCTGTTTAGGAATCATGTTAAGGAGAAACCACAGCCTGTGCTTTTTTTGCTGAGACAATGTGGCTGCCTGTGCTCCTGGTGTGCCAGGACAGAGGCTGCTGTGCAAGTTATGCAAGGTGCTCAGTATATGGCACCCCAAGGTAGGGCAGGCACAACTGGGCTGGCATTGCCAGGACCACCCCTACAGCACCCAGCTTTCCAGAGTGGACTGAAACCTAGATCCTGCCAGAGCCTTACACAAGGCAGCAGCTGGGAATCTGTGTATCATCCTGCAACTTGCAGACTGGAATTCATGGCTCAGGGGACAGCTTTCCCTCCAAAGCACACAAGGGTCTTGTCCCACACTGTTTTTTCCCAGAATCAAGGGGTTTTTTTCTCTTGCTGAGAAATGTATATTTCAGCTGACATGGTGCTTGTGGGCAGAATAGAGAAGAGCTAGTTTTGTATTCATGTTTGCATTCCCAAATGGAACATTCACACAATAATGTTAATGCAGCATAGGAAAATTGTTTCACATTTGGTTTCCTTTGTGTGCTGTGTTCATGGATTGTGTGAAGGTTTCCATTGTATGTATTCAGCATGAAGACATGCATCAGTGCCACAGCATTTCCTTGATTCTGCCTACTACATTTTTTAAATGAATATGATGCACATGTATTTTGCCCCAGGAAAACAAATGCATCCTCACAAACGACAACCAAGAAGAGAAGCGTATCTTCATCTTGATAATCCTAACCCAAAGTGCTAAAACATCATGGATTGGGTCCGCAAAAACCATGTCTTTAAAGATCATGAGAATAGGAAAATTTATAATACCTTGATTTTTTTTCCTATTTTTTTCTTGTTTTGGTTTGAGTATTGAGACACACTAGGGGTATATTTTCTTTTTTTAACCGTTAGTTCTAGAAACTTGTTTTTTGAAAGAAAAACTTTCCAATACTTCTGCCTGTATTTCAGTCAAAAAGTCAGATTTGAATAAATATACCATTACTTATTTTGACCTTCATAATAAGGCCATGAGGGCAAGGGGTTTGTCATATTTTTTCAGGCAAAGAAATATGGCACATAATAAGCAAATCAGGGTTTTGTAATGAGAACTCTTTTCAGCAAGATGTACAATTCCCTTACAGTCTCCTGAAAATGCCAAGCAGAGGTGAGTTCATTTCACCTAATCCAAGTTTGTTGTTTGGGATCTGTAATTGAAGAGATTCATATCACCTAATTCTTTCTGTTTTGTAGGTGTCTAACCTAAATAATCTGCTAAGGCTCCTCTTGGGTTAATGGAGAGTGACAGGAACCTCCAGGTCACAGTTCATTCTGTCTGTCATAGGCACTTATCCTGGGGAAGGGTGAGCTTCCCCAACATCTCCTGATTTTACAGGAAGCTTGGGACAAATCATTCCCACCTGTATTTTCCAGCCAGCTGAGGTCAGTTGTGAGGGATCTCATTACAAATCTCTTTCTGAGCACCACCATCCCCACGTGGGAGCTGGGCTCCCAGTCAGAACATGAACCAAACACTGAGGGCCATGTACCAACCTGGATCTTGGTAGTTAAAAATGGATGCAAACTTTTGTGCTTCTGTGCATTTGACAGCTTATGAAACAATTTAGTTTGTAATACATTTGCTTAAATGAAAACCTGATTAATTCTACTGTACTGACTTATTAGAACTAATAGGTTTTGTTACATGTGTTGCAATTTAAGCATTGTTAATTATTCAGAGCTGAATATCACAAAACATTTGTCATGAATATTTGCACACATTTTAAACAAAATTGTCCTTGGCAGTGTTTGCAACAGTTAAATATTTGATTTTCATGTATATTTGGGTGAGACAATTTTCTTTTCACGAATATCAGCAGAAAGTGAACCTCACATGGTAATCCACACAAATATTTATTTAAGAGAATAGGTGTACCTGAACTATACTTGCCAGCAATTTCAAGAATCACTGAGGTGAATGGTCATGCAACCAGCAAAGTAATTTGAAGTGTGCTAGTAACTTCTGCAGATGCCACCAGGGAGAAGATGGGAATAACAGTCATTGGGTAGCACCACAGCCCATTGAAAAATGCCTCAATTGCCATTTGGCAATATGTAAAGCAATATTATCTAAACATAATAATAACATAAAAATATTAACTAAATATAACATTCCAGAATATCCACATTTAGGGAAACAATTCTGGATCTCCTAGGTTCACCTGCCACTGGGATATCACACTGTGCACTACACTCTGTCCCTGCACTGTGTTGGTTCCAGCTATGCAAACTGGCCTGGAGTGAGGCTTCCAGTGTCCCCATCTGACACACAGGCACACAGGGAGTGGGAGCAATGCTGAACTTCTCAGAGAGTGACAGCCTTTGACAAGAGTCTTTCATGTGACACAATGCTTGATACTCATTCAGCCATACTTTGGATTCCCATGGCATAGGTGTAGGCACCTAACTTATATTACTCTAACTTCAACTATAATTACATGCTCAAATAACTCATGTTTCCTCATTGCTTTGAGAACCTGTTTCTTCCTACACACAAACCAGTTGAATATCCTTTCAGCTAAGCTTATTGCTTTCCAAGAGGACTCAAGGTCAATCTGGGGATGGGAAACCCGAGACAATTTCATATAAGCAATAAGTGGTTGTGGGGGACACAGCTCTCAAGTACAGAAAGAAAGGTATCAAGGTTCCAAATCACTTTTCAGAGTGCAGAGCACACACCATTATCCTCCTGATACTAAAACACTATTCCTTGTGATCCCAGCCACCATCTCATTTCAGTAATTTTGGATTAGGAAAAAATCACAAAGATAATAATGATGTTTTAGGGCCAAGTGTTCAAATGTGTGAAAGCAGACTGTTTGTGTTAAAGTGGGCAGTCCTGAACAGTGTGGACATGATACACCCTGGCACCAAGCTTCTTCAGATGCATGAATGGGACTATTACTCCCGATTTTCAATAAAGGGATTGCAGGCACCTGCATCATTACCAGCTAAGGATAGGTCAGATAACTCCCTGTTGCCCTGGATGACATATCTCTGTTTCTGCCTTTTCAGGAGAGGGAAAACCATTGGGAAGAAGATCGGGCCAGTGGGATGAACCAGCAGCTGTTGAGTGAGGAATGCACTGGCAGTTTCTCAGGACTAAAGCGAGCTGGTGTGTGAATCCAACGCCTGCTGCTCTTTGAGCTACTGCCTGGACCAATAAACCTCCTGTTAAAATGAGCCTGCTGTGACTGTTTTGTTGGTATTTTTAATTTAAACAATAGCTAATTAAATATGAAAGCAATTAGTATTTCTGTTCAAACAGCTGTCATGTAATGTCTGGTGCTGCAGTTATGATTTCTTAGCAGCATTAGCAGCACTGCAAATAGTTTAGAAGCAAAGACTTTTGGGGAGTAGAAGAAGAAATAGAGCAATATTTACTATGGGCATTGAAAACCACTGGCAGGTGTATTTAGTTTTTGCTGCATCAATTTACAAGTATGTGGGATGCTTATAAACATAAATATACTTTGGATTATGGTGGAACTTTAAGTAACATTAAAATATACAAGAGGGAAAGGAATACAGTGGCTTATGTTGGCTTCCAGCTTTACCTATAGATTTTCCTGTGCAGGGTCTCAAAATGTCAGTGGAAGACAAAAGTATCATGGTCTTCTTCCATGTTTGCTGTTCTTCATATAGCCAAGTTTGATGACAGGAAAAAGAACAGTAAGGAACTAGTGAGATGTGAAATCAGCTGGAATTCCTGTTCTACGCAAGGGAAAGCCAAAGCACTCAGCTTTCCTACACTTCCTACTCTACCCTGTAAGGCAGTGAAGCATCAGGGCTCTCCAGGGATCTGGTTTTACAGAAGACATCCTGGCAGTGGCAGGATCTGCAGCAGCCTGGGTGCAGGCAATGAATGGAGTTCCTTGTTTGTACCCTGGCAATGTGCATCTCCTCACAGCTGTGCATGCTCCTGCAGCCCAGGGCCATGGTGGTGCAGCTGCAGGCAGGTGTGTCTAACAGCAGTCTGTGAGATCCACACATCTCTCTGCCATCCTTGTGCAATCTTCCTGCTTTGGAGCATGACCTTGCAGGTTTTCAAAAGTCCAAAGTAGTACAACTGCTACATTTGCAATTAGGGTCAATATCCTGGCCAACTGGAGCTACACACTTACCTCTCATTTTACCTGTAGCTCAGCCTGTTTTTTTGTATTCTGAACTGTTAAGTGCACTTATCAGAATCTTTTTTCAAAAACTAATAGCAAGTGTCCAAAAATATTTTAGGCTTTTATTGGTGTTATCAAGACTTTCTGTTTGAACCATATGTTGAACTAATTTAATGATACAGTTAAACAGAACTGCCATTATTACAAATTCCATTCATGCATAAGAATACAGGGGAAAAATACTCTTAAAGCAGACTTCTAGCTAGTCTAAATCAGCAGAGTTTCCTACAAATTAAAAGCTCAATTTCGTTTACTGTGACTGAGAACCAAGCCTACTTCTGCTTTGGTTGGCAAGCATACAAAAGAACCTCATTACTTCAAGTTTTTTATTGTGAATAAATAATTGGCATTGATCTATGTTCAGTCACATTCTATACATTATTAAACACTTGTTTACTAAACAACGTTTACAGTTTGAAAACAAGAAAAAACTTCACTGAAAAATGAATCATATCTCTGTATAAAATCAACCTAAGGAGTTTAGAGGTAAGGTGAATGAAGTTCATTTAATTAAAAGATTGCTTGAGGGGAGACATTGGCAGATCAATTTTTTAAGTTTGTGGAATTACACACTGATATGCAAGTTTAAAGCTGCTGCCTCTGATTGCAAAATATAACAAATGGGAAACATTATATATTTATGAACCATTCAATAACTTCCCCCCTCCCCCTTTTCAGCTGGTTTATTGGAAAAAAAAAAATCCATTCCAAGTTGTGACAGCCCAAGTTAAACAGACATTAACAATATATATATAAGAAGGTGTTAACGTACTTTTCAACATGAAGTTCTAATTGAAACTTCCACACAGTGGAAGCC
Organism: Geospiza fortis; assembly: GCF_000277835.1. Classification (NCBI taxonomy): domain Eukaryota; kingdom Metazoa; phylum Chordata; class Aves; order Passeriformes; family Thraupidae; genus Geospiza; species Geospiza fortis. Next base: position 293,146 of record NW_005054318.1, read on the forward strand.
AGGGACCAATTTTATGGCCTGGGGACATGCAGAAACTACTTCATAAGAAATTGCCTTTCTGATAGTGAATATTAACTGATTATTTTTTAGGTTCATAATTTATTGAATAGGTTTCTTCCATTTATTTGTACTTGGGGAATTTTCAGAACTTCCTGAAACTTTGAACCTTTTAATTTCTTATTAAGGGGTATATGTAAAAAAAAATGTGTAGTGGAAACGTTAAAATAGTTTTAATAAAACATATTCCTTTTAAATAATCAATAATCTGAGGACCAGAGGTCTGCCAGTGCATATCCTTAAGCCACAACACATTAAGACACAAAGGCTTTGGAAAATTCTATAAAGCCTATAACAATAATAATTGTAAAAAATGCAGTACCTTGGAATTTTAAGTATTAGTACAGTGATCATATAAATGGCCTTTTATGGGTACACATAAAACTGTATTATTTTTATTAATATTACTATTATTGTTTATTATTATTGCAGCATAACACAACACGGGCTCTAGTTAAAGGTCCCTTTGCATTTTCATTACATATCCCATTTTTGTTGGAGTTTATGACTCAGTCATTAAAATTCTCCACAGGCTAGAAATTGGCAAAGGAACTCACATTCTAAAGTAATCTGTTTAATGAAAAAAATTGAATGAAATTAATCTGGTTGGTTAGAAAAATGGTTGGGGAAACTCACTACTCCATTAAGTAGTACCTGAAGTTTGTTTATTACAACTCTATTTTTAAATATCTCATGTTTCTTAGAAGCAAAGTCATGAGCCTATTATTTGGTCCTGTTTCAGTTTTTGCCTGGGGACTAGGAAGTGATTTATGTCCATTCAAACTTGTGCAAAACACTTGTTTTAATTTGTGGTATCTTACATGAGGTTCACATATTGGAATTTTGAACATTCAGAACAACGAAAAATTGGCTTGAGTTATGGCATTAAAGCTCTACTTGTCAAGTTTGTGTGCCATACTATGTTGGAACACAGGGCAGTAATTCCAGAACCAGCACTGCTGCAAATCAATATGCACAAAAACTTTTATTTTGATCATTCTTTACCACAGTTCTCCCTCTTCTTTTGAAGAAGACTGACTTCTAACAATATGAATTTCTTCTTCATATATAATTACCTTGGTGTGGATGTATGAAACATTTAATTATTGTGGTTTTCAGTCATACAGAGTCACAGGATCATTCATGTTGGACTTCAGGGTGTTTGTAGCCCAATCTTTTGCCGAAAGCAGGGTCAGGTGTGGTGCTCTGAAAGGTTGCTCAGATCCTTAACCAGTCACCCTTGGAATCCTCCAAGGACAGAGGCTGCAGAGCCTCCATAGGCAGCCTGTTCCAATGCTGACCTGGCCTTGGAAACTTCTCATTTTGAGGATGAGCAAGCCCAGCTCCCTCAGCCTCAGTACTACAGCAAGGGCTCCAGCCCCTGAGTGTCTTGGTGGCCCTCCACTGGAGTAGCTGCAATTTATCAATGTATTTCTTTTATTATAATGCCCCAAAGTTGATGCAGATCCACTCTGAGACAGTAGGAGAAAAGGGCAATCACTTCTCTCATTTCCTGGCTCTGTCCATGCTCATGCAGCCCAGAGCGCTGGTGGCCCCTGCTGCTGCTTTGGTGCCCTGCTGGCTTGTGCACCTCCCTTTCCATCTGTCTCCATGGGGTCTTTTCTGTGCAGCAGGTCCCCAGGTTCTGTGACTGCAAGTAGTTATTCCTTTCCAGGCACAGAGGAGAAAGATGTTTGCCTTCTGTGGGTTAGTGACTATTTTTTTATTGAACCTCTTGAGAATTTTTGTTGTTTCTTTCACTCACTGCCCTGAGTTAACCAAACTATCTTCCCCTAAACCCAGTAAGGGGGCTACAACTACAGGGGTTTCAAAGTCTAGCCATAAATCAGGCATGATTGAAATTATTTCATGCTTTTATGTTATATTTCTATGGAAAATAATTAAAATTACTACACACCTCCTTTCCATTGCAACCAAATTTTTATAAAATAAACCCCACATACAATTACATATAAATATATTTACATACATATTTATATACATACATACATATACATATATATTTACAAAAAATGATAATTTTGTGTTGTTTCACTCTAATCTGCCCCAAGGGATCTGTTGACAAGAATCTGAGTTACACTTACCTTCAGAGGCAAGTTGTAGCACCATATAATTGATAAAAACTTGCTAAAGTAAACACAAATAATACTTTTCTCATTTTATCCACAAATCCAGTAATTTATTTTATCATAGAAGGTACTTAGGTTGTTCAAACTTCTTTAACTCTTGAGAAATCAATCCTGACTGTTCCCAGTAACCTTCTTCTCCTCCATCTGCCCAGAAATGTGTTAAAAGACCATTTATTGAATGATTTTTCTAGGGACAAATGTGATGTTGACTGATTGTTCCCAATTGCCCCTTTGTTTTTTCCTAAAGATAGTAATGTACAAATTTTCCTATTTATAAAAATAACTACACAAAACCAAAAAATTATTAAGTAAAAAAGAGTCCTTTTAACTAATCAATAATCTGAGGACCAGAGGTCTTAACTAATTTGGACAGGGACTTAACTAATTTGAAATGGAATTTATATTTCTTTTTATGTAAGTGATTATAAGAAAACAGAGCTTCTTTTCCTCTATTGTGCAGAGAAGAGCAAGACCATTGTATGTGACTGGGAGCCCTCAAGTTACTGGGATATATATCGCAAGCACTGAGTGGGTATTACTGATGGCAACGAGATTCATATTCCTGGACCCAAATTGGAAATAAATTTATGTTTGTGCACCAGAAAATCTGTTTTTGTATATGTGTGCATGTTCAAAATATTTTGCTTTCTGTCATTTAAAGACCTTATTACAGCAGTAGGAGGAAAAGCCATTTATTCTGGTTTTGAATCTAAGAACATTGGAATGAAGGAGGTTTTTGGCTCAAGGGGTCCCTTGGTGTCACAGGCATAGCATCATATCATCAATTTCATATTGCAATCAAACTCTTACCATATTTTATACATAGCCAGGGGATGTGATTTATTTTCCTTTCTTTTCACATCCTTCCTTGCATGTAAAGACTGTTCTATCACCTGCAGTATGAATATCTTTGGTTTAGTTATATTTTTGGTAACTCTTCTGTTCCAGTGTCACTGTCTCTCTCTTTAGGGCAAGTGCCTAAGAATCTGAACAGTGTTCTAGATGACCACTCACTAGAGGCTCAAACACTGATGTAAATTTTTCTTTTCTTTCCTAGAAAAAACAGCTCTATTATGTGGCATTATTTCATTTTCACATAATTTTCCTGTGGTTGATCAGAATTCCAAGGTGTTTTACTTCCTCTGTATTTCTTAGTGGATGTCTCCCCACCTACAGAAGAAATTCTTTCTGTTAAACTAAGTGCACTCTCTTTCACTTTGTACAAATTTACAATAAATATTTCTCATATCTTTCTGTACAGTCTTCAAGTTCCTTTTCCAACAATCACTTCTAATATTGTGCATTAGCAGCAGACTTATGCCAAGATCAGTAATAAAGATATTATGATCAATTTCTTAAGCATTAGTTCTGGGAAAACCTCAAGAACAATACTTGACTCAACTTTTAAGTTATTCCTAACCTGTAAAAGTCAATAATACTTTTTCACTACCCTCTTATGTTGTTCCATTTGTTTGCATCTAATTCTTATACTAATCTGTGTCTTCTGCATCTTAACCACCGATTTCCCATATGGCAACATGTCAAATGATTTACTGAAGTCCAGTTAGATTAAACCTATTGCCTTTCCCTTATCTAGAAAATCAATTAACTCATCAAAAAGAAATATCTGCTGAGGATAATGTGATCTATCTTTAGTGAATCCATGTGACATTTTACCCTACTTTCCATTTACTTCTATATATTTAATTATTCCTCCTCCTAAAATATCTTCCTACTCCTGGATAATGTGGTAGTCAAATTAATGGGTGTAAAGCTGTCCAGATTTCTCTCTTTCCTATTCTAAAGTCTAATAGTAGTAGAAATAGCTGTAGTTTTACCACTAGTAATAGCATTTCTAAACATAATTTTTACTTCATAATTATTGTAATATTTAGAGAAAAGCAGGTGTAATAAAAGACCTTACCAGTGGTTTCCTGAGATGTTTGCTGATTAAGAGAAAGCATAGAATCATAGAATATCTCAAGTTTCAAGGGACTTATAGCCTATCAAAAATACACCTCATGACTAAAACATTGTCCAGTTTCTCCTTGAGTTCTGGCAGGTTTGGTGCCATGATCACTTCCTTGGGGAGCCTTTTCTGCAGAATCTTGGAGTGGTTTGGTCTTGATGGGACCTTAAAGACCATCTAGATCCAACCTTCCTGCCATGGGCAGGGACACCTTCTGCTAGGCCTCATCCAACTTGGCCTTGAACACTTCCAGGGATGGGATGTCTACAACTTCTTTGGGCAACCTCTCTAGTGCCTTGCCACCCACACAGTAAAGAATTTTTTCTCTAATATCCAATCTAAACCTACTCTCTGTCAGCTTGAAGCCATTCCCCCTTGTCCTTTCTTTCCATACCATTGTAAATACTCTCTCTCCATCTCTCTTGTAAGATCTTTTCAGGTACTGGAAGGTCACCCTGAAGCCTTCTCTTCTCCAGGCTGAACAATTCCAATTCTCCCAGCCTTTCCTCGCAGGAGAGGTGCTCTATCCCTTAAGTCATCTTGGTGACCCTCCTTTAGACTCCATTATTTTCAAGGAATATTTATTATATTACATAGTGTCATTTTATTAGCCTGTTCTAGCCCTTGGAGTTACAGTGCAATTCACTGTCTAGTAAACTTTCATCTTCCTCATTAAATTGTAAATACTCATAGATACTTTTGTACATTGTTTATAATGTTTGAATGAGTGGGACACCATCATGACGTGAGGGGTGTTCTTTGGCATTAAGCTTTGGCTGCATCCCATCTGTGTGTCCAGACAAAGTGTGAGTGTAAACTCTCTTTCTCCCTCATACTTTTGTGGTTGCGAAAAGAAAACCCCGATGCATTGGTCAGAAAGGATATTTATAGAACCACCAGTTATAAATAGCATTTTACGTGTCACTGAGGAGGAAAAGGGAGGAAAATATGTCCTAAGTGTTCCTGTCAACTGCTCCAGGCCTACCAGGAGAGTTGAGCCATGTTCATTTGGTGCCAGGGTGATTTAGGGGCAGGGAGGTAAGAGGATGACAAGAGAGCAGGGATGCAGTCGGAGGAGCAACCTCCATATAAACCTGCCTTGCTGCAGATCTGCCCTTAACAACCTGTGCTAGCTCCTGCGTCTTCAATCCTGGTATGTGGAAATGGCATAAAAACTTTCTTATCCCTACGGGTGTTCTGAGGGTAATTGCAGCAAAGCTTGAAAAGGACAATATCCTGTCACAGTACAGGCTGTACAAGCAGTTAAGACATAGGGAAAATTGCACAGTGTGATAAATATTGACCTTTTAAGCAGCATTAGGAGTACAATCATTCCAGTGCGTATCCAAAATAATGTAAGTCAACACACTGGAGAGTGTTTTTCTGAATACCAGCAGATACATTTCACCATTACAGTGTTCTGCATGGCGGTGAATTTTGTTTATCACAAATCTGCAAATAATTTCTCCCCATAAAAATTACTTGTCTTCAGTGTATATGAAAAATTATGTGCCAATTTTGGCAAAGTATTTTACTGCCTACTTTCCTACAATATCAAATTTTAAAAATATAAATGTTCTTTATGAATGAGCCTGATGAGTCAGTTTGAGGGGAGGACTGGGAATCATGGTTACAATCATTTTGGATGGTAAAAGCAGGCACAGTAGACATACCTGCAAATGAGAGATAGAAGACAAGGATGAAGTCATATGTAATGTTTGTTTTTAATCACTGACAGGAAACATACTATACCAGCTGCACTCCTGTAGCACAACAGGCTTTACTTCTGAAACACAGCTGAAGTCTGTGGTCCAATCCCTTGGCCCACTGCACATATTTTCAGCTTTATTTAGGGTATCAAACAAAGTATTTAAAACCCAGTTTTAATTCCTTCCTGTATTTAGTGTGAAGTTAAAGATAATTCCAGTTTTGAGCAGTTTCCAATTGATAATAAACATAGTAACAAGAAGAAAGGATGTTTCCCTTGTGCAACTATGGCAATATTTTAGGATATTTCAAAGTACTTTTCATTCAGTCATGATGCCTGAATTACACAAAGCAGTGAGTGTGCCCTTCCCTTTCATTCCTTCCATTACTGCATCCCCCAAAACCACTAACCCATAGGAAATAAAAATATTATCAAAAAGCAGATAACAAGGAGACACAGTCAGACTCTAAAGATGACAAGAGATGACTCATTCTGACCTACTCTGGTAAAGCATTGCAATAGAATTTGCCAATAATATTTGCCCTTATACAGTGGGTACTTTCGGGTGGTTTTTTTTCCTCATGGGAAATTCATAGGGAGTCTTCATATTCTGTCAGAACTATGATGTTTAATTTAATCTAAAGCCAGATATACAGCTAGCAAAACTTGCAATGATTTAATACCTTCAGTGTATCCTTTATGTACACCTCTCCTACTTCTCCTGAAGGAGCTGTAAGGAGTGTAGCAAGAAGAAGTAGAAGGAAGGGTTTTTTTATCTCACCTGAAGAAATATCTCAGACAAATTTCTGACATTGGATTCCCTATGGCTACCTCTACATTAATAAATTAAAATGTCTTTGGGAATATTCCTGGCCAACTGGAAGGGAGGAGCCAACATCTACCTCAGACTCTGAAAACAGAGTGGCTACATGCAAACTTCCTATTGGAAATGGTATTTTAAAAATCTACTGTTTCCAAAGACTAGGAAGTTTCAAACTGGGGCAAACCCAAAGCAAGTCAGACACTGCTCTAAGTATATAACAGTGGGAGGTATTGATAATATAGATGTTTGTATTGGAAAGTCCAGAAATGTACTGGGTGTTAATTTGATGGTATAGGCATAGTCCCAAAGTGCATGGAGCAAAATGTCGCAATTTAATTCGTGCTGCATCTTAATTGAAAGAACTGAGATGTTTGTAAATCCAGAGTATATCCCCAGTTATGCAGCAGAAGGATGATTATCTGAACTAAGGAACTGCTGGGTCACAGAACTAATGCCTTGTATTTTCAGTATTGGCAGCCTTGACTCACAAACAGCAGTCAGGCTTTATCAGGAGTTGAGAGGATCCTACCTTGTTTCCAAAAAAGTAATAATATAGCAAAGTTCCTAACTGTAGCATCCACTAGAATGGAAATATTTAAAATAAGGCTAAAAGGAAAATAACTTTTTATTATACCTGTGCAAGTTTCTCCTAAACAAATGCCAAAACAACAACACAAAAAACAAATCAAAAAAGCCAACCTACTGACCAACTGACTGGCCCACCAAAATGACCTCAAAACCCCATCAAAATGAAATAATATCTGTATTTGTTTGCAAGCAGAAGTCTGAGCAGGGTGGAGGGTTTTTTGTCTTTTATTTATTGGAACAATGAGAAGACAGATAATATTACTCCTTGGAAATTCACATATTTGGAAGAGAAGGCATGTTACAAGCACCAAAAAAAAAAAGTAAGAGAAAAAAACCCCAAACAAACTAAACATCAGGCAAAGATAAGGGGTATCACAAGGCCAATGTTCATGGAGTTCAGAATGCTTCAGCAGTGACAGAAGAGTATTTATCCAGACCTAAACAAAGCAATCATCACCACAGAGACAAAATGCAGAATACCACATGAAATGGTCAACTTGATGCACTGATAACCTTTGTTAGCCAAAAGAACTAAATGAAGACCTTTTGTTCATGTGAGTCTCATTTATAGTGAATGTCACAGGTGTGCTGAAGAACCTCCACCTGACCGTTGTGAGGAGCACAACAGTCACTGCCTGGTTCTGTTAATAATTATTGATCAAATACCTACAGTGCCACCCACAGGTATTGAGTTTTCTCCTGGTTACTAAACAGGTTCCCACTTTGCACTTATAATCAAAATGGAATTGCTAAACTTTTGGTTTTTCTTCCACTGGACTAAATCACCCTATGACAAACTGGAAACTTTGCTCAACCATTAAAAGATAAACAGAAAGACGAAAACAAAACCAGAACTCAACCAAACCAAACAAACAAAAAAACAACAACAAGAAAAAAAGAAAATTAAACAGAAGAACTATTTTTAAGGCAGATCGCTGTTTTCAAGTTTAGTGCTGACATTCCTGCATAAAGCTGCCTACTAAACTGGGATGGGTAGTCAACATCTGTTCTGAATTATTTATTTATTTTCGATTGCAGAAAATTGGCAGTTCCAATATCCCTAAGAGAAGGATAATTGTAATTATCTATGATGTTGTGAAAACTGTTTCAATGGCTCAGCAGTTACTGAGGGCCTGGGGTTTTTTTCCTCTCCTTCCAGCATATATATTTCAATGTGTATATGATGTGGAAAAAAATAAACTTTCAAGTTTTTTGGTAAGTTTTATGTGATTTTTTCTCCCTCTATATCACTTTGAACACATTATAATGTTTTGTCCAATACAGGGTCCAGAACATGCATTTTAAACACACTGTTTATCATTAAACCTGATGAAATGGTTATTTGTACAAAGTCTCCATCTTCCAAGATGTTGTGATTAAGAGGGTTGTTGTACCTGTGTTCACTTGGAATGACTGATACAAAGGGTCTGAAAAATATGCAGAGTTAAATATTGCATAAAATTCTAATAATCAGTTATATTTATTTACCAAAAGTGAAAAAATACTAGTCTCAAATTTCTGTCATTTTGCAGGAAGAAGAATCAAATATCAAATCCAATAAGTGAGTCATTTTCTCAGAACCCATTTTTATTGCTATTTGAAATAAAACCAAATAAAATTCATACTGAATCTTTTACTGAAGCTTCTGTCTCCAGCTCATCATCCAGTCTGCTGAAATTCTTATTTCCTGGCTTTATGTAAAATGTAGAAATATTGAGGAAAGAACTGCTTACCCTGGAATGAAAGGAAAGAAAAATGGAGAAGGCATTTCCTTATATTTAGGAAAAAAACATCAAATATGAACACAGAGGAAAGTAAAATATGGAATTATCAAATATCCATGGATTAAGATAAAAGGCATATGTGACTCCTATAGACTGCCAAGTCCAGAGAATGTATTGATGAGGAATTATTAAGCTCATAACAGAGACATGTAAACATAAAGAGTGGTTGGATGGAGGGATTTGAACTAACTTAACATCTGATGGGTAAGAAAAATATCAGGAGATAAAAGCTAGGTCTGTACTGACAAACCAAACAGTGTCAGGGACCAGCTTCTGACATTGAGGCCAACTGGCACAGTCTGTCACATCCACGCTGTTGAACTCTCTTAGCCTCCAGCACAACATGGTCAGATCTGTGGTGCCATTTGGGAATGGTCCCCAACCTGTACTAACACTTGAACTACATCCAGAAATTTTCTGGCTGGTTGGCTGTGGCCAGAAGCATGGGCATTATAACAATTCACCAGCAGAAATGACTGAATCCCAGTGCTGGTTCTAGCTCCAGTTCATCAGCTTATTATCTGCGTATAGCTATGTTTTCCAAAAATCCTTAAATTTTATCAGGGAAAAAATGTGCAGAAAGTACATAGTGGTACACAATACTAGAAAAGATGAAATTTAAAAGACCTTTCTTTCAAATAAATTTGTTATGAAAACAAATTTGTGTGATCAAGTTTACAACAAAATAGGAAAATAGGTTAAAGTAAGAGAAGAAGAGATCAGAGTTAATTGGATGTATTTTCTTTCTATTGCTGAAAGACACTCTCAAGTAGTTCAAAATGTTAGCCAAGGCACAAAAACATTATTTCCAGAAAAGTATGAAGAAGAGATGATTCAGAGGACAAAAGAAACACCAGTGAAAAAATACTGATATTTAGAATGGCAGAAAGGAGATCCCAAGGACTTTAAAAGCATTTGACCACATTTTGATACTCCAAAAGACATAGAAAAAAATGGTTAATCTGGTTTTGTGCAGCTGGTAGATAATAAGGTGCTAAGGAAAGGGCAATATGGATTTGTCAGGATTTGACAAAATATGCCAAGCCATCTGAATTTCCTTCTTGACATGTTAACTGGCCAAGAGGATATGCAGGAAGCACTAGATATATTTGATAGTCTGACTTATGTAATTCTTTTGATATGGATGGCATTTTTACAAATGAATTTAGGAAATGCAGTCTTGTTCAAATGCAGCTGATGCAGATGAAGAACTGGTTGGGAAAAAGAAAAACCTTTCATACTCAGAGAAGAGTTCTCAGTAGTTTTCTGCCAGACTAGAAAGCTCATTCAAATTGGCCCAGCATACAGCAGTTCTGGGATGTGTATTATTTAATATTTTCATTAGAGACAAAGATGACAGAGTAGTGAATATACTTACGAGAAGTAGAAGGACTTCAGGCTGGGAGTGGTTATATCAATTTAGAGGACAGAAGAGTAACTCAGAGACATTACGGTTTATTAGAGAATTAGGCTGAAATCAACAAGAAGAAATTTCTGAAAGGCGACTACCAAGTATATTCATGAAGGAAAAACAAAAAGGTCCCTTAAAAATTGAAAACAAAAGCAGAGAAATATAAAAAAATGGGAGTTAACTATAAACTGTATATGAGGTAAATGTACAGTCTTATAAGGAACATAATATCATTCTAATGTGTATTAATTTCAGAGTTGCATGCAGGGCTTACAAATATAATTAGTGAATTCTGTCCAAACTACTGAGGTTTTTGATCCAGTTCTAGAGTGTGTAGAATTTGCACTACTCATTAACAAGCAGTCTGGCAAACACTGTAGAGTCTAAAAGGGATCAACAAAGACAACAAAAGGTCACAAAAAAGATAAATTGTCATGAAAGGACGAAAAAACCAAAATGTTTCATCCAGAAAACAGAAAATCAGGAGATGTAAACTGCATTCAAATCTGTGAAACAAATACAGGCTCACACAAGCATAAAAAGGGTTTCTGAGTAAAAAAAAAATAATTTCATCAATTTATTTTTTTAATATGTATGTAAATCCAAGGTTTTTTGCAAGTTTGTGATGATTCAAAAGTTTTCCAGACTGTAAATTTGATTATATTTGTGAGCTTCACTGCTTGTATCAGCTTTCAGGGTCTTTGGCTTCAGGGCACATCTTCTAATATTGTCTGCTCATGGCTTGGGGTTCATGACTTTGAGCATCCCCAGGACAGCCCCATTACTCCTGCCTTCCCCAGGGCTATAGCTGCCTTGGGTCCCATCATCCAAATCCTTCTCAGCAGTGTGAAGCCTTGATAACAGGGAAATTAATATAAAAACTGTTATTATGTTTTTCCATGCTGAAATTAGGTTTATATAACAGATAATTACTGCTTCTTGTATTAATTTACAAATAACATTTACCCCTCCTGCAGGAAGAGCGAGAAAACGAACAATCCCAAATATTAGGATCAACATCTCTCAGTACCCGGTGGATAGAATACAATGGTGTTATGCTGCCAAGGCAAACCCAGGTGCAGATTTTATAAAGGGGAGATGGGGAGGGGAAGGAGGGGACTGGCAATCTCATTTTCTCCATGAGTCCTTGTTGAGTGCAGTGTGGGTATTTGGGGTGGGGAACAGTCACTGCTGTGTAACTTCACTGTCCATTGTGCACTGCCCCTTCTAAATCACAGGCCAAATTAAATCTGCTATGAAAAAGGAACGGAAAGATACATGAGGAAAACAAAGATGTTATATCCTACGCCTGCAGGAAATATATCCTTGAGGGACATAATTCCCCAGCTTCAAGAATTTAGGAGCAAGCCCTGTGTATCAGCAATGTGTGGTTTAGATGGAGCCCTGCTCATTTAATAACATTTTCCTAGCCTTAGGGGAAAGTGTTTAGAAATCTTTGAGTATATGGACGTTTGCGAAGAGTCAGGATCTGTGCACAAGGCATATTTTAAACACAGCTGAGGCTGTACTCCTGTGGTCTGTGACTGCTTCTGCAGCTGTGGTAAATCCCTCCATGCCACACTGGTGAGGAGGGAGTGCAGGCCATGCCAGGTAAATTTTTATAGCCTCAGACCCCTCATCCTCTGTTACACTGGTGGAATTTATGGCTGAATCAAGCCTCTATAGTGTGAAATGCTAATGTAACCCAAATACATGAGCTATAATCCATAGCCTGGAGGAAGGTCTGTTATCCTTATGTCTGGGAGTGTGCTACTTTTGTGGTGCAGAGTTGATTTTGCTAGAAAAATAAGGCAGCTCCTGCCTCCACTCATAGGTGTATATTGTATGCATGCTATTCTGCTGAATTTTATATACCCTAGGGTTTCTCTGGGTTTTAAAAAATATAAGGGGATGAGGACAATGCTACAAGGTGATACTTGATATAATGAAAATCTAGCAGACTCTGGTGATGTTAAAAGCAATTGAATGAGAAATTATTTTGACTGAAATAGACATGAACAGCCTTATAAGTCTAAAAGATTAGAGGATTTATTACAGTCTCAAGAAAATGATAGATGTGGTTTTTGTTCTGGCCACCTGCTGTTTCCTCACTGAAGTGAGATCCAGTTTAGTTTTATTTCAAATTCATAATTATGGCAGAACTGGTTTAACTTTTCAAAGTCCAAACTTTGAGAGCCATAATGCTGAGAGTCTTGTGTAAGCACAGTCACAATTCTGCACGAAAGAGCAGATAAGCAAATACGTATCAGGTAACTGGCATGTTGCAAAATAATTGCTAAGTCTGTTTTCTCCTGTAATTTGAATTTATTGAGAGGCAGTGGTTAATCCCAGATAGTTTTTACCTTCTTAAATAAGGTCACAGGGAAGGCAGAGGCAAGAGGAATAAAGAAATACATCTATAGATAATTCCATGTTGAGCTGAGCTTGTTAAACCAGATAATCTGAAGCTAAAGAGTTTCACAGAAGAAAAGACGAAAGAGCCTTTTCAACTTCCCAAGAGAAGGTAGCAATAAACTGGCTTGATGATCACTGTTGTTAAATTGAGCCCCTTGGGATGCCAGGTAATTTGCTGTTAACGTGAAAGACTTGGTCTTTAGCAAGGCTGTTTGAATGACTGTCTGGAGGTTCCATCTTTATAGTCCCAAATTCTCTAGCACCTTTCTTGCAGGGGGATCTATTATGCTGCAACAGTCAGTTGATGAACTGCAGAAAGTTGGAGAAGGCAAAAGGCCATTTTCACTGCGTGGGCTGGATTCAAAGGCACTAAGAGTAGCAGGCTGCAGGGAGAAGAGATGCTTTATTGTTCATCCCTAGAGTGACAGTGGAGTCACAAAAGGGATCTTCAGGGAGAGAACATTTATTTGGAGTGCCAGGTAGTTTCTGGAGATATAATCTATTTTTAATAAAATTGCTAATATATCAAAATTACAGGAAGTTTCTAGAATTCCTTCATATTCTCAGAAGTAGTTCAACTAGTCTGTTAACTCTCCACCTACCAGTTAAAACTATTTTGCCCCGAAAAGCCTTACAGAGTGACTTAGTTTCAGAGTTCCTTGGTTTAAAATGTTCATACAGTTTTTTCCAATACTTTACTGCCATCACCTTATAGTTTGTAAGTGCTGAAACAACCCATAGATCTCACTGGGTTATTGCTACTTTTAGTGGATGTTTTCTCCAGAAGAGACAATTATGTTTTTCCAATAATATTGGTTTCCTCTTAAAGTCACTTCGTTTTTTTCTCGGTAATATGGAAATCTCAAGACTTGCCATACCTAAACCCTGTTTCTCAAACAGGAAAAGAAGGCACCTCTACTCTGATCTAACCAAAACTATCATTTTTCATTCCCACTGTCACAGAATATCAGCGTGGCTTGGGTTGGAAGAGACTTTGATGACCACCTGGTTCCAACCCCTTCTGCCATAGGCAGGGACATTTCCAAATGGATCAGATTGCTCCAAGCCCCAATCCAACCTGGCCTGGCACAATTCTAGGGCTGGGGTAAGAGCAGAACAGCTCTGTCTTACATGGCATGGTTTCTGATACCTGTATTGAGAATATCTATTCAACAGTTTTACCTTTTCATTAAGAATGATGCAATAAGGAATTTTTTACCTCCTGATTGAAAACTAACCCCTGATCCAAGCAATTGAAGAGAACTACAGTTATATTTTAGCAAAGTGATGATGTTTTAATGGTTCTTCTTAAAGAACATTTGATTTACTGATATAGAAATGGGTGCCAATATTGAATGAACACTTATGAAATATTTCTGTGAGTATGAACTCAAGTAAAATAATTGAATTCTCCATTATAGATTTTTGGTTCCTTTGTGTTTGCCTTCTGTGAATATTCTATAAAGTGAATTTGATGGTAGCATGCATGTGATAATAGTCAGTTTAAGCAAATATTGGAGAATATTCTGATCCTATAAATACCAAAATTGGAGATGCAAATATTAGCATTGTATTACAAATATTTTAAATTAATTTGGCATTGGTACTCATCCAAACATTTTTTTTCACCAAAACTTATATAATTTGTATTACAATCTGGATGAGTAAAAGCTATTTCTCTCAGTCTTTTATAACATGGGAGTTGTGTGTTTGTGGAAGACAAAAGAAATACTTTTCTGCGGAAACAGATGCTGTTACATCAAAATAGCACCTAAACAGATACATGGTCTAGGAACTGTGACATTAATAACCTGCACTTTGCTGTGTGTCAGCATCCTGGGTCATTCCTTATGCAGTCAGGCAACCCCACTCTGACCTGAAAAGTCCAAAAAATCTACAGAATGATTGCACCATTCAGGTCTACTATTGAACAGCAGTGCCAGGCATTTTTAAGTCTGGTTTTGGATTGGTTGTTGGTTTGTTGTTTATTTTCTTCAAAAAGATATGCATGAGTACCTGGAATCTGTGAACTTTGAAGGATGATGGAAGGCCATGGGAATTACTATGCTATAGCAAATTTTGCCCAGGTAGTCAGAAATTATAATTCTGACAGAAAGTCAATATCAAACACTTCAGGTAAATAGAATGAGAAATCCTCTTATGGACAATTGCGTTATAACCTGGCCAGTCTAAAACTCTTTCATTTAGTGATTGTCTCACATTATGAAATGCCTTCAATAATCAGAGGTGACCATTCAAAAATGGTCAGAGTTTTAAAATCTTATTTTCTATTCTAATAATCCAGACATTCACTAGTCTCAAGAAAGATTTATAGATTGTATTGAAAAAACAAAATGTGTTGAAAGTGCAAGTCCCTTTCTTAATTATTTTTCCTGGAGGGTGCAGGGATGGCATTGCAAAAAAGGAGAATAAAACCCAAATTTTCAGACAAGCAGATTTCATGATGCAAATATTTAAACCCTAGTTGAACTTGATAAAATTTATAATTAAGCCAAAAGTCCTTTTCTTTAAGAAAATATATTTCAAGCTATTGAAAACATGAAATCAATTACTATTCACAGTTGATTTTTAATTGAATCTTCTCTTTAAAAAATACCTTTCAGACTATAAACTTTAATTTTTTTTAATACTTCATCTCCTCTTTAGTTTAAAGGGTGATGCTTTTTTCAACCTTCCCATAGAAATTTTTTGCTATTTTTCTCATGAAATCATTCTTAGCTCACAATTATATTAGGATTTTTTTTTCACATCATGAAGTAATTTAATGCATATGTGAATCAAGGCTCTTTTTTCACTTTGTTGAGTTTAGGTTAAATGTTTTCAGAGGGTGGGCAAGATACATTTGCAAAGCATAGATTGTCTGTGGAATCTCCAGAAATATTCAGTTTTCATAAGCTGTTTGAAACAAACATTGCAAGAGAGTAATGGGATGTGTGGCTAGCAAGGGAAAACTTGAATCAAGTTGTGTCCAGTAATTCTCTTGTTTCTTACCTTTAAGTTCTGGAGGGTGTGTTTTTCACTTTGAAGGATCTAATATCTGGTCTTTAATAACATATTTGTTTTGTTTTCTGTTTCAAGATCTACTGCTCCTTCATCTCTTTCTGTATTTTATGTATCCAGTTGCCAATACATATTTGTCAAGTCTCCTTTAAAATGTATAAAAGCAGCAAGTGTTGATCATATCCCAAGCAGCTTCCATTATGTGCAGGTTATGGAGGAGAAATGAGAGAACATAAAGGCACTCACAGTATTATATTAATTACTAGGACAGCAAGAAGCCCATATGCTTAAAAATTTGTACATATGTTCCTTGGCTATTTGCTCTCCCCTGTGCAAATTTTCTATTAAAACTGAATTTGTCATTTTTTCAATTTGTTACTGACAGTTGGCAGGAGTTGTTCCTCCTGTCTGAGAACTGCCAACATAGCTGCTCAGGGAGAAGTAAGGACCCCTCTCAGTGCTATTGAAAGAATGGGGCTGAATACCTCTACCATGCTCTTAATATATAGAGAAATGTATTATTTATTTCCCAAATTAATAAGTTCCTTCCCTTTTTCTTCCTGGTATACAGTCTCTATGCAGTAAAAAACAATTATATTTATTGACTTACAGCAACTTTGAAAGCTGTCCTTGCACTTTATAAGCGTACACTCTACAAAAATTTTTCTTTCCACTTTCTCCTATAAAAGCCTGATTACAGGCACAAATATTACACAAAACCCTGGAGAATGATTGGCAAACTCACTTCTGCATCTAATGATTTAAGTATCTCTGCTTCCACTTAGAGTCATTTCTTGGAAGAGTAATTTAAGCATTTTTATGAATTCTTCTGCTCCAGAGACAAAACAGAGAATGGTGATCTGGCAGCCAGAGCCTAAGGCAAAAAGGAAATGTCAGTGAGAACAGCCTTTGAATGAACATGGATGAAAATATGAGAACTATATTATTTCTACCAGTGTCTCATCTAGCCAAGAATCTGCTTGCTCATGATTAGTACAGCGATCCTCAAGAATAAAGGTGTATTAGGGATAGCTGTTGTTTAGTAATTTTGGGTGGTGGCAACCATCCACCCGTCACTGATTGTATCATACAAATATAACACCATTGGTATTTTTTCAGCTACCTCTAGACAAATTGTCATATCCTAACTGTATCTATTCCCTGCTAGCTTCAAAAAATGGGCATTTTAGAGAACACATACATGCACACTGCCTGTTTGCTGCAGTTCTTGAACCACATTAATTCCTGTACACAATTGAGGGATTGTGCCAGATCTTGGAACAAAGCTGTGCCAGGAGAATTTCCAGTAATTTATCAGAATGGACAACTGAATGCATGGCCTATGCCTGGACCTGATTCAATCTCCTGCTGTTCTACTCTATACCTACTATAAATATACATGTATGGATTTATATGTGTATAAATATATATATATATATGTATATGCACAAATGCACATTCATGCACACCCAGTATAAGAACTGTGAAGTAATGTTCTCTAACAGATTTGCAAACCTCATCCTCAAGCTCCATGTCATGGTATCTTTCCTAGCTGAATGAAAGGCAGTGCTGATACATGCTGCAATCACACATCTTCTTGCAGCGTAGACACACCGTAATAATGAGTGTCAGTTAAGGTCTCGCTTCAGCTCTAATCATTTTGCACTGCTCTGCAGTACAGCAAATGCATTTCATCTGCAAGTGGAGAGTGCTCCCAGCAGAGGGAAAGTCTTTACTTGTATAGAGTCAGCACAGCTTATTCTCACAAATACCTTGTCAACCCTGTGGGATGGACATACACTGGATGAATAACAGAGAAGAAAGAGAGCCTTTCACCTGTCTCATAAAGATACTGTAAGTTAGAGAAGCCCTCAAGCTATTTTAAATGAGGTCATACTAATACTGGCTTTTTTATCATACCTTCTGAGTACAGGCCTCGTTTAATTGTACAGCCTTTGAAAATGAAGCCAAACAAACTCTTGTGTATTAATTCTGTCAGTGGCATTTTGGGCAGAAATCAAAGGTGGATCTGTGGCTTATATCATTTGTTGAGGAAAAAAAGGGAGGACAAAATAATTGTCCATGCATAAAAATGTCAGGGCCACCGTGGGTCTTTGGTTTTGATGCAGAAATAAAGGTAATAAGATAGAGAAGAAGACGCTGAGGTGGCTAAGGGTGCACTGTTTCATTGAAAAGAACCCTATGTGACCTCTACTATTCAGATATATTTTTTTCTCAAACATTCAAATGAGTTGTCCTGTGAACAAAAAGGGGAATTAACTCAGGTCTTCTGCAAATTACTGTCTTACATCCACTAATCTATTCACCACAGAGATTATTACTTTGTCTCTATTTCCCAGATGCCTATTAATCTTTCAGATATTTCTTTTGTGCA
Organism: Geospiza fortis; assembly: GCF_000277835.1. NCBI lineage: Eukaryota > Metazoa > Chordata > Aves > Passeriformes > Thraupidae > Geospiza > Geospiza fortis. The sequence goes on from NW_005054318.1 coordinate 311,467, forward strand.
CATCTGCATGTTTAAGATCCACCTCTTCCATCTGCACTCTCCTTTTGGTAGTGCTCCCTCTAACTCCTGCCAGTGATGGAGGTGACATGAACAAGCCTCTTCTGAGTGGTCCAAGGGCCAGCCAGGATTAAGGGGATGGTTGATTCGCAGCAGGTCAACCAATAGATGAGCTCTTCCTGAATATTTCCTGGCACTGTATCACTAACTGGGGCTTTTCTCCATGGCCAAGCCTCTGATTTTACTGAATTTTATCATCCTCCAGGGTTCAATTCCTTTGGCAAATGTTGAATCTGGCTAATGGGTTCAGAAGATATTAGATGGGTATAGCAGATAGCAGCAAGGAGATCATGTAAGATTCTTTTCTTTAGGAAACCAGGATAAACATGGATTTGCATTTTGTACATTGCAGTCACAAGGCAGCAGGACAGACATTATTATATAACATCAGACTAATTGTCTGTTTTGTCTAGTATCCAGTGGCAGTACTATTTGCTTCAGATGATGTTGCAAGAAATACTGTAGTAGGCAATTAGGGATTAACCTCTCCATAACAGAAGTTTCTTAATTCCCATCAGTTAGTGATTAGCTTATGCTCTGAAGCATGAAGGTTTATATCCCTTATGAATTTTTGTTTAATCTAATATAATTGCAGATGTTCTTGTAATCCATATAGCTGCTTATTCTGTTTTGTTCTTTTTTTTTTTTTCTTTTGATCCTACTGTGTTCTTGGCCTCAGTGATATCCCATGGTAATAAATATTATGGAAGTAAAATCTCTATTCCCAGTATTGTCCCTTATTTTAGAATATAATTACAGGGAAGTGTATAGAAAATAGGGAAGTTGTGCAGATGGGAATATACACTTTGCATGTAGACATTGTTTTCTAAGCAGGGCAATGTGAACTCATTCAATATGCAAATATTGAAATACTAGATTGTTCTCCTTACTATGGAGGGTGGGATTTATCCGGCCTAGCATCAGTATCTGATTATGTCACCTCAGACTCTGTTTTGCAGTGAAAAATATAATTTTGGGAAGAATTTATCTGAGTTGTAGTAGATGTCCATTGTAAAAAGCAATGGAACACACTGTGAATGTATCACTTTCCCTCTGTTCAGTAGGATACTAATTTTGAACATGATCTCAGGTATAGATGCTTATAATATAGACATCTATTTTTAGTGAAATTAAAAATTATGAATGGTTAAATTCCAAAATACAGTGTAGGAGCTTGGATATATTGAGAGGTTCATTTTGCTTAATAAATTCTGGCTCTGTAGGAACCTGTCTCTGCAGAGCATAGCACAAATTAATTCCTGACTTCATGAAAGTCATCACAGAGGCTTTTGCCTTGTCCAATCATGTCCATTTTCCCTATTCTGTATTTCTCAATTTATATTTTAAATATGCATGTGTGCATTCCTTGTCGTAAATGTAGAGTATTTCCTTAATTGCCAACTTAGGCAGGGCTGTTCACAGAGCCAAGGTGGCTCAGAGATGTTCTGCCTTCCATTCTGGGAACAGAAGCAGCATATCCCTGGCAATAACTTAAATTTCATCCTCTGGAAGAAACCGTAGGAAAAGCAAGCCAGGTAAGTAAAGGAAGGGGTAAGAGACCCTTACTCCTGACCTCATCAGGTAGCATGGTGGAAGACAGGTCACAGTATCAGTAACTTTCTGACCGTTCTTCCTTCCCTTGAAAAGAGTGAAGTGAGGATGACCCTACATTAGCATCTCTGGCTCTGAAATTCTGCTAGAAAAGACTTTGAGAACTAAAGACTTGTGAACCTCTGTCATCACAAGTGCGCATTTCCATTTTGCCTTCTCACCTTTTACTTTTTTTTTATGATCTGAGACACATCCTCCACTTTTAATCCTTAATTACAGAGTGTGAAAATGTAACCTTATGCAAATCTATGTGTTTGAGCAGCTTTCAAGTTCACAAGGAAAAGATGCCAAGGAAGAAAGCTTTCCCACTTTGAACAACAGGAAAATACTCCCTAAACTCATTCATTAAGGGTTGTGATTTGGTAAAAGATAGAAAAGAAAAAAAAAAAAAACCCACACTAAAGAAAAACCCAAACAACACCACAAAAAAATACACACAAAAAGAATACACCAAAAAATAGAAGACAAACACTTTAATATTTTTCTATAATCTTACTCACCCAAGTCACATCACTAAGGGCTCTGATGATGACCAGAAACCAGAAAGGAAGGTGTAGGAGATAATCTTCCAGTGCTGGGATCCACTAGACCAACTCAGCTGCTCCCCCTGAGAGTTCCCAGGGAGCCTGGGGCCCACATTTGGGTCCTTAACACCCAGGGGTGTCAACAGCAAATTAGAAACCCAAATGGGGACTAGAATGAGCAAATACCACTGTAGATGTGGGCTGTAGACATTAACGTGACCTCTGTGCTTTGGCTCCAAGGCAACCTGAGGCCATCTGCTGTGACTTGCTGTCAGCCTGCTCCCCTCACACCTGTCCTACCACATTTAGAATATATAAATACACAGAAATTACAGGATGTAATATAATTTGACTGTATTGATCCTGACTCATTTTTCTGTCCCTGAGCAACAAGGAGCCAGGATGATTAGAAATCCAGGACATTGTCTGGTGAACCTGGAAGCCCAATGGGCAGTTCTTCATTTCTGCTGGGTCTCAAAATACACAGGCAAGATAGGTGAGAACTGGGACATGGTTTTGCTCATTTGAATTGTGTCTCTTAAAATGAGACCTAAACTGACTGGTGACTGTGAAAAATACCAAGTTTCTCAAGGTGTTTAGGTGTTTTTTTCTTTTCTTAAACAAAGTCATGATCCTGTGGATGGATTCAGTAGGAGTGGCTCACGGATGGCAGACTTTTGTTTAAATGGATTTGCTGAAAGATTGCTTGGATTAAGTATGATTTGTTCTATTTTCAGTAAAAGAAAATAGCTGTTATTTTGCAGTAACATTTAATAAAGGCTTTCAGCAAAATAGTCAATGGTGTTGTATTATATCTCTGTTACAATATTACTAATGGAAAATGGCAACCTGAAAAATAAGGTAAAATCAAATTGGTTTTGTTTAGAGGAATAATTTTGATTTCCCAGAAAATAATGAGCCCATCACTGTACGTTACTTTGCATTTACTTTTGAATATGCAAAATAGCAATATCCTCTGTGTCTGCTTAATTCTGTTTGACAATAACAAAATAAATTTGCTATTGTTTATTAGAGATTTTCAGGGAAGCCAACTAACTTGTCTTAGATTTGAATTTCAAATACAACCTTTTTAAAAAACATAGGCAGAGATATTAATCTAAAATATTGATAAGAAATTTACATCACAGAATATCTAATTGTAGTCACAGTTCTCACATTAACAGTCACTTGCTGTTTGCTTTTGGAATGAAAATCACAATGAGCTGGCACTCTCAGGTGTATTTCAGCATATGTCACTTTTGCATATGAAAGAATAAATGCGTAGAGGTATCTGAAAGCAAAACAAAACCAAGCAAAACAGCATCTTTATTTTAGAAATACCTTTCATTGTTCACAGGAGTAACAGCTTCTTGATCATAGAACCTTTAGACACTTGAATTTGAGCAATTATAGCTAACTTTTATATTATGCCTAATTCAAGCAACATATCATAGTTTCATACATCTTGAAGTTTTAATGCAAAAACATATAAAAATGGTTCTTTTACAATCACTCGCTTAAATACCATTTTCGTGGTGGAAGTGGTGGAGGTAAAATAAGAAATACAGACTATTGTTTTATCATATATAGAAAAAATAATACTTTTTACTTAAATGAATAGTGGGAAGTTGCAGACAAGACAAAGACCTTTTTAAGTGCGTTGTGGTAGGATAAAAAGCAACAGACAATTTTCTGTGAGGAAATTTCTGCTTAGAAAACAGAAAGAATTCTTCCCTTTTTCCCCCCCCTCCCATGATTAAGTGAGTCAAAAGAGAAAAATATTGCCCTGGGAAATTGTGGAATATCCATCCATAGCTAAGCAAGACTTGGAGGAACCTGATTTAGCTCTAAATTTGGATTTGCCTTTGAAGTTGGCCCTGCTTTGAACAGGAACTTGGATCACATGACCCCTGAAATCTCTTTCCATCTGAATTATTCTGAGTTTCTGATTTCGAGTAAATGTAGCCTGAAAATCAAAATAACAAATTGGAAGGGAACTAAATATTAATAAGAGTTCCAACAAGTGGCATGGGATGTGCAACATAAATTAACACCATGTAAAAAGGGTCAGTGTTCTCTTCAGTGTCAGCCTCATGCTCAATTTATTGTAGTATTGCATTTTCAAGTGCAGTCATATGGGAAAATTCCTGAAGTGTAAAACAGATATGTTTGGTAAAAAGATCAGAATAAATTTTCTCAACAACTCCCTCCTCCCTCTGCACTGCTAAACCCCATAACCCCTCAAGGTTTTACTCTCCAGACCACAGAGACAACTTACAAAGTTTTATGAAAAAAGGGACCATATTTTAAATATTTCTATAGCAAAGAAGTTTCAAGTGTAACATGAGATCTTGTAGGCCGCTGCAAAGTGTATTTATCATATTGTGATTACATACAACAGTAGGTAGAAAAATGGTGTTTGGGACAGGCAGCATTGACTCAACCAGGATTAACAGTCATGTATCTAGAATTAAAGGTATATGCAATTACTGTGAGAAATTTGGGTCCTACTCTTTATATTCTTCTAATAAACCTAAAATTATTTTTTTTATTTTGAATATTTTGAATATAAGTTGAATAAATCCACTGCTTAGCAGTAAACATATGTTTCCTTTTCAGAAACTGCAGACAGACAATGATTGCAGATATCTTTATGAAATTCTCCAGAAAAAAATATTTGTATATAAAAGGGAAAAAAATAATGTGACTGAACTTGATCAATTAACTTTATTTATGAATGTTTTCGTTTGAACCAGGAAATTAACAGGAGTGGACAAAGTAATCTAAGTAAATGAAAAATTCAGCTCTATTATGTTCACATCACTGTATACCTGAAATGTACTTTATTCAACAGTGTATTTTATTCAACATTTCAAATATTATGATGCATGTCTCCAGAGCCTCCATAGGAATTTCTTTTATCATGTAAGCTAATGATGATTTTGACAAATGACTTGACATAATTTCCTTTCTTTTTTGAATTATCAGGTTCTGGGGTTTCTTAGAAGAAAAATATTTTGATTGTCCTGTCGTCAATGAATGACAATGGGAGATGGATGACTAAATATTTATTGAATATACATTTTTGTGTACATGTATCATGAATTGTGTTGAGAAGCCTGTTTAATGAACCATACTTCCTAGATAAATTTTGAAGCATTTTAAGAAATATGATGACTTCTATTTATTTTGAGATACCAATAAATCATGGTTTCCTCACATATTTTGTAAGATAATATTCTAACTACTGTTACTGAAATATATTTAGTGAATCATCTATTATTCCCTTAGATTTCTGAGGTGATATAGATTCCAGTTTTTTATAAATTAGTTTTGAGTTTGTCAGGTTGTCATCTTCCAGGTTTTTTTAAAGTGCAAGGGAATGGTCTAAAGACACATGCAGCTGTTTACAGAGGTAAGGCAGAAAAAAACTCTACAATAATATTTTAATGCCTCAACCCAGAGGTTGTTGTGTATTGATGGCTTTCCAGATCTTTGTTGAACTTTAAATTTGGCAGCTGTTTGCCTCTTACAAAACCTCCCTGTCTCATCATCACGTCTGCTTTTTCTCACAACATGAATTGCTCAACATATGTAGGATGTGCTTCTCAGAGCAATTTGATCATGAAGTAAACCCCCATAGCAAAAAACCCAAAAAATCTTGGCAATATGATTTAACAAGAATAGTATATGAAAAATATTGATTTTGCCCCTCCAACTGATAAGAAAATTGCTGGATGAAGTGGTAATCAGCACTACCACCCTTAAGTGCTCAGCTCAAGGAGGGAAACTCATCAGGCTGATGCACTTTCTTTAAGGTCTCTCTGTAAATGGACAAGGGTTATTTGGCGTCTCTACTGAGATTAGCAACACCCACCATGCTGAACAGTAGGAAATGCATGGCATTAAGAAACATAATGGATGAAGGATTAAAGGATACCAGAAACCCTCTCTCTTGGCATTGGGAGTTCTAAACTGGGTGCTCCCATGAAACCCAAAAATGTAAGTGATGTGGACAGCATGTCAGAATTTCCTCATAAGGAGGATGTGGTAGTTGTGATTTTTCTTTTGGAGCTACAGTTACATTGGGTTCTCATTCTGGAAGGTTTTGCATCTACATGATGGATAAAAGCCATTTGGCTGTGGGGTACTATAAGAGAATGCATTTCCATTTCTCTTATTAGCTGGCCCCACTGTGCGGGCAGGAACACAAATGATGGGATCATGGAGGGAGAAAGAATTGTTTCTCCCATATGTTGATAATTCATTGACCTAAGGATGAAGCGTCCTATGTTGTTTATACATTTAATGCCAAAACAATCATGAAAAACAGGACGTGTCACTTTTTCCTGCCAATTTTTTTTTTCAGAAATGGCTGAAAAGCAGATAAAAGACTTTTTATAGACTGTGCCTACTGGATCAGAATAACCAATCTGCTTCTGGTTAGCTATCACACTACAAGAAGATCAATGCAGGACTATAGCTCAGTAATTATTTCTTCTCTTTGAATTCACATTCCTTTAGCTGATCAATGCATGAAGCTAAAGTAGCAGCTCTGCAAAGAATGACAGATGCATATCAAGAATTTGTAATGCAATCTATGAAATTCACTCACAGCGGGATATGATTTACCAGGAGCCTATTGATTGAGGAATAAATGTTATTTTACATTTAAAAGAATACATTTCAGTAATGCTGGAGCTTCAACTCCTGGGTTTTGAAGGGTCCTATTTTTATTCAATATAAAAAAATCCTGTGCTTTTATTACATCATGCATACTACCCAGAAAGCCTATCAAAGTTTCTTCAGAGGTGTGACTTTCCCCATTTTGCTTGTAGTTTGAGGAAAATATAGCTACTGGCAGGGACTTTTTAATTCTTTGAAAACTGCTGTTTTGGGAACAGAACCTTTACTGCTTTTAACCACCACAGATCTATAGATCAAAGGCAAAGAAGCCAATTTGCCAATTAACACTACGTAAGGTCTTGGATGAGAGTTGCCTTTTTCACAGAGCTCATCCCACAGGAGCACAGGACACACCATGCCCTGATGAAATTTGAGAGACATGTCAGAAAGGTGTTGTGTTAAAAGGCAATGAGAATTTGTCTTGGAGTTCATTAATGAATTCTTCCTTCAGTAAACTGACCCATTTAATATGATTCTTACAATTCTTTTTTTTTTTACTTTCAAGTAACGCAATCTGCTTCTCCTTAGACAGTCCAAGGTTAACAGTATTCCTTATAATCTCATAATATTTTGCTGATTGGTTATATACCAATCATTTTTTTCCACAAAAAAGCTTTCAATTAACCCCCCAGTGACTGGGAGGTGGAATTTCCAGATTAGTGTTGGAGAATTCCACCTCCTATCACCAGGGGTTTAATTGAAAACTTTTCTGAGAAAAAACAATTAGTGCAAAAACATCAGTAAAATAACCTAAAATTCAAGGAAGTCTGTTAATTTCTGTCTATTTAAAGGAAAGACAAAAAAAATAGGAACATTGAACAAGTAACAATATTATTACAGCAAAACCAAGATTAAAAGGAAACTTGTGAAGTGGCCCTGCAAAGTCATAAAATGCAGGAAAATTTACCTTTAATTTAAGTTACCATATACTAAAAACAAAAAAGAGAAATTAGCCTGTGTTAGAAACTGTTTCAGAATCAGGTGATTTTCTTCAGATTCAGAGACATAAATCACATTTTAATAATCTCTCTCCCAGTATGAAGCCTCCATACAATCTGATATGTAGGGGTTTTTAAGTAGGTGCTTTCTTTGCATAACAAGAAGCTGCAATAAATTAAGTGGAGCCCAGGAAATCTTATAATGAAGTTGTGTAAGGAAAGAAAAGGTGCAACCTAAATATGCTTTTGCAAATATATCTATATCTTTGCTAATAATAAGAAACATCCAATGTGAATGAATGCATCTGTGTGCAATAAACCTGTCTGAAACTTGTATCTTTGGTATTGCTCAAATACATACTTTTCTTGCATTAAGTATAACAGACTTTGACCTGCAAATTATGAAAAAGATTAAGATATGCATCAGCAGAGAGATTTCTGTCTAGTGTTGACAAATTATTCATTAAAGTTTTATGCAACAGGCCCAGAGAGAGTATTAAATAAGATTATTATGGCAGTTCTTATAAGTGTATTCATCTTGACTAAGAAGAGGTCGTGATAAAGTTTAGGACTGTTTACTTACAAAGCTTCTTTAATTAGGAAAAATAGAAATAAATGTTCTCCATTTGGCTTCTTTCACTGATTTCATCTTTATTACTTCTCTCCCAATATTGTGAAAGATCAACATCAATAAAAGTAAATCTATTACATGCAATTTGACAAATCATTTGCTTAATGATTTCTAAATATAGAGAAAATATAAATTTCCTTCTGAAATTAACAGCACTCTTTTCCTTGTGAAAATAAGCAGACATAGCTTTGTATTTGAAGTGATCATTAGTGAATAAACAAGGTAATTATCTCTGAAAGAAGCTACTTTCAGTGAAAAACAACCATATATTTCTACTGTAAAACACAGCACTCTGTGTTCTATTCTGCCATACATTATACTTTTCTGCTGTCAGGTGAAAATTCAACCAATGGCTATTTGATTACTTTGGAAACATTTGAATTGATTTTTATTACCTGATTTTGTACACCTATAAGGAAGATATATGACCTCTCTTCTTGGAAGAACTGAACAACTTCTCTCTTGCTTTGATGGAACATGTAACAGGCAGGTAGAAGAAAGAGAAAACAACATTACCAGTGGAAAAAAATGCTACTGATTTTGGTGAAAAGGAGGAAAATATAATTTTTAAAATTTAATTTATTCTCTACTAATGTGGCACCTTGCGAGGGTCCAGTGGAACAGGAGTTCTTCAATAATCACTGAATACCTCAAAATCTCTGCAAATAATAATATTTGCAGTAAATTAATAATTAATAGCAATTTTTTCCCACAATGTTTTGTGTGAATATGAACTGTAAAAATCAAGACTTGATTTTTTTTTTACTAAATGCTGGTCATCTTAACTGAGACTTCCTCCCAGTGGCACTCTCTATATTGATTAAAGCTCACCAATAACCTGTTTGAACATAAAATGTGGAAGGCAAAACTTTATGAGCACACCCAAAGAATTAACACCCCTGAGTTGCATTCTGCTTTTTGCCCTGGCTTTCACCCAGCAAGACATATACTTTATTACCTGTACAATTAATGCAAAACCACACATGGAATATTAAATTTTCTTCTGAAAGGTTACAGTGGGAAGGAAGAATGTCATCCGCATGTAGAACTTCTGTTTTCCCAATTGCATCATGGATTTCATTCTGCTACACAACCAGCCTGTACAGGCACTTTAACAACTGCTCATGGGTCATTTTCTACAAAAACTGGTACAATATAATTTGGAATATGCTGTTGTGAGTGGGCCACAATTTGCCAGATGATTTAGAACAACAACAAAAAAAGGATAAAAAAGTGGCTGCAGATTTTATCAGTGTTTTTTGTTTAAGGGTAAATTCTTTGTGCTTTGTGGTTATTTTGTCAGATTTTTGGGTTTCATTTGCTTTGTTGAGCCTTTGTATTGCCTTTATATTGCCTTTATATTATGTGTTTTTAGACTGTATCAATGACTGCCCTATGCTTCAGTGTGACGTTGCACAAGGGAAGACTAAGTGTCACCACAGGCATGAAAAAGATGTCATGTCCTTTTTATTTTTCTTTCTATGGTAACACTGAACAAAGAAAAAAAATCAGGGAATAAAAAAGGCTTTTGTCATATGTCTGTAGGTAAAATTACAAATTTAGCTTCTAACTACATAAGATTATGTACTTTCTTGATGAATTCTGTTCTAGAAGGAATAAAACCGCTTTGTCCAAGTATTTTCTCTAATCCTCCTCTCCTCTCCTCTCCTCTCCTCTCCTCTCCTCTCCTCTCCTTTCTCTATAGCTTTTAGAAAAGTATTTATCTAAAACCTAAGAAAGGGATAGAAGAAAATTGTCTAATAAGCAAAAAAAATCTGTCCTTTATATGATTTTAGCAACAGCCCTGGGAAACTTATGCAGTTTATAGTAGACGCCATTGCCTTCCTAATCTTCAAGATTCTTGTAGTTCTGCTTCAAAGCTGAGATATCACAATGCGATTCCTTAAACAAAAACATTCTCTTCTGAAAGTAAGTATTTGTTCTCTCTTTCTCTGGATTGTTGATTTTATGCTTGGATAATTAACACACTGTCCTGCTCTTGTAGCTCCATAAGAATGATACAGAGGAACTATCATGCATCTTCTCATTAAAGCTGACTCATTTCCAGGAATTAAACACTTGAAACAGTGGCAAAGGAAACTCTGAACTGATCAAAAACAGGTCTAAGACCTCATTCTATCTGACCTCAGCTATCTGAAAGCATGAGCGGATATACTGGTAAAACTGATCAACTGAGCCCACTTATTTTCTCCAGCTTTACTGTAATGGAGAAGTTGAACAATCAGAGATACCCAGTAAGGAGGTGCAAAACTCATATTCTGGTGTAAAACTAAGCTTCAGCAAAAGAAATTTGTGCCATGCAAGTCCCATACATGTCACATAGTCCAAACCCCAGTATTCTTCCCACAGTAACATTTGAAAATGTTCTTGTTGTGCCAAAGATGTTCTAGCTCTGAGCATATTCACTTTTGCATTATCTATCATACAGTGTAATTCTAGCTATCAGAATTGTTATCTATATTTGTATGTACATTCTTATTTCTGCTTTTTTATTCCATCATGTCTTACTTTCTAATCTACTCTTTTGACCTTCATTCCTCCATTTGCATGTATAATCCTTCTCATATTTTTATTTTAAATAAATTCCTATAATCCATTACTGTGTAATAGCACTTGTCATCAATAGAAATGAAATCCCCAACACATTGAAAGAAAGAGAATTTTCAGGTACTGGTTTCTAGTAGCAAGTTGTAATAGAAGCAGTGGGAAATCCTATTTGCATAAAAAAATCCATATTTGATGCAAACTGATGCAACTTTCAGAATGGGTATAAAATTTTCCTCTACCCTTGCACCATGGGCACAAAGCAGATAATACTGTATGACAGTGCTACAGAATTATTTTTCATGAGCTTTAGTCTGAGATCTATAATAAAAGTAGGAGTGCCTTGATAATTAACAAGGCTGGTTCCAAGCCTCCTACTCTCACACTGCAATATTAGAAATTAAGTATAATGCTACAAATCCTGATCAGAGAAAAAAGTCCAACATTTGGTGAGGAGAGTGGAATGTTTCATTGTGAAAAAAAGAATACTTTCAATGAAGCTTGAATAAACTACTTAACAGTAAACAAAAAAGAATATTTAAAATAAATGCTGTTAGACCTGACAAATGATGTTCTCATGTCATTCATGGATCCAGGTATTTTTTTAGCTTCTGAATGACTGACAAGTGGCAGAATCTGAGAGTCCAGGCATAACTGAGCAACAAATATATGAACATATAGATAGGGTGTGTGATGGAGTCTGAAATCACTAGATTTATCAGCACACAATTCAGCACTCCTCAACCAGACTAAAAATGGTGATGTAAAAAATTCCAATTTCTCAACTCCATGTCAGCAAAGCACTAAGATTTTCTGGCGGTACTCATGGTGTGATTCCCGTATCTTTGCATATGGTAAGGAAGTCAGCTTTCCCCATTGAATGCATCAGCAGAAAAACAAGCAATTTCATTTAGCTCTGGCTGAATTTCACTGGGTGTGTTTCAAAAGCCATATATTCCTAAAAAGCATTTTGGTCTTGCTGAATCAGCCCCTTCTGGGAAGAAAAAACTCCTAAACAACTTTAATCTGTACCCAATAGATATTTCGCCTTGAGGATTTGTCAAGTTAATAGAGCCTACCCACTTAGAGAAAGAGGAAGGAGGCCTTTCTAACTGGTGCCTAACAGCTTACACTTAACGGTCATTAAGACGAAATACTGGAGATAACAGTCTTAATGGCTCCAGTCCACTCTCATGGGGGAGCACTCAAGGTAGCCTGAACAAAAGGGAACAAGACTGAAAGACCCAAAGACGCAGCAGGATCTGGGCTGGCTAAGAGGATGAAGATTTATTTAGTTCTGCCCCAGTAACTTAAGAGGAGAATTTATCTCATTTGACTTGTAGTGAAACATAAGATTAGGTACGAATAACTACGAGGTGGATGGAGATGTAGAATATGAAACATCATTGTTTTAAAATATGTGTTTTCTGATGTATGTAGTGTTTTCTGATGTATGTCAAAAAATGCTAAATAGAATTGTTTGGTTTTAGGCAAGAAGTTGGCCAAACCCACTAACTGAAGTTTCTGAATGGAATAAAGCACAGCTTCTTGAAACCTATTCAGTCCAACCCACAAAGTGAAAAGCATTTAAAAAGAAAAATACGACCCCATCCAAGAATTGTGGTTTCCAAGCTGCAACAAGAAAATCCAAAGATGGTTCCCCTCCGCTGAACTTCCCCCCCACTTGCACACCAGACACCAAAGTTCAGCTCCAGACCTGTCTCATGGCTGTAAAGTGAAATACAACAGCCCCAGTAACTAAGGCACATCAGCTGTGCAGACATCATGCCCCACTGGAGATCACAGTTGTGCTCATGACCCCAGCAGTGCAGAGGTTTAGCTCACCCTGTCCTGAGATGGGTTGTTTCTCATAACTCTTCTCTGTAAATACCCAAGACAGCTATAAAACAAGGTGAGGCTGAAAGGTCAAACAATTAGCTTTCCTATTTGTGAAGAAATAGCTTTTCTAAGCTTATTAATGGAAAAATACAGGATGAGATCGCCAGTTACTATAAATCAGTATAACTCTTCTGATTTCAGAAGGGCTGTGCTGTCTTATACAAACAGAGATTATATTGTCTGTAATATTAAATTGTAATAAAAAGTCTTACACTGAAATAGTCTTGTTACATTTGGTGAAATACATGCTGAAATGCCATATGCATGTTTTCCTAAGCAAATTTAATTCAACCTTCATACATCCTCCTGTTTCCTTAAAAGTTATGTGTCTTCTGTAGGATGCCTGCCTATTTCAGCTCACCTGATAGATGGTCCTCACTGAACAGATTTCAAATATTGCTGAGCTCAGAAAAGTTCAGCTTATCTGTTTTCCTCTCTACAAGCCTTAGACTTTCATTCATTAGATCCCATAATGAGTCTAAAACCCTGTGCTTGATAAAGCCTACCAACTACAAAGACATCCTGCAAAAGGCTTTGGGGATCAAAAGCTGTGGGGTAAATTGTCCCTGTTTCCTTCTTCTGGTGTGTGACCTACTCTGGTAAATAGTTTATCTATCAGTCAAGTATGTTAAATTAAGAGGTGATTCTCCCCCTGTACTTTGCTCTTGGGAGGCCCTAGCTGGAGTACTGCCTCCATCCTGAGAACCCTTAGCACAAGGAAGAAATGGATCTTTTAAAGCAGGTCCAGAGGATGGTCACTAGGTGTTCAAAGGGATGGAATACGTCTCCTTTGAAGAGCAGAGGGAGTTTGAGTTCTTCAGTCAGCAGAAGAGAAGGATCAGGGAGATCTTATTGTAAACTTTTATCATATCAGTTGGTTTCTAAAGTGGAGAGAGACTTTTTACCTGGGTCTGTAGTGGCCGGACAAGTGGTAAAACTCCTAAAGTGGATGAGGGTAGATTTAGATTAGACATAGGAAAAATATATTACAATAAGAGTCGTGATGCACCAGCGCAGGTTACACAGAGAAGCTGTAGATGCCCCATCCCTGGAAGTGTTCCGGGTCAGGCTGGATGGGTCTTTGAGTAACCTGGTCTAATGGAAGCTTCCTATACCCAGGAGAATTTGGGTCAGACTAGATGGTTTTTGAAAGGTCCCTTTCAACACAAATCATTCTGATTCTACAATTCTATGATCTCTATTTGCAAAACAGCATATGTGAGTTATAGCAAAAATACTACAATGACAAAAACCCCCCAAAACCAACAATAACAACCACCAGAAAAAAAACCCCACCCAACACATTTCACAATCAATCCTGACATTTTTTTAGACTACAGCTACTACTAACACTGAAGAACTGTGGGGCTTTGGCTCACAGCTGGAAGCACTGTAAAACTTTCATCCCTTAGGAATGTGCAAATTAAAAGTGATATATAACATTTACCATTGGTTACTATGGACTTAACCAGAGATGTTAGTACATTAACCATACTCCCAACAGACCCATGTAATACTTCAGCCAGTATACTGCAACTCTGATAAGAAGAGCATTTCCTAATGGCAAAGGATAATATTTAGTTTTAATTACATATCCTCTCTAAGTATGTGGCTTTTTGGAGATTAATCATGTGTAGAGTGTGATTATGGCTACATTTCATAATCAAGACTTGTTTAAAAAAAATAATCTAAACAGAATTTTGTGCTCAGGCTATTCTTAACATCAGAACAAGGAAATATAAGTAAAAATGTTATAGCAAATTGAAGCATAAACTTAAGGAAAGCTATTTTGCTTTCACCTTCATAACAGTCAAATAAAATAATTTCTCAGGGTAACTCAAATGCCAAAGTCCTTTGTAGTATTCAACTTCATATGTTTCAAGTCTGGGACTTCACTTTTCACAGCATGTTTACAATTTCCATCACATAAATCATAGAAAATGAAAATGGATAATATGCACAAGCAGTTCCTTATGACATTTCCAGCACACAGTCTTCATTATGTTTCTTCATTTTAAATAAAAATTAACTATGCTTAGAGCTGAGCAATGATGTCAATACATTATGCATATAAAACCAGGACTAATCTTTCAAGCACATACACCTACTTTGGACTGCACTAACTATCTGCAAAGAGACAGGATGATGACATTAATACAAAACTGGTTCTTCCTTTGTTGTTCCTATATGCCAGGGAAAATAGCTGAACAGATAATGATGTTAGAGGATTGGCCTTCCAAACATGCATGCTTTTTGCTTTTTATTTTGCAGATTATGAAGAATGTTTCCATTTTCTTATATTTCACTTGTTTTTTCTGTTTAGAACCAGAAAAGTCACAAAATAAATGTTTTGTTTAAAAATAGTCAAATATTCTAGCATAAGAAATGAGAGAGGTTTTAAGGGAAAGCATTTGAATGAAAAAGCTTTATTATCACCCTCACCATTAGGAGGCTCAAAAACTCCCAACACTCTTTGTGTTTTTCTCAGAACACAAACCCAGACATTCTGTTTTGGGGCATGTTGACATTATTTGTATACCTTTTTTAAAAAAAACTCACCTCAATTTCTCTTTTCCTGTCTCCTTCTTTTGTAATTTGTTTTGTTTAGCTCACTTTCTCTTATTTTTGATTAGAAACCTCAACAAGGACATTTCACAGAAATAGGAACAATCCTTTGAAAAGATGCTGATATGAAGAATTATCATTTTGTGAGTAGAATGATACAAACAATTTTTTGACTGAATTTACTTTGAAGTCCATCACTGTTGCCAAAGTGGCTTTTATCATGAAAGATCTTCATCTCTATGGATTTCACAGAAGAACTGGAAAACAGACATATTAAAGTCCAGAAAAGGACTTTGTCTTACTCGCAGAATAGACATCTTTTTCTCAAATCATTGTGTAGACTTTCTTAAAGTAAAAGGAGATTAGTCCAAGGAAGCAGGTAGATTTCATGCAAGATTCATTCAAAGGATTCAGCTATATAAGGTGGAAGATTTTTCCCCCTTAAAATTGTTGATTTATCTTCATTGTCTATCAACAGAATATAAAAGGGTAACTTAGACCATCAGATTTGCTGTTGATATTTCCCATCCCAAGTCAAAGGGTCTTGATAAATGACCATGCAAATGTATGTGGCTATTGTTATGAGATGCAGAGTTCCAAACTCTTACTTAAAACAGAATAACTAAGACTGCAAGATAGATAATAAAAGTATATATGTAAGCATAGGTACTTTATAGGAGCATACATATTTACACATATATTCATCACATTTACATACAGTCTCACTTCATATGTGAAATGACTAGTATCGTGCTAATTCTGCCCCTCTAAGAATTAGAAGTGACTTTTAATGTCACAAATAAGCATTCAAGGATAATAATGCAAGTATGTTAAATGAAATGTCAAATGACTTACAAAAAGCTCTTAAAATTAATAAATATGTATGAGATAAATGAGTCTGGTTGTCAAGTACTCCATGTAGTGATACAAAAGATTTACTTTTTTTTCAGCTGGATTCTCTTGCCACCTAAATTCAATCAAAATTCACTGGTTCAATTATGGGTTTGTATCATGGTTCCCAGGAAAGGCATATTTTCCTCAAAAGGAGATTGGGATGTCAGACATGAATATCACCTACTGAAGCCAATTGAACATTTAATTCTTGCTCAGCTGTGCTACTCATGTGGCCTGTGGTCAGCAGCTGAAGGAGGGACATTAGTAAGAGATTCAGATTACCTATTGCAGGTTCCTGGAATAGGTGTTACTTCGCTTAAGCAGTAGGAAAAACTCCTTTCTAGCTTAGGACACCTGGGGAATATATGTAGTCAGAGGACAGTGTTAGTCATGACTTGGACCTTATGAGAAAACTGCTTGCACAGAAAGTTTTTCAAGTAGGAACTTGAGTGAACTCCAGTCAGTTTCAATTTAAACCTCCAGAAAAATAGGAATAATGGTATTTAAAACATTAGCTTCTAGGGTATTGAAATTCTAATTTGTCAAGTGTTTTATGATCTTTGGTTGACTGCAAGATTCAAAGTGTTATATGGCTCATTATTTTGATGAAAAATCTCATGATGGTAAGGGAGATGTTACTCTTAATAAAGGGAAAATATGTAGGAAACAAACTACTGCACTATGAGAACATATGCTGGGGTATGAGGTCGAATAAGACTGTAAGGACCCTTCAGTGGGGAAAATACGTATTCTATAAGGTAAATCAGAAGCATAGATAGTGTTCTTGAAGATTACAACCATATGTTCACTTCAAAGGTTGAAATGCTGGTGACAGTATTTCTGTATACAAAATATGAGAAAAAAAATTGATGGCATAGATCTTTGCTTAATAAATTTGAATAATTAATGTATTCACCTTCAATATAACACAAAAGCTTAGAGAATTTCCCCACTAATTTTTTCTTTCATAGAATGGCTTCACTTGTGGGGGGGAACTTGTATAGACCTTACCCTCCCTTCCATGGGCACCTGCCCCTAGACCAGGTTGCTCCCAGGCCCATCCAGCTTGGCCTTGGACACTGCCAGGGATGGGGCACCCACCATCTCCCCAGTCAACCTGTGCCAGAGCTTCACAACCCTCACAGTAAAGAATTACTTTCTAAAATCTAATCTAAACCTGACCTCCTTCCATTTGGAACCATTGTCCCTTGTTTTATCACTTCAGGACCTGGTAAAAAATCTGTCTCCATCCTTCATGTAAGCAGAATTTATGTATCTTTAGGATGCAATAAAGTGACTGAGCTTTCTCTTTTACAAGCTGAACAATTTCAACTCTCTCAGCCTTTCTTCACAGGGGGTATATTCCATTGCTTTGGACATTTTCATAGCCCTCCTCTGGACCTGCATTAAAAGTTCTGTATCTTTCTTGTACTTAGAATCCCAGAGCTGGATGAAATACTCCAACTGAGACCTCACAAGAGCAGAATAGAGGAGGGCAATCACCTCCCTTGACCTACTGGCCGCATTTCGTTTCATGCAGCCCATGATACAGTTGGCTTTCTGGACTGTGAACACAAATTTCTAGCTCACACCTCCTTTTTTATTCACCAGTATTCCCAAATCTTTCTCATTGGTGCTGTGTGGAATCCATTAATCACTCACTGATAGGGGTGTTTGCCCTGATTCATGTGCAGGACCTCACACTTGTCCTTGATGAATTTCAAGAGGTTCACATGGTCCCGCTTCTCAAGCCTTACAAATTCTGTGGAGATGACTTACCACACAGCTTGGTGTCATCTTCTCCTAATATATGATGTATTCTGTCCTGCTAATGACTCTGC
This sequence comes from Geospiza fortis, assembly GCF_000277835.1. NCBI lineage: Eukaryota > Metazoa > Chordata > Aves > Passeriformes > Thraupidae > Geospiza > Geospiza fortis. The sequence goes on from NW_005054318.1 coordinate 329,678, forward strand.
TGGCCCTTCACTGCATCATTCCTAGTCTTGAAGTGTCTTTGCTGTAGGGGGGAGGACAAGATGAGTTATGGTGGCCTCCAAAGTGAACTCACAGGTGACAGACACCAAAGAATTATAACTTCCTTCAATCTTCTGGTTAATACAGTTTAGTCTGGCTGTCAACCGTAGGGGTATTCTGCACATTCCTGTCCATCATGACCTACTCCAGGTCCTTTTCCAGAGCTGCTTTCCAACATGGGAACCTGCACTGGTGCAGGGGTTTATTCCATCCCAGGGGAAGAAGTCTCTCTTGGTCCATGCTGGGCTTCATGACAGTTCTATAAAGCCAATTATCCAACCTGTTGAGAGACTCTGCCTTTCAGCCACCTGCAGCTTCACTCAAACATAGTGTCACACTTGAAATTTTTGAGATTAGATTCCACCTGGTCATCCTGCTGATTAATATTTATATTAGACAGTATCTGCCTTGGTATTGACACCTCAGTGCTAAAAAGCCCTTGCTGGTTGAAATTCAAACTGCTGATCACTGCTGTGGTACATTTTATTCACTTTTGTTTTTCATTTCATATTCATGTAACCACAGACTCCTGTGGGTTTATAATTTTTTTATATTAAAAAAATGAAGTTTATATTAAATATAGGTGAAATGACAAGTTTTTGGAGACAATGAATCCAAATACTATATAATTTTGTCTTGGGCTTTTGACATGCGAATACCCAAATTATGGATAAAATCCTTTGTGTACAACATTGTGTCTAAACTGATGATAAAAGAAAGCCAATTCAATGGCATAAAGAAATACTATTCTCAATTTCCTGGAAAAATGTGGCTAATTTATAACTAAAAAAGTAGAAAACTACCATAATATTATTCCACACTATATCAGAATGATTTCAAATTTCTTTGCCTTTTGTTCTATCTACAACAATGCAAAAATTATATTAAACATTTTGACCATGATATAATCACATATAAGCCAGTTGTTGATGATTATTGCCAGTTTAGCCTGCCACCGATCTTATATTTAAAATGTGCTCTATGAATTGCAGACTTTTTAATGATCTAAAATTATGATGGACTAGAATTGCCAAATTATGCCAGCTGAGACAACAGTAATTTTCCTCTCTCTTTTTGCTCTTATAGGAATCTTTTCAAAGTGGGATTTAAATAAGCCTCAAAAATGCAGTTTTCTAGATCAACAAAAGTTTGTGATAGTACCTCAGAAAATTTTCTGTCATATAGTAACAGAAACTGAGATATAGTAACAGAAAAAAAATCAAATAAGATAGGTATTGATTCTTGGTGATGGATTGCAAATGTCTGGTCAGAGTGAAAGAGAAGGAAGGAGTTTGTATATACTTTTGTCCCATGATATGCGAGTCACAAGAAAAGTCACTTAAGTACTTAATCCTAAAAAGTCATTTCAGTACTTAATCTTTCTCCTAACTGAGCAAGTTCTCCACCATGCTCTCACAACGCAGAAAAAGAAGGGAGAAATAGAATGATTTGCCCTATCAAGTGCAGAAGAGAAATCCCATTTCTTGAAGATGTAGAGATGTTCTAGTATATATGTAAATTAGTGTAAAATTTGAAAGTATGTGAAGAGATAATTATTGGAGGGAAAAAAAGATGCATCTCTGCAGACCCTTAAACAGTGACATCTTTGCCCAGGATTATGTCCTGGGTGTTCGCTTGCATCTTAAATCTTTGTGGATATAATCTTGTAGCTCTTCTCAGATTGCAATAGTTATACACAAAACTTATCTCATTTAAATTAAGACTTCCCTTCTAAGCAAGTTCTTCTCAACACACGTGAGAGTTATAGAATAAGCTCATAGAGATTCCAAAGCATTCAAGATATTGGATTGTGTGAAGGGATAACTGGATGAAATTTTGCATTAAACAGAATCAGATGGATGATCTAATGGTCTCTTCTGGCCATAAAAGCAATGAATCTATGAGTAAAGCACTCTGAGATCATATGATGCAAAGCACAGTGAAATTGGCAAGTGTTTTCTTGATGTTCCCATTACAAATCCCCTGAGGAATTTTTCTCCCTGTCTTCCTCTCACCACCTCCTCTATCAGATTCCAGAAGAACACACGCTCCGTTAGAGTCATCGCTACTAAAACCATTTGATAGCTGGCTCCACTCAGTCTCATGCTAAATCCAGTGTTTAAGCCTATGGGAGTGTTGACTTCTTAAATTAAGACACATTTCTCCAAGGCATTTTGCACTCTCTTGTTCCTTCAGATTGCTCAGCTAAAGGTTTTTTCAGGACTTTATCAGTTATTAATAATTGTGATGATTCATGATTTATTCATAACCATTTATACATTTGCCATATGCTGCCTGCACACGCAAACTGTTTTCATGAAGCACACAAATGTGGCACAGTGCTTCTTACAATTCATACCCAGTAAATAGACGAGAGAAAAAGATTAGTGAAATGCAAAAAGACAATAAAATATCCTGCAATAGCTTCAGTTTGGAGCTTTGGAATTAAACTGTGCAGAGTAATCATTTTTAGCAGTATCAAAACTAAAATAAAGAGGAGCGAGAATGGTGTGAAAAGTCATTTGACACCAAAACCAGCTCCTTATTCTGTTTCTATTCTGTCTCCCATAATGATAATTACCGGGAGTAAGAGTAAATCCACTCATCTGGTAAGATACAGCTCAGGAGAAATAATGAGAGTATCTGCAGTATCATTGATGTTCTTTTCTTGCTTTCATATTAATCTAAGTATTCTTCTGCAGTGAAACACTGTAATAGTTGCTTGGACTGTGGGAGAGAGGGAAAGATCTGACACGCAAATCCTTCAAAATGGTTAATAGCAAACCCTGAATAGATAATGTTACTCATTGATTAAAAATAAGAGGCTTTTTATGGTGATGTCACTAACCAAAAAGTAATTTCTCATAGGCCCACTGTGACACCTTCTTCATTGTGCTGCTCTCCAGATGAAGTGCCTTGCTTATATGAGGGGGAAATTATTTAACATGCATAATGCTTTCCTTGTTTTGAGTGAACAAGTTCATGAATGGTGAGGTGTGCCCTGTGGAGGAAATGATCAGGGTCCCAGTGCAGGGTCCCAAGGCAGAAGGGGAAGCTTGGGTCTGGCTCACATCTCACCTCACTTTCTGTTGCCTTTAGTTGAAGCTTTTGGAACAGAATGTTTAAACTTTTACTAACTGCCTTGAAAATGAACATCTGAATTTTTACTAACTGGCTGTAATTGCCTACTGTTAGCACTCTGTAGGATGGTCTAAAATACATTCAGGCCCTTGCCATGCTACAGAATGCTATGGAGTGCATCCAAGACTCTAAGAAATGTTGTTCCCCCATGGCAGGATCAATGTTACCTATTTCATTCCTGTGTTTTGACTGCCCACCTGTTTCTTGAAGACCTCCACTAACTTTCCAAAAATCTGAGATACTATCTTCCTTTATTTCACTTTCTTCACCATTAGAATTTTTTTCCTCATGTGTAAAATAAATATAACTTGTTAAGATGTTATTTCTTTTTCTTCCCACCATGAAGTCACATAAGTGATATTTACAGAAATCTTTGACCTTCCTAATAGCATTCAAGCACTCTTTCTTCACAGTGCTTGAGAATCCTAAGAGTGTTACTGGAGGCACCTACCAAATGTAGAAGGCTTTCATTACAAAACTCATAAGAAGAACACCTGTAAGACCTTGAATTTCCACTGCACCTTTTATGTGAATGGAAGTTAGATGGTGGTTTTGAAATTCAGAAACTCAGGTCTTCAGTATGATAGGACTCTGAGGAGAAGTCTTAAAACCATCTTCAACTCTTCATTGATTCCTTAAAGAGCAGGTCCAGTCTTACTCGCAATCTGGCAACTTCCTGAATTTCATATAGTTTTACAGAGAACAAATCTATTACAATTTTGCACTTCTTATCTGAGAAACAAGCAGACCCAAAGAGCTCCAAACTGGACAAAACAACTATGCAGTTACCCTATTTGACGCTTCCTGGTATCGTTTAAAAAACAAACAAAAAAAAAGAAACATGAGGCAACAGTTATGAGGTGTCGTGGTTTAACCCCAGTCAAAAAGACCTAAACTGTGGTTTCAAACTATGGCTTTATAGAAATGCAATGACATTACACTTTACATGTCTTCACTGAAATGCCTGTACAATCATCTTTCAGTGAACATCAGAGACAAAGGTTTACTTAGACAGTTCCTCTCAAGGACCAAAGTTATTAAAATGCCTAGCTTCTTTTTTTTTCCTATGGTATATAAAAGAAGCATTTATGATTACCAAAATACATAAAAATAGCAAGAATAATCTGTTAGAGGAAAAATTAAAAAGAATAATTGAGATATGTAATTTCAACTCATCAGATATAGTTTCAATTCATATGCACGTGGGTGGAAAAATGCTATTTCATTATTAATTTGCAGTACATATATAATCATTTCACAAATTCAAGCTGATCTTCATTTATCATCCATATGATAGTGTATTTCTACATCTTAGGTTGCATATACAAGATGGATAACAGTTCATTTAGAATATTTATTTTGTAATATCATTTTGCACTCTGGGAGTTATACATTGTTTTAATCTGTTTTAACAACAGTAACGCCAAGATAGAGAAAATAGACAAGATATTTGAGCACTAATTGGGCTTCTTGTTAAGTTATGACTTGGTAGTTTTTAAGAACTTGGTTGCAATGAATTTTCAGGCATTACTGTCTGTTCCTGTCCATGCTAATCAGTACCCTGTAGCACAGTGGGTCTTACATTTAATGGAGCAGCACGGAGCTCTTGCCAGCATTCAAGCAATTGATTCCATAGAAGGGGCACAATATAAATCAAGCACAGAGCAAAACTGCTGTGTTCTACAAGCTTAGAATAAGAGCACCCTTTGTCATATTCAAGGCACTCAAAGACTCTCCTGCTGTGCTTATGTTGATTGTACTTCCTTTATCTTCTGCTCGGGTTTGTTTTTCTCTCTTTTTTTTATTTTTTTTTTCAGTGCCTTTAGTGTTGTTTTAATGTGGGCTCTGACCAACCAAAGTTCACTTCCAATTTTTCCTTTAAAAGTTTGAGAAGGTGAGGAATGGGGATTTTTTCCACTTGATTGCTTCTTGCAATTGTTCTTTCCTCATAAATACACAAAAACAATTTCGTTATCAGCAAAAGACTTAATTTATTTAACCTCACACAAATTGTGAAATTCCTTAAATTCTTGTTGTCTCAATGTGTACACCAGATTTGTACACAATGCATTACTCAAAAAATTGGCTAGTAACCCAGATATATAATTAAGAATAAAATGTTATTCACCCAAGGATAGATAGATAGATGGATAGATAGATAGATAGATAGATAGATAGATGATAGATAGATAGATGATACATAGATCAAGTGTCCCAAAAGAGTGTCTACCTGAGTTCTTGAATTTGATATATTTTATCCATAACCTGCAAGCAAAGTGTGAAATTATAACTGATGAAGTATAAGGATAAAACAAAGAAATTAAGACTAATAAAGAATAGCTCAGAATACAATTTTATGCTACTCAGAATCACATTATTCTACAGGGAGTCAAATGTATCATATACCTGGTAAACAGAGAGGTTTTTGACTATACCTACAGAAAATATTCTAGAAAGCAACAGCTTTGAGAACAACAGATGCTGTCACACAGACAAAAAAAAAAAAAAAATTAAACACTAGCAAACCACTACAGGTAAAAATAAAATTTTATGGGGATAAACAGTATTTACTTTTGGTCATAGCACTTGAGAGGAAAAAAAGAGTATTTATTTCTAATGTTCATGTTTCACTGCCAATACTGGAAAGTTTTGGTCATTCAGAAGAAAACTGCAGGAATAGAGTAGGGCCCGAAATAAAAAACCTAAAAAGTTTAAAAGGCTACATCAACAGTGTATCCCAAAAGAGTTTACGTGGTGACACAATCACAATCCATAATAACCACATGGGACAAAGAGAACAAAGTCATAACAGGAGGCAGTGGCCAAGGAAGGACATTTATTAACAAACAGAGAAATAGTAAAACCATTTCCTGTAGGAATTATTGCTTCTTCTTTTTTCTTTCTTTTTTTTTTTTTTTGCTGGGTTTTGTGGTTTTTTGGCGGGGGGGGTTTGTTGTCTTTTTTTTTTTTTCTTTTTCCCCACAGGCTTCCTGCCAGCTCTGGGAGAAAGCTGAAGCCAGAAAAAAATTATATCTGAACTCAGATGCATATTTTAACAGTGAAATGAATATTTGAGCTATTTGATGGGGGAAATCCTGGATTTTCCTGGGAAAATTTTTGCTGGGGGGAAGTCTAGTGCAATTAAACATACGTAATGTAAGCATTGACATCTACATCTGAGCTCTCTTTTTTATCTAGAAATTCTTTGTATTTATAATTCACCTTCCATGATTTAGAAATCTGTCCATCTGTCCCATGAATTAGATCCAGTGTAACGCAGTGCCTACACCTTAGATATCCAGAGCATATGTTTGTGTTTGACTCATGGACATCAACTGTAAGACAAATGACTCATCACTTTAAATTAAGTCAGTTGATCAAAAGATCTGGTCTTGATAAAAACAACAATTGGAGAAAATTATGGGATTTGTGATATTCAGGACCCCAAATCAGAATCGTCTTGTGCAAACTTAGCAGATATGAACATAAGAACTCCCTAAGGATCTTACCTTCTTGAAAGTAAGAAGGATGAAGAAAGATCCACCTATTATGTTTGTTTGATGCTTCTTTTTTCTTGTCAAATGTCAAAGCTACATCTCTCCTCTAAATCTGACTATATGCGATTGCAGACATTCTATACAGGATTTCTTTTTGTAAGTGAGATGAACAGAGAGGGGAAAAAGCATT
>NW_005054318.1:336593-379566 GCF_000277835.1 Geospiza fortis
AAAATGTCATTCTGGATTTACAACATTTTACCTGAGCCTATAGCACTGGAAATAGATAAAAAATTCATGGTATAATTTTTTTCTCAGGGCTGTTACTGGAAAAGAAAATTGCCAGTTTGTGAGTTATGAGTCTGTAGATGGGGCCAAATCTGTCTTGTGTTCACACCAATGGAACTTAATTGAAATCAGTGAATTTGCACTAATGCAACTGTGAGCAGAAATTGACCTCTTGTGCTTGCTGGAACACAGCCCAAAAGCCACTTGACTTACTTGTGCTTAAGCTTTGCTCTGCATGAATGTCTACTGTTTTACTAGCAGTAAGTTATGTAATATTCATGGTTTAATGGTGCATATTCTACTAATAGACTGGGTAGATGCCAGCAGACTACATCCAAGCAGTACTACACATTTGCTTTGTTGACCTCTGTACTCATTCAATCACATGAAGTAGTTACAGCTGGGACTCCAGTAAGGAATTCCAACTTCCAAAATGTTCCCACTGCCACTATGCAAATGCTAGCAAAGAGCCTCTGTTGTAATTAGCCTAGATTTCCTTACAATATCTAGTTACAAAGGAGTACCATGAATATTCATGGGCAATTCATTTGAATTACGAACATTCATGAATAAATCATTTGGCTGAGAACAGGGTACCGTATGTTGCATTTCGTGGCTCCTGTGATTTATTCCATAGTGTTACAATTTGTAATATTAGCAGCTATCATAAAGTTTATTTTTCAAGCCTTCATTTCCAGCTGTGACCGTGGCACTCTGGGGATCAGATAAGCCTTTTCTTATACCCCGTAAGGTCAGATCACAGCCTAAACACATAATGCAGATTTACTGCTCTTCTACTACACATTCTCATTAGTGCTTCTGCAAGGTGCCTTTGTTCTGTGGGTGTATGACACCAGCCTCAGACAAAGAGGGAGTGCTTTCAGCGCAGTTTCTGGGCTGGCATTGAGAAGGGAGACACAATGCTGGAGGAAGCAGTGGAGCAGAGTGCCCAGAGACTTTGTGCAGTGTCCATCCCTGAGGGTTTTCCAAGGTGAGATTGGTTAAAGCCTTGAGCAACACAAGAACAGGGGTGATGTTAACACTGAAATCTGCGAGCTAAGTGGTTTTTATATGGCCAGCAGTAAGGAAGCAGAAAGTTACTTATATTAACAAAATTTATCATATTTCTATTTTTGCTCTGTCATAAGAGAAGTCAAACAGCATCCATACAGTTTATTGTTGTAATACCATCCTTTAGAGAGAGGGCCACTCCTTCTTGTATCCTGTCTATTATCTTCAAGTATGCATCCTATTATCTTCAAGAATGCATTTTGGCATTCTTAGAAATGACAAAATTAATAATGATTTATTCATTACTTTTGCTGGTCATTAGTTGAGTTTGAAGGGGAGAGACAACATCCCATGATCGAGCACTGCTCAAATGGTGGAGAGCAAAATTAGGAGACTGAGAGATTCACAGGCAATAACTACTTATTAGTAATTGAGTTCCTCCCATGTGGTTGAATAATAAACAGACACAAAGCAAACAAGACCTCATTATCAATAATATTTGAGCCAGAAAAGAGAATATGTGTTTCTGAATAAACTAGCAAATGTGTGAGGCTTAAGCATTCCCTGTTAACTCTGTAACTACAGAAACAAAGAGTTAGTCCATGCTGTTCTATAAATACTTCATTTGAGTATGATATCATGGCCTGAGGACAACTTGCTTGCTGACAGGTATTGCCATCTATATTCTACTTGCAAGAGATAGAGATGCTTCTGTTAAAATCAAGTGTACTCTGGAAAAGAAAAAAAAAAACAACAAAAACCAAAAAAAACACCCCAACAAATAAAAAACAACCCACCACCTCAAAAGCTAAAAAAAAAACATATCACAAAGCAAATACAAGATGAAGGAAAAAAAAAAAGAATAGTGATTTATAGAGGTAAAAAGTCTATGCATAGAATGTGGGAAACAAGAACTTGAACTCCTGATAAACACTGGCAATTACTGTCTACACCAAGACCCGCTTGGAATAACTCCCATAACAAATTCCTTTCTAATCAAAGTCACAGTTGGTAGATCACTGACATTATGGGCTTTTAATGCTTCTGTGCTATGAAATGAAGATTCTGATATGGCATTTCTGGTCATAATTTCACGAGTCTCAGACACTTAATAGCTGGAAAGAAGATAACTTGTAATTGATTTGAGTTCAAAAACCTGTATTAGAAATAGAAAAAAAAAACCTGAAGAACTGGTTTTGTATTTTATGTAATTTCCTTCCATGGCCACTTAGCAGACATATGGAAGAGAACAGTGGTTAAATTATTTGAATTAGAAGGAAGACAATAATAGAGAATGAAGCCAAATGCATGATAGGAAATCATCAATATATCTGAAAGAAATCTAAGAATGACTTGGCCTTCTGTCTGAGTTCACTGAACTTATATTAACAGAGGTTAACTCTTTTAATATATGTTTTGATTAAAGAAAAAACAAAAATTATAACATTGATTTTCAAATTATAAAAAGACTGTTCAGATGTAAAATAGGGATGATATAAACTGAGGAAATTCTGCCTTTATTGGCTTTCTGTGACAGCTGAACTGATTCTGAATGTGAGAATAACAGGTCATCTTGCAAGCAGGCTGAATTCAACATAAAGTGTTTCACATATTGAAATACAGAAGAAGCCCCTGCTTTCAAAACATAAAATTTTAAAGAATTGAGATCTATACTTTGAGATACAGAGGTCTGTTATTGCTGTTCCTTAGTCTCCTTCACACTTTGGAAGAGAACATGCCAGTGACTTGTTGATTAGCCAAACAGTTGACCTTAAATTTACTCAGGTCTTTGGGAAGACCTAATTTCTAAATTCTGCGTAATCAGAGTTCAACAGCAGGGCATGACAAGGCACCAGAATAAGGCAGATTAGACCAGAGTAGAAAAGACCAAGGGTAAACACAACAGACTCCAGTATGTAACAGCACTAGAAAAAGCAAAGTAAGAAAATGTTTCCAATACGTGCTGGAAATAAATGGGAGTTTCAGTAAGGGCAAGGCTGTACATCAGGAAAATATCTTTAAATAGGGAGCTTTTAAACTCACTCAAAATGGGAAAAGAACAACCTTATACTGAAATGAGAAAAAAGTAATGAACAGATATATTGGGGTCATCTAAATGATAGACAAACCTTTTTTGCCAAAGTTTGTGAAGGAATAAAACCACTTTTTAAAAGGTAAAAAAAAAAATACTCTTTGTATTTATGAAGGTAGTTGTTACCAAGTGGTTTTTAACTTTTTTTTCTTTATTTTATTTTCTTAAATTATATGTTCTGTAATGGAGTAGATCTGTCTGCCCCAGTCTGGCAGTCATTATTTCTTGGGGGACTCCTTGGTAGACGTCCCTCATCTTGCACTGAACCTTCCCAACTTTCCCCTCAAATATATCTGAAAAAATCGTTGTACCTGGTAGTTGACTTATGGTTGAAGACAATCAGTATTCATATTTAAACCGAGTGAAACCTTAAACAATTGCAGGGTACTGCCTGAGGGAATTTGTCTTACTGGAATCAGGTATCAGAACCGCTGAACCTTAGGAGAACAAAAGGCTTACAATTAAAAAGCAGTGCTTGATATTTTAGTAAGATACCAAATCCAAACAGAAGGCACGCTGGTTTTTTGGGTTTTTTTTACAAGAGGATGCATTGCCCTCCAGTTAAAAAAAAAAAAAAAAACCAAAAAACAAAAAAAAACAAAAAACCAAAAAACCCCCACCAAACCAAAACAAACAAACAGACAAAAAACCACCAAAAAGCCACCAAAAAAAAAAAAAACCCAAACCAAACAAATAAAAAACCCAGAAAAAGACTGAATAAGAGAACTCTTCCAAATTTCAACCACGACCTGCCAGACTAAAAGCAAGGTTGAAATCAGACATAAAAAATACTCCTAAAAGTGCTGTATTTTGTTACACTTTTTAAGACTTGAGCTTGGGGTGAGATGACTTTTCAAAAGGGTCAATTTTTAGAAAATCTCATTTTTAAGAGCTTTTATAAAAAATTTATTTCTCTGGAAAGATTGTTTATTCTTTTATGAAGCCAAATGCCAAGCCTAAATATACCCATATGTCTCATGAAGAAAGCAATTTCTGGGAAGGAAGGAAGGAAGGAAGGAAGGAAGGAAGGAAGGAAGGAAGGAAGGAAGGAAGGAAGGAAGGAAAATATTTAAGGAACTAGCTACAAGGCTGAGAAGGCGTGGACTACAGAATCCCACAGGTGAGTAAAGCCTGCAAATTAGCTCCAGGAATCCAGTTAGAGTAGTTAGAAAAAAATCTGTGTTGAGATCCACTGACTGTGAGCTGGCATTACAGTACAATTTTAAGTTTTGATGTGTGTCCAATAAACCATGGAGAAAGATCCCCTATCCTATTCTCAGGTGGATCTGAGCTTCTTTGTACATGTAGATTAACAAGGCTCTTAACAACAAAAGACTAAAGAGCCAGCTGTGGTCTCCAAGTCATACCATAAAACATGATCTTATTACTGAAGCTGCTTTTGTTGTAAATGGCAGAGGGATGATAACAAAAAAACAAACGGCTGGATGCTAAGAAATGCCTTCCTTCTCTCATCCCAAATATTCCCCTCTTTTAACGTCACTCTGCAATTTCATTGAAATAGATGTTTTGGGATTTTTGGATGGAAAATTATAATGATGCAGAAAATTGTTTTAACTTAAGGATGAGGAAAAGTTATGTTGAGAAGGTGACACATTTCCTTAATAATAGGGTGCAAATGATTCCGTGCATTAGTGATCAGAACATAAATTGGTGAGAGTCTCCTGCCAGAGAAAAGAGACTGCTACTTGATTCTAAACTTTCTTGTTCCCACTCTGCAAAGTACATTAAATGAACCCTGATTTATATTGGCTCTGATTTACATTTGGCACTACTCTGGCACCAAGCATTACAAAGAGCTTTAAACTCTGAGTGAATATACAGCTCACTGTAATTTAAGAACATTTTGAGGTCATTTTATGCTGGCAGAGTGTAAGAAGATATTTGGGCTTCTGGTGTCTAGACTAACAGGGCAAAAAGGCCTCCTACAATTCTGACAGAGTGAAGATTGATGAAAAAAAGAGACAAGCTGCCACCTCACCCTCACCCCAACACTTAGCACCAGGAGAAGCATCTGAGCCAGGCAGCTGGGGCACATGACCCCATGGACAGGAACTAAAACTACTGCTGCTCAAAGCTGTGTCAGACAGACCCAGCATTAAATCCACCCTGGGCACAATTCAGATGACCCTGAAGATGCTGACAGCTACTGAGGACAAGACTGGATTCTGAGTTGTAAAACTCTTCCTAAGGCCTGGAATAGCTTCCTAATGAACTAACAATACTAGTATGGCTATTAAACCAAGATTACCAAAATTAATAATAGTAATAGCAATAATAATAACAGTAGTAGTAGTGGTAGTAGTAGTAGTAGTAGTAGTAGTAGTAGTAGTAGTAGTAGTAGTGGAATCCTGCTTCATTCTTGTTACTTTTATTTCCCGACACTGAAATAATATCTGACTATGGTGTAGGAGCAATGATATCAGATATACTGAAGCTATCGCTTATATATCCCCCAAGACAGGTGAGTCCCTGCCCCTGGAAAAGGGCTTAGAACTAGATTATCTTTTAGGTCTTATCTAACCCAAGATATTCTATGAGTCTACGGTATAAATAATACAGCTTTGAGTCATTCCTGACCTCATGGATCTTAATTTTATTCTTTTTATATTATGAAATTCTCAGTTGTAACACCGCTTGAAAATATTTAATGCTTGTTTTTAAATAAATACAGGTTACATACTCAAAAATTGCACACTTTTATTCCATTGCAATTTAAATTGTTTCCTTTTATGTCTGAGAGTTTAAAAATAAATCAAAAGAAAAGTGTCAAAACATTAATGGATGTAATCTTGCTGTTCTGAGGCTATTGTTCTCTACTGGATAGCACAGAATTATTCAATCATAACTCATATTAGGTCACTTTAGATGATGAGGGTTCCTTTCAAATGAGACTTGCCTTTCATTCCCACTAGGAAATAGTCAGTACAGCTCTTTCCATCCTTCCACGCAGAAAAAAAACTAATACTCAATTAGATCTATACTTTTCTTCATCCCAGGTTCAAGAGTGTCCTTTTGAGTCTTTAAAACCTTTAAAAATTGACTACAAATGTTCTGGCACGTCAGGGTTAGTTGAAAAAGGAAAAAATACACATCTGAATCACAGTTTTGTAAGCATTTCTTCATTTTACCATATGATCAAATGGCTGTTATGAATATCAATAAATAAGCGTAATGCTAGTCAAATACTGTCCATACACTAATAAATCATCTGACAGAAAACCTATTCAAATTCCACAACAGCAGCAACACTCACAGCTATACAATAAAATGTGACATATAACTCACAACTTGGAACTCCCAGATGTATTTCTCCACTATTCACAGTCTCATAATATCCAATTACTTTTACAAATGCAATTGCAAAAAGTTATGCCAAGCAACTTTACATGTTTGTATCCACTGAGGATTTGTTATAAAATTGCCAATCTCAAACACGTCCTTAATTTCATTAAAGAGTTATCTATTCACCCGGGGAACTTTGGCAAAATTAAAGGTTTAGTTTCCTTTATGATATGACTGCTATTACTTTGTTTCTTGCACAGGAACTTTTATTGGAGGATCTCAAAGCAGTTTACAAACTTTAATAAATTAAGCTGCTTATCTCATTTGTCACATAGATAAGCATTATTATCCCATCTTTGTAGATACAGACAAGTGAGGTATAGCAGTCCATAAATTTCTTCATAAGGGTAAGCATTGTGTATAGCAATGCTTACAGACTGTGACAAAAAATTAAATTTCCCAGAAAGCTGTAGTGTTTAATATCAAACATATTTTTATCATAAATGAACATGAAACAAAATATCAAGTTCAATTCATAATTTGGCATCTGACTCTGAAATCAAAATATATCACCTTGAGAAAAACACCTTTTTTTTCTTCCAAAAATGTTGTAGGAAAGAAGCCAATCATTACTTTATCTTTTATGAGTAACAGAGTGAACAACTAAGCCAAATAACAAAATATTCTATCTATCCATGATGCCAGGTCATAATAAATTATAGTTTTATCTTCCAGGCCCTTAGCCAAAATTATCCACAGACTATAAAGTTAAAAAAGCAGCATAATATTTTCACCATTTATTTATAAAAAGCTTTTACAGTTTCAGAGCACTGGGAATGGAATGTTAGGTGTTAAGTTACATTTTACAACTCTTCACATCAGATTTTTCCTTTTTCAATGAAAAGCTTTCTATAAACTTTATCAGTGTTTCTGGTTCTCCTCTGGAAAAGCAATTTAAACTGTGCAGTGTTCTGTTCTGTCACTTCAGGTTCTTCTAGTGGTCTTGCTGCCTTGTCATTTAAGTCTTCTGGTCAGCCACCTTCAGAGAGAGTTGGAAATGATGGGTGGCCAGAGGAAAAGAGAAGACTTCTTATGTTCTTGGTTAATCTGCCACCTTAATTTTAAGAATAAAAAAGTAGTGTTAAAAAATCAGATCTTCCTTGGTTTTTACTCCAACAGTAACAAAAATCAGCAGGGTTTAAGGACAGAGTAGTTACAAACAATGCTTCGCCATCCACACTCCAGTTGCTTCTCAGGAATGTTTTGTGACAGAAATAGTCTCTGTTCATTTAGTAAACAACATTTAATTTGTATTCTGTGCACTGAATCTATCATTGCCTGAACCCAGTGAAGCCCCAGTTCCAGGCAATACCTTCAGGAATTTTTTAATACAAAAAGAAATGATTCTCAGAAGGCTGGTCCTGAGGACCAAAAAAAAAAAAAAAACCAAGGGGAAAAAGAGGGAAATATGTGAACATTCTTCACTTAGAAATTAACTATATTAAAGTAGCTGATCTTAGCTCACTGATCAGTGAATTGGCCTGAAATGTAGAAACCAGATCCACAGATATCATGTATTAATTGTTTGGTTGTCATTACAACCTATGTCAACCATAACATAAAATAGAGAGAAAACAACCACTAGGGTAACCAAAATACATCAGCTACATCCCCCTAAAATCAAAGCTTCAGAATGAGGATTTAACAACTTGCATGCTGAAAGTTCCTCAAGCACAAGGTTCCAGATTGTGCCTTCATTACCTGTCTTTTGAGTGGACTGCACCTCCTGACACTGTGGGTTATCTACTTGGAAGGTCCTGGTTCAGACTTTCATAATTCACAGCTAGGATACAACTTGATTTAATTTCTTACCTGTGAGACAATTATTATTATTTAGGTACCCCGGAGCATATCCACCATTTGAAAACTTGTTGCCCACAAGTTTAAAAAGCAACTGTATTTTTTACAGAATACTGTTATTACATAGACCAAAAATCTAGCCACTTTTATGTTTAAATCTGCATTTCTGGACCTTGGACTATTGCAGTTTCTTTATATTGCCTTTTCAGAAAACCTATTTGGTTCATTTCTGTAGAGGGGACAGGTATAACTTCTCTTGGCAGAAGTCAATAGTTGTTTTTCATTTCCTTGCATCAGCTGGAAAAAGCCCTGGATCTATTTTGCAATTCAGTGACTAATCCTGAGGCGTCCTAGAATTTCACAGCATGGACCAAAAAGGACCAAAGTGTTTTGGGTCTGTATTATCCAGAATACATATTTTCTGCTCATGAATTTGCTTAATCTTTTCAACGACACGGAGTGAGAGCTATTTAGAGAATTCTGTGCTCCAGTGCAGTGTCTCCTCATGCAATGCATATTGTTCAGCTGGTTCTCTGTGTGAAATGGCCCTGCTGGCCAAGTAGCCTTGGCCATCATGCTGGAAGACAAGTACACTCAGTGTAGAGTATGAGTGATTAAACCCATTAGCACTTGGACCTTTTATTTGGTGCTCGAAGAGTCTTTTTTTTTTCCTGCACTCAAATCTTTTATCAAACCAGATAAGCTTTGTCTGGTGGGACTCTTGATAAGATGGGAGATACATGGCTTCAGCTTGATAGATTCAGGACAACAAGCATTTGTCTTTTTCTATTGTTTGTTCATTGACTGGAAGGTGTCAGTGAGTCATGTGTATCTTTCTCCATGTGTCCATATATAAATGGGCATTCCTTTGTTCTGACTTTGATATTCATATCTCAGCTGTGTATGGAAAGTAAAAATATTATGCCTTGTTTTTATCAACACCATTAGCATAAGAAAAGTGCTTTGAAAACACATAAAAATTCACCTCGAGTCTCTTGTACTGTAGGGTCTTGACAGCAATGCCATTTATGTTTCTATCCTTTCTCAACCAGAAGTTAAAGCTCTTAACTGTGAGATTATACTGCTTAGTTTGAAAGCTTTTGTGAGCCTCTGTAGTATAATAATTTTACTTTAGGGAGCATGTAATTTTAAGTTCTTGCATAACGCCACACATTTTTATGGTATTACTAAAGTTCGTAATTTTATTTCCCTGTGACAATTAAGTGCACACCAATATTATGGAATTTTTCCCTCCATCACAGTTGAATGAAATTGGAATGGAGTATTATACGGTAGGTTGGAATTTCTGATCTCTGGAAATGTTAAAGGTTTTCTAGTTCCCTTGTTACGTATCCATTTCACACATAACCAAATCTATCAATTTGTTCATTTTTCCCTTCAGCAACCTACAAGCTGTAACCAGAAAAATGTAACAAAAACATATTCGCTGTGTACTTCTTATCCAGCTGTACCTTTTCTACAGGTACAGTTCACAGTGCTAAAGGAAATTAACTTTGATGTTTCACAGATTACATTTGTCAAAACGCACCTAATTTTAAACACTTGACTGCTCTTAGAAGCCCCTACAGACCCATAGGATAAATGTTGTCTTGCTGAGGTGAGATATACTTCATGACTTGACCTGCTGCCAAAGTCAAACTCCAAGTCAAAACACACCTAAAAGTCAGTCTTGGTGTAAAGCAAAGAAGATCCCATGTGTCACTGCAGTGCGTTTAGGATGAGACTGAGAAAAAATGTTGGTGCTATGACATGAGCCTCTTTTAACTGTAAGTCACACCACATCTCATGTAACCCCCACAGAATTCAAGCAGAAAGCCTGTCATAATTCCAACTTTTTTTAAAATGCTATTTTTAGAAAAGACAGTTTCAAGGAACCATAGAACAGCTTGTGCTGGAAGTGACCTTAAAGATCATCCATTTCCAACCTTCCTGCCATGGGCAAGGACACCTTTCACCACTCCAGATTGCTCGAATCCCCATCCAACCTGACCTTGAACACTTCCAGGGAGTAACCTGTGCCAGTGCCTCTCCACCCTCACAGTCAATAATTTCTTCCTTATACCAAATCTAAACCTCTTCTCTTTCAGGTTAAAGACATTCACCCTTGTCCTGCCACTACAAGCTCTTGTAAATAATCCCTCTCCACTGTTTTTGTAGGTTCCCTTCAGGTCCTGGAAGTCTACAATTTGGTCATACTGAAGTCTTCTCTTCTCAGACTGGACAATTCCAATTTTCTCAGCATTGCTTCATATGAGAGGTGGTCCACCCCCTCAATCCATGTCAAAAGCTTTACAAATTCCCTTGTTTCAGCTCTTGACAAGTTTTTTTGCCACAGAAACATTTACTTTTCTCTTTCTGATACACCCATTAAAAAAAAAAGTTTCAGCAATTTTTTAATTCTGTACATAATTTTTATACTAGTATCTCAGATAAGACAATATAAATTAAATTCTGCATATTCATATTATTTTTCTGGGAGGGGAAAATATGCTGAATTGCTTTTACTTACAGAAAATAATGTAACAGTTATATTATCCTGTAACACCAACCTCATATGTTAGGCCATCAAATCACAGATACTGTAGAAAACAGTACCAAGTCATGTTTAGACATTGTTTTTCCAGTCATTATCTAGCCATCACATACATTATTCAAAATAATCAATTATACTATGAAAAATGAATAAGACTTTCCCTCTGGGGTGCATTTGCACCTCCAAGCTAGCTAATCTTATACAATCTACCATCAGAAGAAATAAAAAGAACAAAACAACTAAACCCAGGGAATACAAATCTCTGGACAAATATTCCTGTAAATCCATTTTAAATATATACTCTGCCTAAGACTGAGATGTATATACATACACATACATACATATGTTAGGGACTCAATTGACTATAGTGAGACAAAAACTCTGGTATTGGATTCTTTTATTGCAGTAAATACCCAGAAATATGGAAGGTGTTACACCATCTTAATTAAAAACTGGAACAGATGAGAGGAAATTAGACTTTTAGGTGGCATTTTATCTCAGTTATATCTGTTATTATGGCCTGAGGATGACTTATTCTACCTGCCTCTCACCACAGGATACAGAAAATCTAATAGTAAATATTACTGTATATGCAATATAAGCATAAATATTGATTGTAAAAAAAAAAGAGTAGGATTTCTGAATTAAATTAACAACATTAATTTACAGGAATACTGCATGACAGAGTTCAGAGAAGGCACCTTCTGAGATTTCAAGCCCAAGCCCCTGCCTTTTTTTTGATCAAATATATCACATAATATTTCTGGGATGTTTAAAACAAAGACTTTTCCCATACTGGCCATTTTGAAAGGTTGTTGAAGAATCTCAGTTTATATATGGTTAAAAACACCTTTCTGATTATTGGTGCTGATGTGCTCATTGCAAATTTATGCTGATTTTCTCATATAGGCATCACATCTGATTTGTCACCTGTAAATAACAATAATCTTTCTTTACTCTTTCATCTACAGCCTAATGGACATAACAATTTCAGCTTGAAGTAATAAAGTACAGCATCCTTCCACTTTTTCTTTTTGATCTTCTCCAGATAGAGAAGAGAATATTTCCTTAATTCCTTTGGTATGCCTTACACATTTTGAGTCACACACTTCCATTTGCACATAATTTTGGGATCAGATAACATGTACAGATATTTCCCATCCTCACTTATTTCCAAAGGTTGGTTTCCAAGTAAAGCAGGTAATCTTGGTATTAGTGTAAAAGTTCATGGCCATGCACACAGATATATTAAATTTGCCTCTTTTCTGCGCACTCAGTCCTCAAGGTCATCCAGTTTCTCCTGTATGATATTTTCACCCCCCACTACACATACAATGCCTCACAACATCATTTCAAAAATGAATTTCATGATTTCATACCTATTTTGCACAAAGTCCTAATGAAAGTATTTAATAAGATCAATCCCAAGATCAGCATTTAAAGAATCTGAAAGTAACTTTTTCCCATTCTGAATTCTCCTCTTCTAATAATATCCATTTTTATCTCTTTTGGCCAACCTATTTCTCTACAATTTTTGTTCTAATCCCTATGTTACCTGCTTTAACTAGTAGTATAATATCTGACACCATATCAAATGATTTACTGAAAACCAGACAGATCAGATCTACTATGTGTCTTTTAATTAGAAAATCAGCTATTTTATCACAGAAAGCTATCAAGTTACTATGACACCATCTATCTTCATAAAACCTTGTAATATTTTTACCATATTTTCCAGTTGCCTTCATGTCTTTATTATTACCTTAAAAATACATTGAAAAAGTCTATCCGTTATGGAAGATGGGCTCTCAGAGCAGCAGCAATGTGAACATATTATTTTCTCCTTTCTGATGTGTAGAATATTCACAAATACACCTAAACAACATTTCAAGAAACATGAACAATTCATTCCTTTTTTATATCTATGAGTGTGCCTGATGAAAAAACATTTTTCCCAGTATCTATGTGATCCATGTGAATATGTTCCGTTCTTCGAATTTCCCTTGAAGCTACAAGTTAAAATGATTCAATCTCTCTACAGACCATGGAAGTGTCAAAGATGCCTTCAAGGCTGTATATTTGTCTGCAACAAAAATAAGTGAGGCAAACCATTTCACACAGCTGCAAACGTCCACCACTCATAAAAAATAACATGTAAATTCCTAAATTACTTCAGTATTTTTCAAAGTGTTACATACAACTCCTCCTGGACTAGAGAGGGAGGCAAATTCCAGTTGTGCTAGCCTACCTCCTTTGTAGATGTTTTGGTTAATTAATTAATAAATAAAATTTAAGAAGTGACTGTCAGATGAAAGCATCCATTAACATACAAATTAACAATGGATTTATCAGATCTTTCACCAGTTAGTGATTATTCAGTCTCCCAGGCCACAGAACCATGACTGATGCTATGATATGAGCCAAATTCTGTAACTGGCTAATCATTGCCTTCAGGGAAGTTGGCAATCAACAGAAGGGAAATGCAGTCTCAGGAACTCTCCTTTTACAAACCAAGGCCAGAAAATTAGAAAGATTTTTTTAGAGTATTTCCCACCTGAATTTCTGATTTAGGTCAGGCATGGAATTTTTTAGGAATAGGTATTTTATGAGTAATTTGTAAATTTTCCATCCATTTTTTTTTTTTTTTAAACAAACATGCTAACTGAGGAAAAAAATTCCTAAACTCCATAACTATATTCCCTAATGGGTTTTTTCACTAAATTATTTTACTGCTTCACAAAAAAATTGTTCTCTTGCCTTGAATCCCAGTGCTCATCCATGGCCTGGTTTCACAGACTGGGGCGCTCTTTATTCCACTCAGATGCTACATGAGAATTTTGCAGCAATACAGGTCCCAAAAAGAGAGAGAACAAGAACACTAGAGGAAATGAAACACAATTTCTATAAAACATCTATGCACTTCTTTGGCATAGAAAAGTTTGGACCCAAGATTTTACAAATCTCACTATTCAAAAATTTATGTAAAAATTAATTATATAGGAATGGTAAAAAAAAAAGAAAGCAGAGATTACAAACTTACTTCTCTCTAAGTTTTATTCCTATTTTTGTCATTATTCTTTTATTTTATGTAAAACAAGAACTGGGTTTTTTTTTTCCTACAGCTGCCTTTCTGATTTAGGCATGTTACTCTCACCTTCATTTTAGATTATGATTTCCTTAACCTGACTCTCTTTAAGCCGTAGAAAGAGTTTTGAAAGCCTGGAAGGATCAGTTCTCTTCAAGACTATGTAGCTTACTTAAGCAAATAATTTATCTTTCTGGTAACTTTCAAAAGGCACTGACTTTTCTCCATTTTATGGAATGGAAAATAAAGAACCTGTTTTAGATTAATTCTCCAATTGGGAGACTTAAGCTAAGGAATTAATTAGATTAATTTCAGATGTCTCTTATTTTCTATCTTTATTCTATATAAATGTGTATTTATTCTAAATAAATATATTCATGAACTAAAACATGCAGAGGCTTTGATGGAACAGAGCACTTGATGGCATGCTGAACTTCAAACACATGAGCCATAGCTCAGAAGTCAGAGGGATTATTTCTGCAAATGCTTCAGTGGACTAGAGACAGCATTTAGGATCCAAGCCTTGCTATTACAGCATAGTACATTAACCATTGGAGAATATGCCCAAGTTTTACATTTTCTGCTTTATAAAGGGTTTTACTAGAAAATGTTAAATGGCCTTTTCAGCTGAAACTCTGTAGGGCTAAGGCAAGCCCTTCTGTGCATACCATATTAGTTCTATTAAAATGATCTGAAATACATGAATTTCCAGTGACCTGTCTTCAAGCATCTTGCCAAAAAATGTCACAATTAGCAGCAGACTCCTGCTGAGGGTTTGATTACACAGTAAGGAGCTAACTTTGCACCTCTGGAAGTTTGACTTTGACTGAAAATGTCTCTGTTAGTCTCAGTTTATTCCCCACTGAGTACATGTTCATAGCACAATATCATCACAAAATTTAGCATGATGAATGCAGCAGCTCCTAGGGAAGGGAGCATGAGGAAGAGAAAGGGAAACACCCCAGATCAATCCTTAGGCTGAAAATTACATCATACGGGGATTATAGTGCCCTATAAAAGAAATGAAAAAATGGCAAACAGATAGGTAGGCAGACAGCTGGAGACTAGTGAACGGACAAAACAGTTACCAGAAATTCGGAGTAAAATGGAATGAGATTTGCACCATTATGCACCAAAAGGAGTAATGCTAGTTCCTGATGCCCTTGGAAAGTGCCAGCATCCCCACTTCTAGAAAGGATTGCACTTTTGTAGAGAGAGTGCTGTAGGGTGTTGACTTAAAGAAGGAATTTGAGGAATAAGTCTAGTAATTCTTGTGTTTTATCAAATTACTAAGCACCAAGTTAGCCGCCAGAAATTCCTGCATTTATGTTTTCCACCTGCTGCAATCAGGAAATCCTGCACCTTAAACTAGTATGTAGCAAAAAATATCTTGAAACAACCCTTCTTTGTATCACATTTGAAAAGCTCTAATAACATTGAGCTGTTATGGATCAGATGAATCCTTTTAATTCATTGGGAGACACTGTCTTGGTTTGGAAAGACAGGAGTCTGCTAAGAAAGGCAGGAGCCTCCCCTGAAATGAATGGAAACCCTCCCCACCCCTCCAAAGTGCTATAATTTTAAATTAAGGGGCTCTCAGGCAAAGATATGGGAGCAGGAAATGACAGTTCTTTAATAGGGAGAAAAAAGAAAAAAAAAGAATAAAATAAACAATGCAGTCCACTAGAACATTGACAGAGTCAGAACCCAACCTGACACCCTGTTGGTCAGGGTGTTGGTGGTAGTCCAATTGGAAATGTGGCTGCAGTCCTCTGAAGTATCAGGTGTGGCTCTGTTGGAGCAAGGGGAATTTGTAGAGAAGGATGCAGTCTTCCTCTGAAGATCCAGGAGGAAGAAGCAGCTGCTGCTCCTCTAGGGAATCCCGTGGAGAAAAACCATGCTGGTATTCAGAATCTCCGAATGTATCGGGGCAGCAATGCTTGGCTCCTCCCTCTGGGCGGAGCATCTCACAATGGGATGTTATAGTTCTTATCAGTCATGCACTGATATTCAATAGTCTGTTATCAGCAGAGGTCCCCTCCCAAGGAAGGTGTGAATGTGGTCACTCAAAGAGAGAGATAAGGCAAACTGCCCACTTGACAAAGATAAGCTGCCATACAGATGGTAATGGAAAACATCTTGCATGCAACCTTCAACAGACACACCTGCCCAGTTGCCACTTGAAGTTTTGATCCCAAAGAGCACTGAAAACTCAGAAACAGGATAAGGTCTCCATATGATCAGTTACTCATAGTGTCTTGTGTACCTGAGCACATACTGAAGGACTTGAGGTCCTGATGTGTCATAGAACCTGCCGAAAATTAGAAGCTCCGTAAGGACAGAGCCCAGTTCCTTGATGTTTATAATTATGAGTCTTACAGGTCCCCCTTCGGGTGAGAGATCAATTGTCATTAATTACTTTCATCCATCATCTAATCTAATTTGAAATTAAATCCTTAGAAGTCCTCTGAAGAGACCTTACTACCATCAGGATTTCTGTCTATTCTAGATATTTCTTGCTGAAATTCAGTGGACGTCTTTCCTCACTGAGAATATTTTTATTCAATTTCCTGAACCCTGTATGAATTTTTCTTAGCCACTATGGCTTAGAGACTTTCTTGACTTTTCTCTTTTCCCATATATTGCCTGTGACATATATTGCCTGTGACGTATATTGCCTACTTTAGATATTCATCGAATCACTAAAGTAGAAGGGAAGGCAAAGAGTGCCCCTCAGTTCAGTGGCTGCTTGTTGGGAGAGTGAGTTTGCTGATAGAAAGGTGAGCTCAAGTGGTGACAAATGTACTCCACACAAACCAAACCTCAGCATGGTCCCACGTCTCTGGCTACTGCAAACACTGAGGTGAACAAAGCCTGCAGAAGAGGATTTGTGCTTATCTTTCAAGCTCAAATCCAGTGAACAGGCAATCAGTCATAGGTGTTGTCACGTCCATCATCAGCTTTGTTTCCAGTTGAAAGAAAAGGGTAGCAAGAGCTTTTTCCTGTGGTCATGCAGGGTTTTTAGTGGCTAGCGTAAGCTGTGGTGTCATGAAGGGTGTCATGTGGTCTGTGTCAGGACTTCCACTCTCATTCAGCATCCAGGTTTGGGTGTCACCTCTGTGGGATCATTGTCAAAGGCAGCCTGTGTGAGATGTGCCACATCACAGATAGAAAGAGAATCTGCATTGTAAGAATCCGTGCAATACAACACTGCATGGCCATGAGACTCTTGCCTGTAGAGCCAGAGAGTGTCTTGAGTAATTTCATTCACTGTTGAAGACAGAGTATCCTACATGCAACCTGTGAAACAGAGGTTTAAGTACAAGCACACAAAAGAGGAACCTGAATTCAGGTCTGCCATTTCCCAAATGGATGTGACAGCTATTATCTCCTTAGTTAAGATTTCTCCCAGAAATGTAAATTGAAGTCATTGGCTTTTCCTCCTGGCTCTATGAAATGGCTTTCTGAATGATGACTGCTCTTACTTTAACCCTTCAGTCTGGAACTCTGCTGATGCTTCGTTTTGGGGAGTTAGGGGCTAACTCAGGAATTTTTTTTGGATAACAAAGAGCCTGGAAGCTTCCTCCTAGCACTGGGATCATACTTACTCTTGCCCTTGTCAGCATCCTGAAGGATAAAAGCTGGATGTTCCCTATCACTGACATGTGCAAGACTTATAACCAGATATAGCCTGGCTGGCTGAAGGCTTCATGAATAATTATGGCAGATACAGCACAGCTCTGTACTTTGGTCTAGCCTGTTTTACCAGCCTCTCCTTGCCAGATCAAATTTTCCTACTAAAAAAAAAGCATCCTTCAGTTCATTTAATTATTTTTCAGAACAATCGGATTTTTCCTACATTAATTAGCACATTTTGTTTTATGAGTCTTACATGGAAAGAAGCTGGGGAATTATTTAGCTTAAGAGAAAATATTAGAACTTGTCAAGATCTTTGCTGCTGCTGTTGTTGTTGTTGTTGTGCTATGCTCTATTAATGCAGATGAGCAACAAATATGCTTCTATAAATTGAATCTGACTATGGCGGCCCCAAGAATAACCCAAGGCAGAAAACTAGGAAAAAAAAAATACAGAGACAGAAAATCTTTCTCATTATTTTACTATAAAAATCTTAATTAGTCCCAAAGGTTTTTGTTATAAAATTCAGGAAGGTAAGGCGCAGAAACTTTTTGTCAAGCAGACTATGAAAAAGTAGGACAGTGACACAAAAAGAGTTGCAAATGAAGCTAGACTTGTATTCTTACAAGTGAAATATTTATAAACCTACACAGTTATCTGCCCATGGAGCAGGTAAGGTAGTATAAATAAATTAAATTTCAGAAATTAATACATTCTTTTAATTGAATTTATCCTTGAAAATTAATAGAATTCTACCAATCTTTGAGGAAAAACTCTCCACACATTTGCTTCTATATGACAGGGGAAAGATTATTAGTGCCTTGTAGTATGGTGGTTGCAAATTAAATATGGAAGTTTGCAGCAATTTGAATATCATAGGAAAATTATCTTTTCCTGTCTATATCTTTCAGCCTCTACAGCTAGGATTTTAAAATTAGGCTTATAATATTTTTACTTCCCTGAACTATTACCCACAGCTATATTACAGCTAATCAAAAAAGCTCCAGTTCCAGAAATGCACAGAACGACTCAGTAAATGCGCAGTAGCTCCTGGCACCTCATGACAAGAAATTGGTGCTTGAATGTTACACATAAAGAAATATTTCTTGAATTCATGCATTATCTCTCAACTTGACCCCTGTTTACAGTCTGTGATTAGGTGTTCATACAGAATTGTGTCCCACCTCAAACTTGTATTTGGTGTATGCATTGGAAAACAAAAAGCTGTTTTGTTTACTCAAGTGATGAAGGCATTCTCTCATTGTAAAACCTGTCTGGAGAGCTGACTTGATGTCCTTGTTTACCTTCACTGTGATTCAGCAACAGTTCTGACACACTGATCATGTCTTCTTTTGAGACCTTAACATGATATGCCAATACTCTGGGGATTTGATTATAAAATTAATAGGCAGTCTTCAGAGCTATTTTTTGTAGGATCCTCTAGCATCTCTCAGTAGAAAGCCTGTTGCAACCTGAGCATGGGAAGGACATCTGCTGCTTTGAATGATAAGGGAGGAGCATCTATCCTTCCCACAAACCTCTCATGGACTGAACTGTGAGATGGGTATGATGTCAGCAAGGTGTACATGCCCTCAGAGGAACAAAAACAAAAGAAAACATATCTATGGACCTTTAGTACTGCAGCTAGGCAGTCACTATTACCCACTTAATTCCTTATTGCATTCTAGCCCTTAAAACCTAAGTCTTATTGACTTCTATATACAGATTTGGGAGGGAATGTTATAGGAAGCTGATTTATGACTTTGTATTTTTTTAAATACTGTTATGTTTCACAGGGAAACAGGATACACCTTATCTTCTGGTCAACTAAGCATTAGATCATAATCCCAGTTATGGCCTTTAACTGTTTCAAAAGAGACAAGGTAGGGAAACAAATAGCTGTGAGAAAAAAGCAATCTTTATTTATGGCAATACAGACATCAAAATTGCTTTACCCAGCAAGAATTCCAGAGATGCACAAGCATAGATCAGTAAAACAGCAGTTCCTAGTAGGTTTTGATACAAAAGAATGGACTTTTCCTCAGGCATTTTCTTTCCCATCAGCTCACACAGCATTTTCTGTTTATTCACTCAGTAGTATTCATTGATCAATTACTCAGCTGTACTTGGCATAAGGAAAGTAACGGTTCACTGGTGAATCAGAAAGTAGAATACAACACACTTTTATTCAGTCTTTATGCAGTTAAATACCTATGCACTGAATTTTATTTTCTGTAAAGTATCAGATGTTTCATAAGGGATATTCCAATATTATTTGAAATAAAAAGCATTCATTATTTCAATTACACTGACTTTTTTAAATGTATATCCCAATAGAGTGTGGAAGACTAATTTATATATGGGGACACCAGGAATCAACTGTTAGATAATCAAATTCAAAGTACAGACCTCTAGAATTGTGATATTTTTGTTAGATGCTATAGATATAGGATGTTATCTTCCATATATATCAGTCACTAATTGGGATGGTGATACATTTGGAGTGTTCACAGAATCATAGAATGGTTTGGATTGGAAAAACCTTAAAAAGCATCCAGCTCCAACAGCCCTGCCATGGACAGGCACCCCTGCCCCTACACCAGGTTGCTCAAAGCCCCATCTGACCTGGCATTGAACACTTTTGAGGATGGAGCATTCACATTCTCTGGGCAACCTGTGCCAGTGCCTCACCACCATCATTTTATACAGTTATTGAATAAATTATATGTCTGTATCTATGTATTTATAGAGAGAAAGACATTAGTACAATCTAGGAGTGCTTCAGTCCTGTTCCAAATAGGGCAAGGCTGAAAAGCTAAATTACACCAGCTATCGAGGGAACAATGTTAATGTAGCAGGAAAGAAATCCCTTTAGTTCTCATTGGCAATTCTATGCCTGTCTGTATTTACAGAGAGAAAGAGATCTACCTCGAAAACTTTCTTTGAAATACCTTAGGAAGAATACAATGCAATAATAAAGAAAAAGGGGAAAGCACTTCATAAATAATATCACCCGCGGAATATATCTTACCATTACAGAAAGGAATACTTTAATAAATATAAAAGTTCATAAGGTCTTGAGCCAGGGGAAGGCCAATTACATAAAATTCTTTCAACATTGTATTAAAAATGTAAAAACTAATCGAGATTTCTTTTTAGAAAACCAGACCATAACTCCCATGAGTCCCTTTATGAATATGAAAATATTTGCAGAGTTTGTCCAGCTGATATGTTTGAGACTGACTCAGTTATTTTAAATTTATTGTAAGGACACATGCCTGTATCAACCAAAATCCAACATCCATAGTAAACCCCAAAAGCAGAAAAAGGAGGTCAGTTACAACCAAATCTGTACCTGTTTTTTGTCTGGGCTGATCAATTTAAGTTGTTGTACAAGTCTAAGAAAATGTAACAAAATACATTTTGATATCATTTACTCTAATCAAGAAGGACTTTACCTTTCAAACAAACTTGGGCTGGGTCACCTAAGTGGGGTTTTTTATTATTCTTTTTAAGAAAAAATATATTTTTTCTTTAATTTAAAAATAAATTTAACTATGAAAAAAAATCAGCCCTCAAAGCCTGGTAAAGCTATTTGTTTCCAAGGGCAGGCAACTGTTACTAAAGACCTTCAGGCTGATTTCATGATAAAAGGGGGGGATTTAAGTTAACTAAAGCAAAACACAAAAAATATAATTTCATCCTTACTTTCATAATCCATAGTCCTCGCTCATATGTTCAATTTTTACTTTTTTCTTATCATATTCATGAATGAGATTGCTCAATCTTCCTTGTACACAAAGTTTTCACTTTTCCATATATGTGTGTGTGTGTATATGTATATGTCCACATATATATATTACTAGTATATATATAGTAATGGTGAAATGGTGAAATTTAATTTTCAGTTCAAAACTGCTATCTTATATTAGCTGCTCTTCCTGAGAATCAAACACTTAACACCTGTGTTTATTTATGAATCTATTACAAAGAAATAGAGTTTGGAATAAATTTTGCAGACTTCTAAAAGTTGTCTACATTTTCAGCTGTATTTCTTTTCTGTGATATGGAGGTATATATCACTCACTGTTCACATATAACTCCTCATCTTTTTCTTTTCTTCTGAAGGGCATAGCACATTATATTAATTTTGCATAACCATTTATCCATTATCAGTCCTGGGTAAATTATTATCTGGAACATTAAGTAAATTTTTCATACTTGAAACTTTGTTAAGGAAGGTCGGTTCCATTGCACTTTAG
Source organism: Geospiza fortis (assembly GCF_000277835.1). Taxonomy (NCBI): domain Eukaryota; kingdom Metazoa; phylum Chordata; class Aves; order Passeriformes; family Thraupidae; genus Geospiza; species Geospiza fortis. The sequence continues at coordinate 358,454 of NW_005054318.1, forward strand.
GATCTAGGCAATTAATCCCATCTTCATTTTTTAGAACTGAATCTGCTGGTTATCCCCTCTCCTAGGTGCAGGGAAAAGCAGAGCTGAGCCTGTGTTACAGAGGTGTAAATACACATGCATACAAGGGAAGTGTGCACTTAACAGACACCTCTGTAAACCATAAACAACACAAATGGTCCATTACCATTCCTCCTTCCCAGCTAGCTAGACTTGTAGTTCACTGGTGGAGGGCACACAGGTCCTGCACTGCCCTAACCTCCAGGCACACCATTCTGATTTGATGGACTCAGTTAAGGCTCCATCCAGGCACTGTGCCCAGGAAGGGCCCTTCATGCAGTTTCAACTCTCCCCTTGGCTCTCACCAGAGTCTGGCTTTGTCTGCTGGCTGGCCTGCACAGCCCAAAATTTCCTGGGAAATGTTTGTGTGTATGTGCACACACATGGTTATGCGCACACAAACAAGAGACCGACCCACAAGTAGTTGGAATCTTGTCCATCAGGCAGATCAGAGCACAGGGATCAAGTGCAGGCCTCAGGGTGGCAATCACTTTCTTACCTCTCCCCTCAATCTCCCTTCTTGTCTATGTTTATTTTCCCTGATATACCTTAAGCATTTACTCCTTCACCCTTGTCCCTGTTGAGATAAAAATAATCAGTTTTTCCCAAAGGGTCCATTTTGGCTACATCATGTGGTGGTGTTCGCAGGGGTCCCAGGACAAGGGAAGAGATAAGAATCTTGACTCCATGTTTCAGAAGGCTGATTTATTATTTTATTAGGTATATTATATTAAAAGAAAATGATATTCTAAAACTATACTAAAGAGCAGAAGAAAGGATTTCATCAGAAGGCTAGCAAAGAAAAAAATGGAATGATAATAATATCTTGTGACTGACCAGAGTTCCAGCACAGCTGGACCTGTGATTGGTCCTCAAGTAGAAACAACTCACATGGACCAATCAAAGATGCACCTGTTGTGTTCCACAGCAGCAGAGAATTATTGTTTTTCTTTTCCTCTGAGGCTTCTGAGCTTCTCAGGAAAAAATCCTAGCAAAAGTATTTTTCAGAAAATATGTCTGTGACAACATAAAATTTGATATTTCTAACATTATTACCTAGGTCATTTTGACCTTAGATGGTAATATTTATTGGTTATGTTATCTCTGTTGGCCTTGCAAGACTGGTCCCCCAAAGGCTCACAAAGTTCCCTCGCAATTATTTGTGAAGTTCAACCACTTCTCACATAATTCCTCCTTAACCATCTGTGAAATACATCCATCCCTCATGGCACTATCTGTTATATTTGTCAGCTCTCTCATCCAGCAAACCTTCATGTCAAATTCAGTAATTTCTTATATTGCATTTACTTTGCTAAACATCAGGAAAAGGCCATATACATGCATACTTCAACAAAGTATAAATTTTAGCTACAATTGTCACAAAAATATTATCACAATTTGTTTTCTTTGTTTTATTTGTATATAAGGACTTTTCTTCCAATTAACTTGAATATTTGAAATCTTGGTGGGGTTTTTCTAGTTTGTTAGCATGCTCAATGCATTATTTCAATAAAAACTAGTTCTCTAAGCCACACAAAAATCACTGAGAAACTGTTATGAAATAGAACAGGAATAAGAGTTAGTAAATAGCATTACCTGATAAAACTCTTTCAGGCAATTGGTTATGTCAAAAATATAATAGAATATTCTCAGTTGGAAAAAAAATCAAGTCCATCTCCTTGTCCTGCAAAAGACACCCCCAGAGTCACACCATGTGCCTGAGAATGTTGTCCAAATGCTTCTTGTGCTCTGTCAGGTTTGGTGCTGTGACCACTGCCCTGGGGAGCCTGTTCAGAGCCCAGCCCCCTCTGGGTGATGTACTTTTGTCCAATATGTAACTTAAACCTCCCCTGAGACAATTTCAAGCCATTCTCTTGGGTCCTGTCACTGTCACCACAGAGAAGAAGAAGGGGCACCAGTGCCTGCCCCTTCTCTTCCCCTTATGAGGAAATTGTGACTGCAGTGAGGTCTCCCCTCAGTCTCCTCCAGCTGAACAGAACAAACAACTTCAGCTGCTTCTTCTGTGGCTTCCCCTCAAGGCCCTGCCCCCTCTTCATAGCTCTTTTTTGGACTCTCTCTTAGCTTTGTACTTTCACTGATTCCCAGTTTGCTTAGTACGCACCTACAATAAAATATGTGTGCAGTCAAGCAATTTTATTTAAAAAATTCTTTTAGTACATCTAATCAACACTATTAGCTGCCAAATTTTTTCTACTACTCTCCAGACCCAAAAAAAGGCATGTTTAAAAGACACCAAGGACACTCCAGTCACTGTGTTTATGGACTCAGTTCTTCCTAGTCAGTCAACATGCCAGAATCTGTGCTAAAGAAGACTATTTTTAAACCATTTGAAATAGGAAACAGACAATGGTATTTTGTATCTGTAAGTCAGACAGGAAGGATCTCAGTCTATGCTCTCCTCTACACACAACACAAACTGTGCATTAAATTGGGAAGAGCTGAATTTCACAGTGGGAAGAAGGCATTAGATTAAAATGATGCATAATCATAGATGTATGATACTGTGCTTAGGCATGTAAAGTGTTTCAAGAGAACTAAGTGCTAGACACAGATATTTCAAGAAATGTTTATTTGCTTTATCATTTACAAACAGGTGAACAGGAAAAAAGAGGCTGGCAATCTCCTTTAAATTAATTTTCAGCTGAGGGGGTCTCTTGTATTAAGGTGATAAGCAATTTCTGCTGAATTACTATATAAAAAGTTAACTATCTAAAGAACACTTGAATCAAAGGTTATCTAGAAAACAAGAAAAAATGGTATTGATGACGAGAATGGTGATAAGAAATGTGTAAATGTTCTAAGCCAGATAAGTTAACCATCTAATGTAAAGGACTGCAAAAGCCCTTTAACTGAACTCTACAGCAATGCTTAAAATGTGCAATATTCCTTCCTATTGCTTGGCAAAGCTTTCTCATTGCAGTTACTAAAAAGTTCTCTTTCTGATGATTGTTATTCAACCTGATTTATGAAGACTGTTTCTCCCCCATCTTCTCCCAGTTCTGACAATCTTTAACTTAGGAAGAGGAACAAGTACTTATTTTTATTGTTGGACTGTACAAAAAAGCGTAAGTGCTAATTTTTAAAAGTCAGAATTGATTGAAACCAGGGAATGTTTAGGATAAAAGAATTAATGGGAAATCCCCCTACCTGACTGCTATAATATCTGCTCTATACACTCCCTTTTCTCTTTGTCTTTCTCAGACCTCTTTATAGAATATATCTTGTTCCAGTTACATTCTAGAAGCCTTGTTGTTCATTTTTATTCCAACACACGATGAGACTGATGAAAATTATCAAGACCTGAGATGATGGAACTTGTAGATTAATAGAGACTGTAGATCCGTGGTTAGTTTAACATTCCTGAATGCTGGTGATGTCTTCAAATAATGAAATTCCCTTTGCCTCTATGCTGAACTGCTCTGAAACAGAAACAGCATTTTCATTGCATTGTATAAAGCTACTGATTTCTTTAAAAAACCCCACCTGCTTGATGTACCCTTCCTCAGGTTTTAGTTTTTAAATTATTTCATACATTTTTCCCCTGAACAAGCTCTATGTCACCTTCTGCAAAAGTTTTCTGTTTTCGCACACAAGATTAGGCATCTTTCCTAGCGTTTCCTTTTATGGATGATCTTGGAAAGCAGCTAAATTTATCTGCATACTGTGAAATCTACAGAGAGCAAACTTAAAGAATACCCTTTAAGGAAACAGTAGGAGAAAAAGGTCTTTTAGCCTCTCTGAGTATCTTGTTCAGCCTGATTCTTCAAAGTCTGAGTCTAATTTCCAGTCCTGCTGTAAGCCACATGTCATGACCTTGCTAAGTGGGTGGAAATCACAGGGAGACAAATAAGAAAAGGAACAGAAGAAAGAAGGAGAAGGAAACTTCAATTACAGTCTCAGGAACAATGAGTAGTTCAAAAGCAGAGTTTCTGTTAGTTGAGTGGATAGGTTTCTTTTTTTCTTTTCTGAATGCAGTCTGAATTTTGTATTCCATAAGAGCAACCCAAACAATTCAAGTGCTTCTCTTGAGTTATTGAATTATCTGCTTATTCAAATCCATGTATCTCCTACATCTTCCCGTTTTTTTTCATCCCTGAATTTTCCAGTATTGTGATTATATCCTGGGATCTTAAATAAATTCCACATTTTTGTACATTCACATGGATATTGTAGAACAGACAACATCTTGCCATAATAGTCACATTCGACAAAATAGTGGTATCAATAGGGCTACAATCAATGTGATTTTGCTGATTTGAAACAAAGAAAAATGTGAACTGTAGGGCTGATCCTAGCACATATGTAATGGAAACACAAATGTTAACCTAAACAAATAAATTCTCACAATTATGTCCAAGATGGTATTTTACAGTAATTTTGTCACTGAAATGAAAATAATTTTTGAACTGACACTATGGTTAAAAAAAAAAGTAGGAATCAATGTACATAAGATTATGGCCACTAAAAAGATGCAGTTCTCCTGCATAGAATATTATGCTATTAAAATGAGAACAAGAACTTCAGCACTGATGTTTTTAACATGGTTGTTACGGAAGATATCACTGCATTAATTTGCACTTTGAGCTTTTTGCTCATCTGCAGCCATTGTGTCTGAGACAGTGAGAAGCAATATTGCAGATTTTGCCTGTCTGTGCCCTATATCTGTTATATTTTCTACAGCTATTTCACAGCCATGAATGCAGTCCATATAAAGCTTTAAGAGCTGTTTTTTTGAAAATATGAACTCTACATCGAGACTAAGATGGTCAGAGATTAATTCATCAGGGTGTCACACGCTGGGGAGTGCAATGAAAAACAAAAGCCGGGGCAATGAATTCCTCCACATGCCCTGAACCCCACATCAGAAGTGACAACCTGCCCTGGTTTGTCTGATGGTCCCAGGGCACAAATGACTGGTGGAACTTACTGGAAATTTCATCCTGAAGCTTACTGGAAGGTTTTATGTCCCAGCTATAGTTCAGCTGATTATGAATACTCCAAAATTAGGACCTGATATTTTCTTTCTTATTACTGTTGTCTACAATTGGATTTACAATATCAAGCTTTTTCTTCCCCTTTTCTTATTCACATTTGTGTCCTTAATTTATTGAAGCCAAAGTCAGAAGAAAATATTAACATTAAAAAAATCTAAAGATTATACATCTTTAGAAATTTGGACTTGAGAAATTTTGTTGTAACTTCATTGGAAGCAAGGTATCAAACTCTTTACATTTCTAAAAAATTAAGATATTCAGTTCTTTGAAGAAAAAAATTAGGTAGTGGAGTTTTTAAAAAATATTTCCATGCAAACTGGATGAGGATTTCATTTTACTTTGTTACAGTTTTATTTTTGGGTTTTTACACACTATGATCTAACAACCAAATAGAAATTTAATGAACAATATTCCATGTTCATAAAAAGATTTTGATGTTTCCCTGAATAATTAAAATAATCTTCAAATATATGTAAAAATATATGATATATATTTATACATACTTTCACTTATGCGTGCATAAAAACAAACATATATATATATAAATATATATATATAAAAATAGATTTTTTCCCTCATTATTTGCAAAGATTTTTTGTGTTAAAAATATCTTTATCCAATCAACTCATTTGTTAGAAGAAGAATCTCCAGAGTCAAATGATATTAAGTGGAGTAAAAGTATGTAAAAAAGTGGTCTCTGATACCCTAGATGATGGAAAATCTGGAGTAATAGAAAGGAATGAAACAATAAGTATATGTATCCCTAATGATGTAGTTTTCATTGAAAGATTTCAAAGAACCTTGAAAATTATGTTAGTGCCACTGTGCCCAAAATCAAAAATGCAGAAAAGAGGCACAATGGCAGGTGACTTTGAAATTGGCCAGCAGGCTTACAAGAAAAATAGATGGGAATGCTCCTTATATTCCCTGCCTTCACCTGCAGCTCTCATTAGTACTTATGATGTTTCAGTGTGACAGGGTTAAAGATGGAGAGAGGAAGTAATGTCTATTTGGCTTTTTTTTATTTTGCAACTGTGCTGTTAAATGTTGGTCTTGGTTTGCAGCTTTGACTGTTTTCAATGCCTCATTCTTCAGATGAGAGTCTTAGCCTTTGCTTAAAAGTTTTTTCAGTCTGTGAAATAAATGAATGAAACACAACAGCATTACATTTCATTATTTTTTGCCCTTTCCTACACACAAAAAAATGTCTCATAAATAAGTTACAGAGTGCAATCCTCATCAACACAGCCTCCAGCACTTCGCATTTGGAGTCTCACTCATCAAAGGGCACGCTACAGTGGTGCCTGGGCTGAGGTCACGGTCCAGGGGAGAAGAAATTTTCTTCACACAGGAAGATTATAAAATTGTTCTTTTGCTTCTGATTCAGTGAGAAATAGACATTAATTTATATAGTTATGTTCATACTATGAAAATCTGTGATAAGAAATCTGATCTTGACAGGTGGTAGCTTTTTTCCTGTGGCTTCAGGCTATCTCTGAAGACAGCAAATGTTGATCTGTACACTTTTCTCATGTATACATTAGAATGGAATAGAACAGAATAACAGGTTCTCATAAGATGTAAAACAGTATAACTACACCAATATACAGTAACTTTCCATAGAACTATTCAAAGCAGAGCTCTTACAAAATATCTTTCCCTTTATAAAATTCCATATACATATGTACATGTTTTTATGTTTATATAAAAAATAGTCTCCATGTAGTCTAAACTGATATCTTTACTTTTTGAAAGTGTTATGGTGACAATTACATCCAACCACTACTCAAAAATTTCAGGTGAAATCACCCGTCTGTATTCATGAAGAGGAAAAAGTGCATGGTTATATCACCTATTTCTCCGATTATCCTTATCTGTTTCTTTGTAGTTTAGCAAGTACTAACAGATACAGAGATATTGATGGCATGGCCACAGACCTCTGTCTCCATTCATGGTGTGTTTGGCTTCATTTATCAGAAGTGTGTTTGAACCTGGATACATTTTAAATTTTTGTCTTTTATATTATTACTATTATATTTTTTCCCTGCAAAATTTATATTGCCACACAAATTTCAGGACAGAATTCAATAGTTCCTATAGGAATTTTCCATTAAAATGTGCATATGATTATAATGTAATGGTCTGACTTTAAAACTACTTTAAAACTGGGAATTTGTTTGATATCTGGCTTTCTAATACGAAAAAAAAATCTAAGTTGATGTGTGATTCCTCTGGATTGGATTAAGTTTTATATATATTTATAAGCTGAGAGACTGCACTTTCTCAATTTTATTGAAGACTTTAAGACCAAAATTACCAACTATTTGTACTTCATCAGGTGGAATTCTTTAGTTTTATAATACAACAGAAATAAATCCCGTGTTATTCTCATATGCTGTTGTTATCTACTTAATTCTACAATTACAATTCACATTAAACAGTAGTGTTGCTGTTGTGCCTTATTCTTAAAACCTGTCCCTTTTGCTGATGGATTAAGTATAGTGCCTGATTATCCTTCTGAAAAAATAGAAGAAAAGAAAAAGCTTAATAGTTTCAATAATTTTCTCAGCAAGAAAATAAAAAATTGTTGATTCATTCTGAAGAAAGAAATGAGTGCAGATGCTCTCTTGAAATTGTAGCCTATGTTCTGCATGCAGTTCTATTTATTTGAAGCATTAAGGCAGATAAACCAAGATGAATGGTCACAGTTACCACTGTTACTTGGTACCTCCTACAGTTCCAAGGAGAAAGCCTCTATGGAGGTTGATCCAGCTCTGAACTGATCCCTTCAATTACTCACCTTTTTCCCTAAGCCATAGGGAGAATTTTGCTAATGGTTACCTAATAGGTCAAGTAACAGCTAAGTTTCAAAATACGAAGAAGAATGAACCAGGACCTATGATTTTATTCTGTTTCGGATTTTTTTACAATTATTTAGTCTCTGGAAGAAGGAATGTGCCTGATAAGCTAGTAGTGATTACAAAGGCATATATGGAACTTCACAGTTCCCTCCTTATCTCCAGTACTTAAAATGGTGACTGGTAAAACTTCCCCACTGACACAGGGAGCATCCCCCCACAGCAAGGCATCCCCTTTCTATCATGCAAGTTCTTTTATTGTAGAATGGAGTTTTAGCAGCTAGGTCTCAAAGTTTAAGAGTATTTGTGACATTATGCAGCCCGCTGCAGTCTGCTTTCCTCCTTTTTGATTTTCCTAGAGCATCCATCAATTTAGCTCCAGAATTCCAGTATGGGTTCTCAGTTAAGTCTTGCTATTCATGTTGTGGTGTTGCCAGTTTTGGTCTTCTTACGCTCCTGGTCTGCTGATTTGCATATGGTTGACAGCTTTTTTCCTGTGTTCCCTGTATTTTTTATATAGTGTTAAGGCTCAAATCTGTTTGGAGGGATTTGTACACAAGTAGAATCAGCTAGCATCCAACTCTGCATCTAATAATTAGAGATGAATGAGTACACAAATACCCGTGCTCTCCGCAGGCTTTCTGAACCAGCAGAATAATTAACCAAGCACCTCAGGCAGGCTTGCTTTAAGAAGAGAGTTCCAGAAACATAATGCTACAGTCCTGTGATATCAAGGCTGTTTTCCTTAGCTGAAAAATAGAGAATACATTCTGTCTCCACTTTGACGGACATTTGGTTTCTGTCTAATTACTGCTTTTTCTCTTAGATCTTAATCATTTGCATCACACTTTAAAAAGAAAGAGATCAAAGATCACAGGGTAAGAAGATATGAAATATGTTCCTTAGCTCACCCATAGTCATGCATAAAGATGAACATAAAATTTGAGGCCTGTGGGGGTTTGCCTTGCTCTTAGTGGTGGAAAAGCTGTGACAAGACAAGGGGTTATGGGTTTTAACTGTTTTATGGATAAACACATTCTTCAGTCAGCAAAGAACCTTTTTCAGGCACTACAGCCACTAAAGAAATGCAACAGCTTACTGAGGAATCACTCTTTGTTGTGCATTCTGTTCTTATATGAGGACAAAGGGAGAAACAGAAATATTGTGAAAAATAATAGAAAAATATAGAATATATTCTGGCTGATATAGCTGGTGTATTATAATCTTATTTAGCTTATTATTTCATCTGAGTAAAGTCCTCTAGATTAAAGTTTGAAATTAATGTGCAATTGCTTTCAGATTTATGGCTTGATTTAATAATAGAATGTGGTTGTCTGACCAATTTTGGAAGCATTTGAAAAGACAATTATTGTACTTATTAATAAATTTATACAGGACATGTTCCACTGTATATATTTATTATATGTCCACGACTTGAGGGTGTGAAAAAAATATGGCAGGAGTGGGAAAGTACAAAGAAAAAGAAATTATCACAGCTGTGTGGAATATTTTCTCTAGTAGAACAGTTAAGTAGTGTAGATATAATCATCCTAGAAAAGAGATGACTTTGGGGGTATGGTGAGTGAGGGTCTGAAAGATGAGTGTCATGAAAGGACAGTAGGAAATGAGTGCTCACTGTCTTCAGTATGACAGCTTGGGTTTGTCAAATGAAGCTACAGGAAATGAGAAAGAAACTAAAGATTTTTCTTTGTGGAAACATGCAATGGCCCACAGACACAAGCAAACACTTTCTATTGTAAGAGTGGTCAAACACTGGAACAGATAGCCCAGAGATGCCATGTCATCGCCACATATTCTTTCAGATATTCAGAACCCAACTAGGTCTACTGCTGAGCAACCTGTTTTAGCTGATTGTTTTCGATGGAGAGGTCGGACAACACAACCTCCACATGTCCCTTACCTTCTCATCCCCTCTGTGAGTCTGTGAAAATGCTTGGCACATAATATGCATGAAAAATTTCATTCTATTTCAGGCATTACCCACTTTCTGTGGTTTCCTTCTTCTTGGTTTCATGATTTACTAGAGCACTTTTGATCTTCTTGCTGTCAGTGGTAGACTGTGTACCGTGTTTATGTGTTTACAAGAGAAAGATCTGCCCAGGTATGAAAATTCATGACTTAAAGATCAGGATGCTGTCACGATTTCAGACCTCATAGCTCTGTTTGTAGAAAAGGTAGACTAGGCATGTTGTAAAGCTTGAACAGCCACAAATGCCACTATTTTTTTCTTCACAATGTGAAGGAAACACAACTTTCACATTGTGGTTATCCTATCCAGTACCATCTTACCTTTAGAAGCTGTTGTCATAGTCAGGTCAATTAACTTTTTGGAGGAACTCGTGGAACAATTTCCTGAAGTTCCTACATGTACTTAACTTAGACATCTTCAGACTGCAGGACACTTATTTAACATCTTTATTAATAAGGACTTGGCCATTTATAATGTTAGTGTGTCATAATTAAGGAGTGATTAATAAAATATGTGACCACGGGGAATTTCATGAGGTTTAATAAAGCCAAATGTAAGGTGCTGCACCTGGGTTCAGGCAACACCCAGTACCAATCCAGGCCGCAGGATGAGGAGATCAAGAGCAGAACTGGCAAGAAGTAAATTGGGGCTGCTGGTGGATGAGAGGCTGGTCATGAGCTAGTAATATAAATAGATCAGGTGGGTTTGAGTTAAAATGGGTTCAGTCTAGCCATTTAAATATTCTATTAAATACTAATTCTTGTAAGTGTTTATGATGACTTGGTTAAACATGGTCCAGTGAGGAAAATAAATTAATTCTGTTCAGATGCACTTTTGAAATCTCTTCAGGCTCATATGTATGGACTTTCCTCACTCTAAGAAGACTAGATGTTTTATCTTATTTTTCCCAATTAAAAGAAATGTTAACAATAGTATGACAGAAGATTCTTAGCTTGATAGCCTCAGGAGAATTTGGAATTGTTCAGAAACTGTCCAGAAACTTTCCTTTGTGTACCTGCTCAAACCCTGACAAACTGAGGGCCACTACCCAAGAAGTATAAAATGTTTGTACCATTTGGCTTCAAGTTTCATTGAGAGCTGATTCTCTGTCTTTCAAATGACCGGGACACATTGTGAGTCAACATTAGCTATTTAGGGCAAGATGTGCTACTGAAATAAATTGACAGAGTTCCATTGACCACTATTGAATACACCTGAAATTGTACAGGCTAGTGATAGGTAATGAAGAGAAATGAAAATACCATAACTGCATTTGCAGTTGAATATCAAGCTGGTATTTACTGAGATAAATCAGCTTGTAAACAGTCTTCATTGCTAAATGCTCTTGTCTTTGTGGCTATTAGCAATGTAATATTTTATTTAATTGTTTAATAAATAAAAACTTTAATAAATAAATATTTTAAGGATAAAACAACAAATAGCTTGTGAGCCGCTTAAACCCATTTACTTTGTCTTTATTTAAATTCAAAAAGGGGAGGATTATCACTACATTATAATAATAACAAAAACACAGCAATCAATAGAAAAGCGAGGGGCACAGGGGAAGCTGCACAGTACAGCCTGTGTACTCTGTGCCCAGTACATAAATTAACTCTCACCATTTTGATAGAATATAGTCAGTTCTTTCATTCAGAGAAGGTAAACAAGGATGTTTTGCCTTTTCCCTACTGTGCAGTGCCTCTGTAGTGTTTTCATCAACATGGTTTTGCTGGTTGGAAAATATAATGTTGCAATGTTCCTGTGTACCACTCAGACCAGGCCTGAATGGGTTTACTCCAATCTATAGGTGGTTGCTTTTAATTTCAAAACTTCTGGTGCAAAACCATGCTGTGCACAAAACCAGGCTGCAAGCATCCTCCTTATGCTGATACTGAACACATCCAGAGAAGAGCTACAGCACAGCACGAGAAATTTGGTTTAGATACACCCATACTGCTTGTGCAAAGGGATTCCCTAAATTTATCTTCCAGCAACCATAGCATCAGTCAAGTAACTCACGGGAAGTACTGCTCATAGAATCACTGAGAAATATAATTTTTAAAAGGGTACTAAATAATATTATTTGGGAATAGTTTCCCTAAAGTAAGTGAAGGAAAATGTAGGTCATTCTGGATTAAGAAGTCACTCTTTTGAAGTTCTAATCCCCTCTCAAGCACCACTCTCAACATAAATTTAGTTTGGACTTTATGAACAGTATGATATGTTTTTAAATGAAAAATGAATAATGAGACATAGTCCTGATCACCAAGAAAATAATTTCACTAAAATGTATCACTACTCTGAGAGATTATTTCAGCTTGTATGATACACCACTCTGTTTCAGTGTGTTTTTGTAAGTCACCTTCTGCGCAAAGACTTAGCCTAACAAATGATAACAAAATCATCACACATTCATTCCATATGTGAATAATATAATGAAATTAATTTCAACACTTCCCTCAGAAGCATAGTGGAGTTTCTGTTGAGAGTATATAAGAAATTTGTTGTTGTTGTTGTGTGGCTTTTTTGTTTTATTTTGTTTTGTTTTTTGTTTCTTTCTTTCTTTTCTAAATGACTAATAGCTTTTGGCCAGGACACTGAAATAAGTGGCAGCAAACTCAGCTGATTTGGTTCTTCTAAGCACTTGCTCTAGGGAAAATATAACTGATAACAGAAGATGGAAGAGGAGGGTTATGAGGTTTAGTCTTCTCTGTTGGAGCATTGCTCTGCAACATAGGACAATGCCAAAGCAGAGATATTGACTGCCTGGCATGACAACAAACAGAATCTTGAGTGGGTCTTGTATGTTCTGCTTTGCGTTGCTAGAATCTTAGAAAGTCATGTTTCATTCTGGGGAAGAATGGGATTGTTTTGAAAACACAGGGATTTCTTTGCTGTGAAGGATAATTGATTCATATCTAGTTGGCATGTTCAACACCCATCTAGGTGTTACCTTTGCAGATGACTGTGAAGATTATTGTCTAAATGAGAGAGAGAGGGTGTGTGCATGCATTTAGAGCAGCCAAAGTATTTAAGTGTTTCTCATTGCTAATTTCAGTAAGAGTTGAGGCTTCTTTGAGATAGAGATTCCAGTTAATTTTAGAACTCAGTTGATTCAAGCACCTTCTAACTTCAAGTAAAATAATCACTACAGCATAGAGATCCTATCAATCACAGCAAGGTTTGCATGCTTATTTAGCTAGCTTGTAATTAAAGGCAGCTAAAAATATCATGCATGAATGGCAAGTTTCTACTTTTTTATTTAGCTCATCTCCTTCAGAGAGAAGACACAAGTCCCATCAATCACACAGTTGGTAACTGAAGTCATTATCACTAAAATTAAGGCAATTATATACAAATGAATATTAATGAATCTTCCAGTCAAAATCCAGGTCAGTTTCCAAGAATTTTAACAAAAATATAAAGAACTCCTCTTTTCCACTTAATATTTTGTCAAATAATCAGTACCAAGAAGGACATACCTTTTGTATTTAGCTAACATCATGGATTGAGGTTTTAATGAAATTAATAACAGTATTTTTCCAGCATGGTGCAAAGTGATGTGTTAATTAACATTGTTCTCACAAAAAGTGACACAATGTTACACTAACTTAACTTTGAAGTTGTCATTTCCAGTTGCCATTAGCTCTATTATAAGGAGAAAATGGATTGTCAGTGCACTGTGCTCAGCCAGACAAGTAAAACAAGACTGCATTATTTTAAGGTCTAAAAAAAAAAAATCATAAGATTTGAACTCTCACAGATCGATCTCTGTGTCTCCCACAAGGAAAGACCATCAGACAATTTGTCCCCTCCTTGCTAAGTCAAGTCACGTTTACTTACAGCTGAGCTAAAGGTAAGGAAAAAGGGAATAAGTCAGAGTAGCTTTCTTTGAACTGTGCTTCACCCCATGTCTTTGGAAATGATCTCAATAGCTTTAAGGTAGGTTGTGACAACTGTTAACTGCGCTTGGATACAGAGCACAATAGTAGAGGCAACTGCATCTCTGAATTATTTAAGGAGATAGAAAGTAAGGCATTTCAGGCAGCTATAACAGACTTAAAGTAACATTTCCCTATTATAGAGATCAGCTTTTTATTCTGAAAGTGTGCTTAAAAGATAATTTAATTTTCATGTATTTTTCTGTTTACAGTAACTGAAAGTCATGCTGGTGATAGCAACAGTGAAGGCGTCCTTCCCTCATTAGAACAATTAAAACCAGGAGTGAATCACCTGTCTTTCAAATGCAACCACATATCAGATAAATGTTCAAAAAACAAGAAAAAAAAAAAGACCTTTTTAAAATATCCTTGAAAAAATATTATTCTTTTGCCTAACTCCATGGGCAGATGGAGTCACTGCTATGTTGATGTACACTTGAATGAGCAAGATCAGCTTCACATTCCTTATTACTATAAGTGTAGGGGAAAATTAAGTAGGAAGAATGTAATCACTCAAGCTTGTGTTTTGTTAAATACAGACCTGAATAAAATAATTATTTAGCTTGTAAATCAGCAATCCTTTGCTATTCTGAAATTACATTATATTCCACAAGAAACAAGAGCACATTGCAAGGAAATAAAAATTCTATACCTACAGAGAACTCAGGTTTCACATTTAATCTTTAAATTAGATAAAGTATCAGGAAATTCAGTCTACCTTCATTTTGAAGTGTGCAAAATAGAGATGGACTTGAGAGTTAACATGCTCGCTTTTCTTTTTTTTCTCCATGCTGGTTAAAGTAGAAGAATTATCTGTCTTGAGACTAACATTACCTTGTCTAAAATGGTTTCAATTCATTAAATAAAATCCACAGACTGGAAAAAAAAAGTACTGACTGTAAGTTTCTAAAGTCCTAAGAACAATTGCAAGTGACCCATGTGTGTTTGTTTACACCCTGAGAAAACATTAGATGGGCATACACTTTGTTTCGTTTAACCTGCTAACAAATTAAATCACAGATAGATATTTTGTTTCATCATAATTGATTGTCTTATTCAAGGAAAGAAGAATTTTTCAGAAATAACAACTCTTCATGGTCACAAGTATTCCCAGCTCATATTTTTTTCCCCTTAATGGAAACAAAATTTTGTCATTAAAGAAGAGAGGTTCTTATAAATATTGCATATGACTCAGTCCTGCTGAGGAACATTTTCAAGCAAATAAGACAGAAACAGATAAAAAAGCTAAAGGGATTGGTAAGCAGCAGTGGGAAGAAACAATAGTTTTAGAGTAAGTCTGAGGTTCTAGTTTCACAAGTATTTGTTTTGGCATCAGTGTTCGCTTGTTCATCCCCTAAGCCTCACTGCTTTTCCCTGTCTCATCTCACTCCCTCAGAAAAAAACAGAGAAAACATTGGTGTCACACTGTGAACAACATCAGAGATGTTAATTCAGGTTAAAAACCCCACAGCTTTATGTTGTTGGGTTTTGGGGGCTTTTGGTCCTGAGAGAAATAACTGTAAATGTATAGCTTGTTTAAACCTGCCCTGGGATTTCTGTATTGCTTTATATTATAGCAAGCAGGATGCTAAATGTTAGTGTTCCAATTAGGTACTTTAATGGTCACTTCAGATCAAGGTAAATTAGAGATGGTCATGAAAATTTTGCAGTCCCATGACAGTTTTCTCAGAGACAACATCTATTTCTAATCCTCATTCAGACTGGAAAATACCTGAAAATTCCACCAAATCTACATTAACTCAACATAATTATTGTTGCTATAATTGGTAGTAATACTGTTATTTCTTTTTGACTATATACATATTTAATTTTAGCCATTAAAAATTCCCAACCTACTATACTCCTAAGTAAAACCCAAAAATTACATAAAAGAGCCCTCATAATTTGAGCAGAAAAAAGTTAGGCAGTTCCAAAGTGAGTACTTTGGGTCTGTGACTGCATTGACTTTTGAGAGGTATGGTCACATCTGGTAAAATAGTTGGCTTGTGGCTTGCACAGCAACAAAACAAGGCTTTGCTTGTCAAGAAGCTTTGCATTTGCTGCAGGCAAAGGTCAGGGGCATAGAGGATTTCTGGTTATGACATGTGGCCACTTGTAACTTTTTGATAATTTCCTTGTGTTTGTCTCTGTGTCTCCTGGTGATCAGTTTGTATTTCCATAACAGCAGTATTGGAAATGACCCTTGGGAGTGACATCCTGAACTACTGAATTCAGACTCTGCTAAGGTCAATGGCTACATGGTATTATCCTTTCAGAAGTGTTTTTGTTTGATCTTAAACTTTTTTTTGTCTGCTATGCTTTCAGAATTTTTTTCTAATTCAGAGCCTGAATTTATTAATATCTAATTTGGTTCTATTTTATGTAAATATTTTCTTTCTCCTTTTGTCTCCATTTCCAAAGCATGTAATTTTCAGACTTTTTTGGGCGAAGCAAAGTAAGTTATTTTATAAATAATAAAATAAAATAATTTAAAATTATATTTAAAATAATAAAATTTTTCTCATTAAGGAGCCCCTATGCTCTCTTTAAAGTCCTCTTGGACCAGGGGTGCAAAGTTTCAGTTCTGTTTCAACTTTCCCTTGTAGCACTGGTGAGCCTTTACAGGAGTGGTCTCAACAGTGCCTCATGCAATCACATTGCTCTTGGGAACCCTTCTCAGATGTAGCCTAAGAGATGATTTATCCCTCCAGGGATACATTATGTTAATGGCCCATAATCACTCTATCCGCCCAATAACCTTTCTTCTCTCACAGCAGTAATAGGTGAGCTTCTAAATTGTAGTGTGGATTACTTTTCACTCATGTACCTAAAAGACTTTGGACTGAAATTTTATTCTTCTTCTGTTTCTATTACTGCATTTGTCATAAATTCTTGCTCTTTTTAAATGGCATTTTGCATATCTAGTGTCTTGACTTTCTGACTGTAACTAAATCACTTACTAATACCTATAACTATTACTAAAGTGCTTCTCTTTCTGTGCCAAATTCATAAATAAAAATAATTATGATTAAAAAATGTCTGAAAATTTTTGTCATTATCACTAGAATATTTATTGATAATTTGGTAACTAACATATGAAAGAAAAAAGCTATTAGACAACATCCAGAGGAAGGCTACAAGGGTGCTGAAGGGCCTTGAGGTGAAGCCTCATGAGGAGTGGCTGAGGTCACTTGGTCTGTCCAGCCTGAAGAAAAGACTGAGGGGAGACCTCACTGCAGCTACAACTTCCTTGTGAGGGGAAGGACAGACACTGATCTCTTCTCTGTGGTGACAGTGACAAAACAGAGGGAATGGCCTGAAGTTGTGTCAGGGCAGTTTTAGGTTGGATATTAGAAAAAGTTTCTTCCCCCAGAGGATGTATGGGCACTGGAACAGCTCCCCAGGGAAGTGGCCACAGCACCAAGCCTGACAGTTCCAGGAGCTTTTGGACAATGCTCTCAGGCATATGGTGTGAATTTTGGGCATGATGTTGTTCAGGAGCAGGAATCAGACTTTGATGATCTTGTGGGTCCTTTCCAACTGAAAATAGTCTTTGATAATCTAATAATTCTCTTGAATTTTAGACCCCAGCCTAAAGATAGAATGACAGTGGCAGGTTTTCCACTGCCTTAAGCAAGATACCCACTATTCTTCTACTGAAAGTTTCTCTTGACACTAGTCTTTTGCTTTCCCCTTTCTTTTCAGCCTCACATTTCCTTCCCCTACCTGGCTTTTGTTCCTTCAGTAATGATGAAGAAATGCTATAACCATACATAATAGTTACATGATACAGCTCTTGGGAGCCTAGGATATCTGCAATCCACTGATCCACAGTATTATTTCCCAGCTATCAAAAGACAGGAAGGTACGAGGTGACTATGTGAATTCTTTCTCACTTTTATTTAGTTTCAGTCTTCTCTCTTTCAGTAGTAGGCACAGAGCTCCCTCTACACGTTCTGTTGATCGGATAAAACACTTTGGATCCTGCTAGATGTAGCTAGATGAACAGTACTAGTAAAGCATAAATCATTATCATTAACTGCTACAGCTCTCAGCTACAGCTAAAAACCAAGAAACTAAACCAAGCTGTTAGGGACCATCTTAGTATTGATAAAAGAAAATAGTTGGCATTTGCTGCTGGCAGTTTTACGAAGAGATATGTGTCTGCTAGTCTGAGAAAGATATCATCAGCTGTGTGAAGTCTGAGAGATCTCAGAGGAAGCAGAAAGAAGAAAGGCCTGAAAAGCACTGAGGTATATTTCCTTTGTGCTTAGAAAGGAAGAGAGCTTCTGAAAAACTAAAACAAGTAATGGGACTTACTGGCAGACACTGGTAAAGGATTTGATGGGAAATTTGATCTTCTCTGTTATGAGTCACGACCTTGAATGTTACAGCTTCTGCATGAGCAGCAGCATAGCTGTAAATAGAAGTGCTTCAGATGCAATGCCAGCATTGAGTGCAGCACAGAAAGGGGTAGATCTAATTTGTCCATACTGCATGTATTTTGAAAACACAGGACCTGAATCAAAGGTAAAGTTGGCTCTCATTCTTTAAAATATGCATCCCCTGCAGTGATATACATAACCAGAATTTTTAATATGTGTCATTTACATAGGAGAAAATACATGATTACATGATTTGGGGGTAGAAGGAAATGTTAAATATTTCTTCTATGCTTTTGTGACAAAGCTGCCAGCTCATGTTCTCTATTTTCCTGAAGCTACATTGTTACCCATAATTGTAATTGCTCTGCTCAGTCTAGTTGTCTTATTTTAAGATAAACAAATAAAATGGGCTAAGTTGCTGCCTGAGGAATCAGTATTGAAATCAGATACTTGTCCCAGTTTTGTGCCATCAACAAACATGCTGAAAGTACACTCTGCCCTGTCATGACCATTGGTGAAGCCATGCTGACTTGTCCTGATGAATTTCCTGGAAATTTTACATGATTCAGGATTAGCTGCTCCAACACCTTCCCAGGGATTGAGGGGAGCCTAATCAGCCTATATGTCCCTGGGAGCTCCTTTTAGCACTTCCTGAAAACAGGAGCGACATTCACTTTTCTCCAGGCTTTGGGTACTTTTTCCTGTCACCATGTCTGATGGAAGATGGTTATTAGTGGCCTTCAATGACATCTGCCATCACCCTGGACTCCAGTGGAGATGTCACACTGGTGCCCATGGACCTGTGAATGTTGAGTTTGCTGAAGCTTTCCCTGATTCTCACCCCAATGGTGCATCTTCCTTGCTATAGCTACTCCCCTTGGTTTTTGGCACTTGAGATTCCTGAAGGCCCATCTTGCTGATAAAGACTGAGGCAAAGATGGTGCTCCGTACCTCAGCATTTCCTATGTCCTCTGCCATCAGCTCTCCTGCCTCACTCAAAAATGGGCCCCCATTTTCCCCAGTCGTTTTCCCTAATCACCTTTTGTCTTCCTATGTACTTACAGAACTCCTCCTACTTGTCTTAGGCAACCCCGATCAGATTCAATTCTGTTTGTTTTAGCTGCCCTAACTCAGTCTGTCAATGTTCTGACAGTGTTTCTGTATTCTTCCCAGATTATCCATTCTTGCTTCAATTCACTGTATGCTTCCTTGTTGTGTTTGACCTCTCAAATGATTAAAGACAAATGTAATGGCTTTCAGGATTAAAAAAAAGTTTTTAAAAAATCACTAAATGGCATGTTTGAAATACTCAAAGAATACATAATTCACATCATTTTAGTAAAAATGCAAAATTAGAGACAATAAGAAGAATTTGGATACCTCATTATTGACTCCTTAGACGCTTCTAAAATCCATCTTTTCTGTGAAAAAACTGCAGATGTAAGAGTTCCCAGTACAGGGACAGATGGGAGTAACTACTGCCTATTGTTTTGAAAAAATATATTACACTAAAACAGTATCTCATTACAACACCTTTCCAGTGATCTGGGAGTTTGTTCAAGAACAAAATGGATATTTATGTTCATTGTGCTTTAAAAATCATATTTTAAAAGACTCTTAATGAAAGACAGTCTGTGACCTTTTAGCTGTTTCAATACTATTGTGGGAACAAATTTTCATTTCATTGTAATAATTATGTTAGCAACTTCTACTTTTTCTTTTTTTTAATTGACAGTAAGTATGATTAGGAATACAATAGCACCACCTGAGGCACAGTAGCTGCCTAGATGACTTGTCAGTTCATAAATACAGGGTCAAATTCAGCCTTGCTATGAGTGAGCATACTTTAATTATCCATTATTTATTATAAGTTAAGTTCTAACAATATGCTCTACACTAATAAGAATAGGGGGAAAAATCAGTCACACAGAGCATTCATAAGCCAAGAAGCTATTTTTGCAATTCTAATTTATGCTCTGTTTAAAGTATTGCAGTCAACTAACTTTATTCTTTCAAAATTACAGGTGAAGAAAGCTGGAAGTTTGTTCTTACATTATATAGATATCTCAGTAGAAAAAAACCCTGAATTTCAAATGCATTGAAGATCCACAGGGATTTTCTGGAAACAGCAAAGGTTCTAAGTGCCAGTGTAATGCCAAAATGGGCAGTAAACAAGACTCATCACCCAAGTAAGTTTTGTGGTGAGAGTGTTCTGAGCACGAGTGTGGCACAAAAGCATTCAATCAGGGTACAAATGCAATTTAGCTAAGTGGGTCAGATTCATTACACTGGTAATACCAGAGTGTACAGCCCGGAACACCACGCTCCCACTTCAGCTGGGTAAACTTTGTAAAAGAGCAAAATGCAAA
The DNA here is from genome assembly GCF_000277835.1 of Geospiza fortis. Classification (NCBI taxonomy): domain Eukaryota; kingdom Metazoa; phylum Chordata; class Aves; order Passeriformes; family Thraupidae; genus Geospiza; species Geospiza fortis. The sequence goes on from NW_005054318.1 coordinate 379,069, forward strand.
AATACACAGAGCTGCTGAGGTCAAATGGGGCCTGTTTTGGCTGCTGGACTTTCTGTCTTAAATGAGCATCCTGTTGTTGTTTTGCAGGCTACCTCTTAGGTATATGTTTTGGTAATTAATAGGGACACACAGAACTCACACGGTGTGCCAAGACCTGAGGGCTTATGTGACCCAATAAAGATTTTGACCATTCATGTTATCAGAGAAAATAAAAAAGTGCATACAAAAGCCAACTAGTATAAGAGATGCCTCCTAAATATACTGAATAATTCCCATTTTACTGATAATAAAACGAAGCTCATGGCTGTTATGTTCATTGTGAAAACCAATGATGGAATAAGTTGCAGTCCTAAAAATGAGCACTGCAGGTAAACATTTGCATTAGATTTTAAATTGGTGTGCAATTTGTTGTGAGTAATGGTGCTGGTAAATAGGCATTAAGCAATGATTAATCTGCCCATTTTTTCAGATTTCAGATCTTAGTAAAGGAGTATCACT
>NW_005054318.1:379577-397035 GCF_000277835.1 Geospiza fortis
CCTTTGAATTCCCCTATGCAATCCATCCACCAAATTTTGTTGTTAAAATGAACCATATTCTTATAGAAACAGATCCTACCAATTGACTAAATAAGAAAGGAATGATTAGTTTTCAAAAAGCAGATTCACTATAATTTTGCTTCCTACGAGCAGTATAGAGCCAAGATAGCTGAAACATTATTCAAGGCATCACAGGCAGTCATCCAGTTAAAATATTACTCTAATTATACATTTTTAATTTAATATTCTCCTACAGATTCTTTAATTTGATTTTTGTTTTTCATATGTGTAAAAAAATGAAAAATTAAGACAAAGCCACTTATTATTTTGTCATGTCTGCATTATATGCTGTTAGATTATATGACGCAACTTGCAGTTGGGCAATGGCTAGAAGATCAGTACAGTAAAAATCCTTCTCTTTGTCTGCTCATTCTGCTACAAAGGAAAAACACTCCCTAATATTCATTGTCCTAATCAACTTTTAAAGCATTATAAACACTAATCACAGAAAAAGACATCTCCCACTATCCTGCTGGGAATTTGTGAAAGACCACTTCTCATCAAGTTGTCTATGATTAAAATTCACAGGTTTCTTCCTTTCTTTCTTTCTTTCTTTCTTTGTATATATATGAGACAAGTTGTATTTGGAGATATGTATAAGACAGCCTGGGTTAAATGGAAATACTACACTGAGTACTTGCAAATGTCATGTCTATGACAACAATATTTATTCCATATTATCTTTTATGTCCTCTGTTCTAAGTTCTGTAAAATCACAGTAGCAGAAGACCTTGCTGTGCTACTGATATTGGTAATAGTAATATCTTAAGTGCTCAGCAGAGCACTGAACAGTACTGCAGTCTGTATAAATCTGTGTTGCACCTGCGTCTTGTACAATATGTACTGTTCTGCTACACCTATCTGAAATAAAATACAATATAAGTGAAGTGAAAGAAAGATGATCACAAATATGTAATAGCTTTCATAAAAGTAGACAGTTAATAGACTAGAACTCCATTTGCTAGCAATATGAGGAAGACATTAATCACAATGACATGCTGAATAGCAATAAGAACAATTATTCACTATTTGACACAATACAAGAACTAAGGACGACCCAATGTATTATTAGGCAGAGAGTTTAAAGCAAACAAAAGTAAGTGCTTTTCACACCGTGCACCATTCAGCTGTAGAATCCATTGCCATAGATTGCTTTAGGAACAAAAGCATAAATGAGTTTTAAAAGGTCAGACAGTTTCATTGGGAATAGATCTGGTGGTGGTGGTAAAACATGGTTCAGATGCAATCTCTGTCACAAATGTCTGCGCAGCAGAAGCTAGTAGGCTCTATGTGAAAAGAAGAATTTATCTTACATATGTGTGGTTCTTTTTTACTGTTCAATCAGCCTCTGTATCGACCCATTCACAAAGATAGAAAACTGTGCTAGATAGATATTTGTTCTAACTCAGAAAGGTTTCTTTTATATCCTCTGTTATTTTGCCACTCAAATAGTTATTATCCTTCTGAACTATCTTGTTTCATTAGGGAAATGCACAACTTGTTGAATGACAGCTACCTACACTGAAGTTTGGTAAATTGAAGATGACACGGCTGATAACACAAAATGTTTGGAAGAAGCACTGCAATTGAGGGGCACCTTCCATCAGCTGAAATCTCCCCTACTGCCAAACCTTTAGACAGGCACAGAATATAGAGTAGGAAGCCGAAGAGAAAAAGAGATTAGAGATAAGTAGGTGAGATTAGTTTAGATAAGGGTTGGTTGGAAGTTAGTGTTAGCCCTCAGATATTAGAGGTGAGACAGGCAGGAACTGAATTAAAGACAGAAGAGGAAGACAGATAGGGACTGGGTGGGAATCTGATCTCAGTTCACTTAAACTGAGGAGTTCATGTACAATGTACAAGATTAAAGCGGTCTATGGAAAAGCCAGAGGCTGTTTGGATAAAAAGTCACAATATTTATGCTCAAGCTATGGTAATTTGGTCATTGAAATGGTGATAAAGGGCCATGTTTGAGTAGCCTTGTTTGAGGATTTTATTAATAATACCTCAATGTCAAAGTAATACAATAATTATCTGAATATTTTTGAAAAGGTTCTCTCCAGGATATGTTACTGCTGTGACTCATGATAACACATTAGCTACCAGTTGCCTTCAGACGTAAAACTGTATTGAATATAATCAGACTCCAGGATGCTGAGGAATTTGTTCAGGAGGTGCACCTTTTCATAACAGAATCCATATTATTTCATGGCATTTTTCTGATCTTGAAGGTTTCTATCCAAAACATAAGTCCCTGACCCATCATGAAATCAGGATATGCTTTGACATGTCTGTAAAAGTGCTAAGTATCCCATGCTAAAATGTGTGTGCTGCATTATTCCTAATAAGGAATAAAATAAAATATTTTAAATAATGTTCAATTAATCTTTATCTCATCAATTTCCAGTAGCTATTTTTGTGTGTCTTGTGATGCATATATTAATAAAGTAGTAGATATATATTAATGATAAATAAATCATAGAATCAAAGAAAGGTTTGGATTTGAAGACACCTATTGAGAGAAGGTTCAATATATATATAAATTGAGGGTACATGCTCAAAACTTTTAATGGTGGTGATGCACAATAAAAATTTTATATGACTGCTCTATAATAACTGAGTTAACTGCAAATGCACAGATACAATGGTGACTTACAGGAGAAACATATCTATTGGCATAGGTATCTGGGTGCCTAAAATGGTGCTTATGGAACTGTACAGGCTTCTGGTGACATTTGAGACAGCCAAGGGGGCTCCAAGCATCTGTATCACAATAGAAAATTATGATGTTTAATGTTCAGCTTCTAAAGTGCAATCCACTTGAATTTAGAGGGATTCATCATCTGACAACTAAACAGTAACTGTAATTTGGTTGGAAGAATCATTCAGATGCACTTTAGCCAAGTAACATAGGAAAGATCAAGGCACCATATGTTTGATGGATGAGTATACAAAAAACAAAAATATCTGTGGTGATGCATTATGTGGTTTAAGAGATAAGCACACGTGCACCACAGAAGGAAGACATCCCAGTAACAGCACCTGGTGAGAAAGAGCCAAAAAAATCTTGCACTTGTGGATTAGGTTGATGTCCGGGAGGAAATTAGGAAACAAGCTTCAATTTCATAAAACTATGTGTTTTGCAAAAGACTGGATGACAACAACCTTCCCTTTGTTAATCAATGAGTATTCCATGCCAGTCAAGGCAGAGGTGGGGCTGGAAAGCAGCTTAGTTTGTATGAATAATCTCTGTATATACCTGTCTATTTTCAACTGTTCCCTGAACTGTGTCCATTTTACTTTATTTCAGTCCACCTACTGAAAAATGAAGCTAGTTCAACACACTAACAGGAGGATTGTGACAAAAAAATCAGATGAAATTAAACTCTGAGTCGCAAAAGAAGAATTACCAGATGTCACCCTACACCTAGACGCTACAGGGTGCCCCTTAACTACTTTTTAAATGTACTGTGTTGTGTCAGTGTGTTGCACAACATATGGTAAGCATTACTTTTAACAAAACTCCTTCACATCTTTTGGTTTGCATCACAACTTTAATGTTATTTTAATGTATTTTTCTGGTGGATTAATAAACCCATTTTTTTCCTAAAGGGTTCATTATGTTTTGACACAACAGTTTATTCTATTTTTTGTAAGTGAATTTAAGGCTTGATTCAAATACCAGAGAAATCAATGTGTTTCCACAATATTTTATAGAATGTAGTAGATAATGTCCTAGTAAAATTAACTTTTTATGTTTTTCAGTGAAACTGGTTTACCATAGGCCATGCTATAGAAAAATTTCCCAAGCTGTATCTCTACTCAAAGACTAAGGGGTTGAATAATATTTTCATTTCATATCTACTCAGACTTCCTGTAAATGGAATTATTATCATATTAAAGTTCCTGTAAAGTCTGAGCTGAGTTAGGTTTTGCATCAAGTGACCATTTGCTTCCAAAGAGTATCTTTACAAAATTGGTAATGAAAAATGGCATTTGCTTACTCAATAGATCATGGTACTAAACTCATTACATTATTTGTTTTCTAAAATAATGAGACCATCTGGTCCAGATCTCTACCCAAGTGAGATTATTTCCATCCAACTATTTTTTACAATATAGGTTTAAAAGGCCCCAACAGACAAGTTTTCCTTTAGAAAATGTTCTATAGCATCACACATTGATAGGAAAAAACAGTTTCAGGTGTTCAACCACAATTTTGCTATTTTCATTTTCATGCTATGTGTTAAATCTCTATGTTCACTATAAGTTCTTTCATCAGGTTTTTACAAGTGATCCATTTCAAATATTTTTTATAATTTCTCCATTCTCAGTTGTTGTTTTCTGGCAGCTAACCAGTCATTCTTCATTTCTTCCTTTTTACCTGTGCGTTTCACTTTATTAATTTGTTCAGAGCCAAATCTATATTTTGCAATGAGCAAAATTTCTTTCTGAGCAAAATGTAAAAGTTTTCTTATTTTTTCATTAATGTATTGCACTGTGGTTTTATACATACACATCCAAAATGGAATAAAAAGCAAAAAAAAAAAAAATTTTGTAGTAGTAGCCTGTGATTCCTGAAATTATTTCAAGGTTAAAGTAGACAGACCTAATTTTCCTAAGTTGAAATCCTATGACAAGAAGATTTATTTGGTGTAATTATCAGGAGAACAATGAACAAGGAAATTATTATATTTTCTTCCCATATCTAGCATTGCTGAAACAGAAACTTTAATATTCCATATGCGTCTAGTGACAGCATTCTTTTAAAATAAGGTTTGCAAAGGGAAGAGGAAGAAAAAGTCACGAAAGTGATTTAGACTGAGGAAAATCCATTAAAATTTGACTGTTAAACTTTTAATCTGCTAATTTATCGAAAGAAGATCACTGTGATTTGATATCCCCCCAAAGGAGGAACACTGACTTCCCTAATCAGGTAGCAAAAGGCATGCTGAACACCAGCAGATGAACATCAAATTGAAATTTTCAACTTTGTGTTAAATTCCTATTTTTAACTCAGTGTGAATCAAATTAAAAATACAGTGGGATAACTGGATTTTATATCTTTCAAAATCTTCATATATGAGGAATGCCTCTTTTTGGGCACTGACAAGCTCTGTGCAGGAATATCTGGTTTAAAAGCTGTGCTGTGGAAGCGGTGAGCCTGAGCGTTGTGAGCACCTTCTGCCTTTGGTAGCTGGCCCATAGTACAGGTGTAGCATCAGGGCTTTCAAAGATTGGTACTGACTCCACAGCTGCTGTTAGCAATAGGTCTGAATTGGAGAATAGAAGAAGGAAAACATTTACCCTTCCACTTTTTTTTTTTTTTTTTTAGTACAGATGATAACAAACTGACACAGCAAGGTCATGAAAGTGTTTCTTTGGTTGGTACAACTACACAGATGTCCCTTTCATACATCTCCTCTGTAACTGAAACCCAAATTAGCTAGAGACAGCTCAGGTATGACTTTCCATCACCTCTCTGTCTGCAGTCTAGACATATCTTCTGCTTCAGTAGTGAAAATCGTGGTAGAGGACTGGATCCGGAATTCCAACATGCTGCTAATTATGGCTGTGAAAGTGGTTGCAGCTTTTTAAATTGTAAGCTTGGCTGAAAATGAAGGGACTGTCAATTGCTTGTTTATCTTGAGAGTGAGAAGGCAAGATTACATGAATACCAACTAGAAGACAATAGTGAAAAGAAGGCTGTTTGGCTTTCATAATATCAAAAGCAATAGAGTCTGAAGGTTATTTCTCTGTGCATGGCGCTCTGACTCTGGAACTGGACCGTGGGCTTCAGGGTTACTGTAAGAAAGCTAAATCTTACCTTAGTTGTTATTTGAAATATCTCAATTCACATGACAATTCTTAATTCATTTTATGTGTTGTACAACAGTCTGGTTAACTTCTAGCCTTGGCTGAGTTTATGAAACTGGAAAGACTTGAATTGACATCAGGTGAAATTGGAGGAAACCAAGGGATTTCTGTTCTAGTCCTCTGTCTATCTTTTTGATCCACAGTTGTGCCTGAATGAATCATAGTCAAATATCCAGGCTTTGTCTAACAGGTCAATTTCTTTCCTCTAAATTAGGCTGTATTATAAGGAAGCATCATATATCTCTGCCACTCCTGCTGTAAAGCTGTCTAATCTTCTGCCTCCAGATGCACACCATCACTGCCATTTAGCCTGAAAAATACTTTGTACTAAATATGTCTTTCAAAATGACAAACTATTTTTAATTTGTCCTACTAATATAGTGGATTGCCCCAGGGAACATATGGCATGATGGCTGCCGCCATCTGTAGGATGCCCTGAGGTGTTCAATGGTGCATTTCAAAGGATCTGATTGTGAACTGCAGAAAACTAGGCAGAATCACAGAATGGTTGGGGCTGCCCCTTAATTCTGACCCATAAACCCTCAAATCATTCTTCATCCACTCCCAGGCAGATACATTCCCTGTAACAGAATCACTCATTATGGGCACTTGTTTCTTTTCCTGCTCTCCTCCATGGAGGCTGGACACTGAGGCAGAGACCTGCTTTTGAGGGTCATGGGCCCAAGGTGCCTGGAGTTGTCTAGCCTGGAGAAAAGGAGGCTCAGGGTGGACCTTATCACTTTCTACCTACCTTTTTTTCTACCTTACTACCTGAAACATGGTTGTAGCAAAGTGAAGGACAGTCCCCTTCCCCAGGTAAAAAGTGACAGAATGAGATGAAATGTCCTCAAGAATAGGAAACCTCCCTACACCAAGGGAGGTTTAAACTGGATATTAGGGAAAATTTAATTATAGAAAGGGTTGTCAAGCTTTGGAAGACTTTACTCAGGGACTTACCTGTTCTCCAAGAGAAGGTTCTGGGCCCTTGGTGAACCTACTCCCTGAAACTGAAGTCTCCTTCCTTACCAGTTTTGTCTCAGTGCCAGCAGAGCTGCATCAGACGTAGAATCATAGAATCATCTGAAAAGACTTCAAGGATCATCAAGCCCAACCTTTGACCTATCTCTGTAGAAATGCTGGCTTTAATTGAAATAGACATTATGCACCACTGGGTGAAGTAATTCCCTAGACAAAATAATTAATGAACTACGGAAAAGTGAAAATCATTTCTGATATATCTAAAGCAAGGAAAAATTAACATCCTTCTAGGAAGTAAGAATCCAGAAGGTGCTAAGATGAGAGAAATCAACACAGGTATTGCTGTCTATTCCTTTAACTCCAATCCCTCCCTCCTCCCCTCCTTCCTTCCTTCCTTCCTTCCTTCCGAAATGGTAGCTGAAAATTTCCTTCCTTCCTTCCTTCCTTCCTTCCGAAATGGTAGCTGAAAATGAGATGCTGACTTGCTTGCTCCTGCATCTATAAAACTGAAATAATTCATTGAATTTAAGGGATTTACATCTGAGTATAGCTAAAAATAAAATATTTTAAAATGGAATAAACTGTGAAAACAAATTCATTTGTGAGTTGCACATAATTTAGTCAAAATAGGCAACCACACAGTGCATGTTAAAAATGTACATAGGTAATTCCTTTTTAGACAGTAAAGAAGATAAATGGCTTTCAGCAAGAGCATTAACTTTGCAAATTAGTTTCCATTATGAAATTTGTCTATACACAAACATAATTTTAATTTTTAAAATTCTTTTTTGTTGGTGAAATTTTCTACTGTCTAAGTTTCCAAGTCATCTATTTAATTCTTCAATTTCTTCACTCTCTCTGGAAGCTCAATAGCATACTAAAAGACAAGGGAAAACTAGAGTCCTAAAATTCTAAATAATTCATTTTATTTTCTCTCTCTTTGCTACACTTTTGTGACATTAATTATTGATGTTAACTAATTTCTTTCTTTTGAAAATATGGTTTAAAATCATAGAATCATAGAATTGTTTGTGAAGGGACCTAAAGATCATCTTGTTCCAAGCTCCCTACCATGAACAGGGACAACTTCCACTAGACCAGGCTGCTCAAAGACCCATCCACCCTGGCCTTGAATACTTCCAGGGATGGGACATCCACAGATTCCTTGGGCTGCTCCAGTCCTCACCACCCTCACAGCAATTTTTTTCCCTAATATCTAATCTAACCCTGCCCTCTTGCAGTTTAAAGCCATTCCCCTGTTGAGAAACAGATCTTGTGAAGGTAGCTCCATTTGTAAGCTGCAATTAGAGATACAGAATGAGAGACAGACTGACCTCTATGGTGAGAGCCCACAAAGACAAAAAGCCATGAACTGTCAACCCTTTGCATAACAAAGGGTACAAAGACTGATGACCGAATGAATGAACAGAGAAAAACACAGCAGGAGCTGAAGACTCATAGGCATGAAGAAGTAGAATTGGGATGAAAAGCAAGACTTGTGTAGGGCTAGCCTGTGAGGGTATGAAAGTCCACAGGCTCCTTTGATAGGGGTTCTCCTCAGAGGCACCAGCTCCAGCTGTTTCTGTGTTAATGCACCATGAATAAATGGCTTTATGGCACCAGAAATTGAGAGTCTGTCATGGGAAACATGGAGACAAACCAATAAGGAAAGCTGGTCTGACTGTGTATGAGTGGGGTGTGTAGGGAGCCAAGGGGCCTACAGGAACCACCCATTGTGGGAGGCTCTGATCCCAGCAGTTGAAGCTCCTGGCGTTGTGTGGTTGCCAGTGAGTCTCATGAGTGGTCAGACTGGGAAGTTTTCCTTGACAACACCTTGTCTTGTCATTACGTGCCCTTGTAACAAGACCCTCTCCAGATTTCTTGCAGCCCCCTCTTTAGGTACTGGAAGGTCATGCAAGGTCTCTCTGGAGGCTTCTCATGTCCAGGGTGAACAATCCCAGATGTCTCAGCCCAGCTTCCTCTGGACTGGCTCCAGCTGGTCCACATCCATCTTGTGCTGGTTGTCCCAGAGCTGCCTGCAATATTCCAGGCAGGGTCTCCTGGGAGCAGAGTCAAGGGAGAGAATCACCTCCCTCAGCCTGTTGGCTTTCCAAAGCTTATAACCCTCCACCTTATTTATTAGGAAATTAATGTTGAAATTCCAGGAACTGCTAGATTATAGATAAGTATTTCAAGTATCTGATTAGTCCCTACATTATATGGTGACAGGATTTCCATTCTGGATTTCAGAAATCTTTGCCACTAGAAAATTTCACCAAAAAAATTTGTGGTTTCAATAAAGAAAGTTTCTGAGACAGTTTGTTACCTGAATTACTTCCAAGTGAGATGGGAGATGTGACTCCAGTTGTAACTCCAACTGCTTCTTTTTAGCATATCTTATCTATGTTTCAGTATATATCATGCTAGCAGTTCCACTTGCTTCTAAATATTCTGTTTAGTTTTGTGTTACTAGTACTTTATTCTGTTTTATAAACCACCCCAAGCTTTTCTTTTTTTTTTTCTTTTTAATTGAGGTTTTTTGTTTGATTTGTTTTTGAATAGTTTGAAGTATTCAGGAAAATATCTTCATGAGTTTTGGAGAACAAGTAAAAAATCCATTAACCTTCAAAATAATTGATGTGTTTTCCAGGTTACTGATTTATTAAGACACTTTGTGCACCTGTTCCAATCATTAGTGATATATTGTTCCACAGTAAGCACTCACTCCATCTTAGTTAAATAATATTATTTGGTCGGATTGATCATTGTTTGCAAAAGCTTGCTAAATTAGGATCTGTTACTTTTTTTATTATACATTTTTTAAAAATCTATTTGAAGCAATAAATTGTGAATATAAATTTGCCTGTAGATATTTTACAAATCAGTTTTCATGTACAAACATCTGCACTGAAGGTCTCTAGTGTAATAGTGAAGATCTTGAGTCACTGTGAAAAACATCAGCTCAGAAATTTCATCTAATCATAAGCAGTTCTCTCAAAAAAATAATTTATCACACTTTGATGAGCTTGCATACCGAAGCCATATTCTTAAACAACCAGAAATGTAGGACTCAGGAAGGAAACCACAAGACAGCTGTTCAAATAAAGTTTCTTGGAAACTGGCAACCATTATATCTTTACAGTTTCTTTAAAATATGCTCTGAGATCAGTGATGTTCCTGATTATCTAGAAGGATCAGATGACTGCAAATTTCTTTTCAACATGGTTAAAATGAACCAGTTTTAAACTGCCTTCTTGTGAAATAAATACCATCCACCAAATGCCAAGTAGTAATTTTTTATTCTGAGTAAACAAAGTTCAAGTTTGCCCGACTGTCTAAAGTCTGGACCTGTCTAACTCAACAGAAATGCCCAGATCTAATAGAGAAAAAGAAAATTTCCGTTTTGGGTGCAATTTTGAAGGTGAGTTAGGACTGAAGTGGTGAGTCACTTCTGTGTGGAGCCTGATCTAAGATTATTGGTCCTGTAAATCTACATAATATGGGGTCAGACAGAAGATTAGTTTAGGATCTGAAAGATGTACTACAGTGTCAAATACTTATTGGAGAAGGTCCAGTGTCATGCATGTTCCTGTCCTGTCTCAGAGCCAGCTCAGAATGCAGTCACTGTAATGACAATAATGTTATTTTTTTCTACAGTGTGTTTTTTTTCAATGTTACCCAAAGAATAGTCATTGAAGTTATAGCAGGAAATTGGTTTGTTGTATTGCAGCTGTCAGTGTCAGGGAGTCGTGTTCAGATAATGTTTCCCAACTTTGGGACTCTCGCGTACATAAAGAGGCATTCCACTTCAATCTGTCATATTTGTCAATCTGACAAGGAAACAAGTTTGTCAGAATACCCTAAAATCACTTTGATACCAGCCAAGATTTAAAGGAAGCATCTTTAATCTACCAACTCAGGATGAAATGGCGGTTTGTAAAAGAAGAGAGAAAACTCAATTATAGATTTTACTTACCAGTAGTCCTAATCCTTACCTTCTCAAGTGCTGAACTGCTTTTGGCAATTTTCTTGAGTTCATGTTTCTTGTTTATATAAGATGTTTTGAGAAATCGACTCCTCTCCCAACTCACACCTGAATTATCTCACTTTGAATTTTACTTGTCCTTCATAAGAAAAGGAAACAGCTCTGCCTTGAAAACAAGAGCTTTCCATGGCTGAATATCTACATCCATCTTCTCATCCTTTCTTCATTTTTGAAGCTGTTGCATGAGTTTGCAACCCTGGTTTTGGACTGTTGACTGCCTTCTGTGTCCTCCCAGTCCCTGCTTATACTGTATCCAGCACCCTTCAAATAATAATGAACATTCAGATACTGTGCTAAAACCCTCCTGGGGTTCGAGACTGGCCCATTCTTTCTTTAGAGCACATATGTCAAAGAAAACCAGGGGTCTATACCTTTAATCATGTAAATATCACTGTGTTCAGACACAGAGTACTTAATTTATGATAGAATTTTTAAAAATTTTTGATATCTATTTATTTATGTATTTATTTATTTATTTATTTAAGTAGACAGAAATCTGTTTGTGATATTTAAGGAAATTACTTAAAAATAAAGATATAGCACTTTGTCCACTGCATTCTTCTCATTCTCAGATCAACAGTTCTCAGTAGTTCTAAAGATGCACAAATGATGTGCAAATGTGTCTGATTTTGAGCAGTTTATCCTGGGTCTGCACTTATCAAAACTAGTTCTCTGCTCCTGATATTCCATGCATGTGCTCCCTGCTTTTTGGGGCTGTGCCTGCCCAGCCGATCCTCAACTTCCTGAACTTAGAATTTGTATCTTGGCACTGTGGTTTTCTTAAAACTGATACATTCCACTTAAGAACAAGCTAAAGATACATATATATATATATATATATATATGCGCACACACATGCACCTTTTGCTTCTACTGCATTATATGAGAAATTTTACATTCATGCTTTTCTTCCTAGATACTCAAGCTTATTTTACTCTTTTTGCAGTTTATTTATGACATTTAGCATCAAGTATTTCTTGTTAGAAAGGACATTCTTGTCCCCCATAATCCATGCTTTCTCTCAGTTTGGGCAGTTCTTTCTCACAATCTTTGTGGGAATTAAAAATACATATTCTGTGATTCCCAAGCAGCCTGAAGCAAGTGAAGACACCTCTAGGTTTGTTCCATAGCTGTGCTCCACTGCAGCTAGCTGGGTTTTGTAATGAAAGCCTTTTGGGGGTGACATATATGCTTGATATACAGTAGCTCTCTCCCAGATTCAGATTGTTGAATTCATCAGCATCCTAGCAGACACATGGAGAGATTTGGATTTCTTCTTTTGACATATGTGCCTAATTTCTGTTTAAGTTGTATTTTAAGCTCCTATGTGCTCTTAAGTCCTCTACCAAAATTGACAGAAGGAATCTCTAATTAATTTGTGAAGTACATAGAAACCTTCTGAATCTCACTCCAGACTCTTTTGAGAAAGCTTTTTATCCCCCCTCAAAATCAAAAATTTCCAAAGTTTTGTTTGGAAAATTTGAAAATTTGTTTTTTGAGTGGTCACACAATTCCACTTTGTGTGTTTATTTTGTCTCTGCTATCTCCTCTCTGCCGTGGTTAGTGTACAAAACTCTAATACTCCACTGGCAGGTGTCTACTTCGAATTTCAAGAAGTCAAACTCTTCCATCTCTCATGCCTGAGGGCAAAAATAAAATCACTGAACAACTTATCCAGGAACTGCTTTTTTGCTGAGACAGCTCCCCTTGCTGTCTGCTCCAGACAGGAACTCAGGAATCAGTTTTGTAATCCATTTAATAAAACAATGAACTTTGGTTTTCATGTCAGCAGGGAAAAGGGGCTATTTTTTTTTTTTTGCTAATCACCATCTGGATTAATTTTATTTGCCAAAAATCTTCACCCATGATCAAAAGCCAAGAGTAGTGTTATATCTTTGTTTCCAAGCCAAAGTTTTATATGTTAGGTAATACATGAGAGAGTATTGTAGGTCTCCACTGAATCAGAAGGGTACTCACAGTATTTGTTAAATGTACGAATGTACATGTAAAGCCAAATATATAGGATTATCTGGGACAACTCTGGCACACAGATACTCAGGTAAAGAGGCAAAATCTTGTTCTAAATGACCAAATCGAGAGCCAAACTTATAAGAAAATTTAGCAAAGATTTATTAATTTGTCTGCAAGACCGAAGTTCGGTCGTTGAAACCACCACAGCCAAGGGCAGCATCGAGCCCGGGATCTGCGCTGGGTGAACACACAGATCCGACCTCCAAGTGTCAGAGTCTCCCCCGTTCACGAATGCTGCCTCACACAGCGGGTTTTATACAGTTTATTCTGCCCGAGGCAGAGATGACCGAATGCTCTTTGTGTCTCTTCACATGCATGACGGTGGCTTTACATGTGCAGAGGTAGACAAAGACTCAGTCCAGGTGTCTCCATGTTGTCAGTAGACTCCGGGGAAGTCAGCATTCACATGTATCAGGGTGGCGCAGTCGAGGTAGATGTAATCGTGGAGGCAATAATCACTCTTGGGTGGACCCGGGTGACCCGGGGAAGCCAGCGATTATCGACCTGGAAACTTCTATTCTTGCGTTAAAAACCCCGATGTTTATCTCAACGGGAACTAGATGAATATGAATAAGACACTGCTCCCGGCCAGGATGGTCAAAAGACATAGTTTGGATTTTACAATATTTTATACATTAATAGCATGAATTACCTCTACCATATACTAAAACCTCTTTAGAGTTTTAGAGTTAAAGAAAAGCATTCTTTAGGGCAGATTCTCCACAGGAACTCTCTTAACACCTGTTTGTCTATTTATTTTTTTTCCTAGAAAATGATCATTTTGCTTTTCTGGGAGTTTCAAGTGTCTGCATATATTGGTTTAAGACCTTTATTTTTCTAATGGTAGTCTATCTTTCACAGAAAGACTCACCTCTTTAGAGTTTTAGAGTTAAAGAAAAGCATTCTTTAGGGCAGATTCTCCACAGGAACTCTCTTAACACCTGTTTGTCTATTTATTTTTTTTCCTAGAAAATGATCATTTTGCTTTTCTGGGAGTTTCAAGTGTCTGCATATATTGGTTTAAGACCTTTATTTTTCTAATGGTAGTCTATCTTTCACAGAAAGACTCTTGAGGCAGAAACCATCCATCTTTTTTGGTGTAATCTTTACACTTGATACTGTAGTATTTACGTGGTAGGCTTCTCTAAAGAAGAAGAAAAGCAGAAGAAAAGGAAAAAAAAGTTTAGGTTGGAGTGCTCTCTGTTGACATATGTGCTGAGAACAGGGAAAATCCTTTCAGCCACAAGGGCCCAGAGACATCCAGGATTCTGCTGTGACACTTCGTGTTTCTGAGCCTCCACAGGAAATTCACACTCTGGGTGCTTTGCAAGGCAGACTGAATGAACACATCCTCCATGAGCCGAGTCAATCCAAGCACAGATGAGTCAGGAAATTATAAATATGGGCATTAAGAATTGCCTGAAGGACTCTGGCTGTCTTGAAGTGAGACTAAACTATTTGTTTCCTGTCCCAGTGTTGGTGTCATTTGGACACAAACTCCCACGTTGCTGCTTTCACCTAAATCTGAGGATCAGCCAGCTATTAACTCACAACCTGCTCTGCTGCTCACTGTGAAGACTGCTCACTGTTCACTCACTGGCAGGGTTGTGAAGTGTTTATAAACGAGCTGAGAAGCTGCAATTCTCCTCCAGCTCTGCCAGCTCCAGGAGATACTCACTGCATATCATGGTTATCCCTCTGATACTGAGAAACCATCTCCAGAAGATCTGAGGTGAGAAAGTTCTGTAAGTTCAGAAAAGTAAAGCAAGCTGAAAAAAATCCAAAATACTGTACTTGAGTATGTCTAGAAGGCAAATGGGAAAGAAAAGATTAGCTGTCATGAACATATCTGTTTTGTTTGCGAGTTAGTACTAATACTCATCAAAGCAGGAATGGTTTGCTAATGTATGCCGTTTTGGAGTTCTTTGCATAAACCCAAATTTTATTCATTTTTGTATTTTTGTGTTAACACCTTTTTTTTTCCTAAGGGAACAGTAGACAATCAACAGGGGAATAATTCATACCTAAATTTCAGACATAGATTTACATGCAGGCATGATTATGTGAATGCACATATGTTTCAGGTTTAGCTGCACATGATGCTTTATGAAAAGTCCTCAGCAGAGATAGTTCCAGCTTGTACCTCAGAGGAAACTGGAAAATGCATATTCTGAGGTTTAGCAGTTACCTCAGTAGGGTCCCCAAATTCCTATTGATCTCTACAGCTGATGTAGTAGAAATAATATTGCTGTGAAAAGTGTCACCTGGGGGTGCCAATGTTTTGTCTCAAAAGTAGCACTGTGTTTTAGCTTGAAGAAGCTACTGCTGTCATTCACACTTGTTCAAATGTTAGAAGTTTCTCTTACAAAGAAATATGACTTGAAATATAGTGGAGAAAGATGACGTTTCTTTTTGGGAAAGCAAAGCCGATGTCTAGGGCTGAAAAATATTTCTTCAGTTCCAGATCGAGACTGCTGGGTTCTTGGCTGCCGTCTTGGTTAACAGAAAAGGAAACAAAATGGAGATGCAGACAACTCCCAATATGCGAATTGCTCTGGTTTTTCAACTTGAACAGCAGCAGCAATCTCATCACAGTTTCTTTAGGAGAGCAAGGTGCTAGAAGCAGATGTTATATTCTTCCTCTTTCTTATACCACCTTTTGTTTTCTGAGGTAATACTTATCAGAGACTCTGTGTCAGGGCCTGCAGGAAAAAAAAAGTCAAAATGCTGTTTGAAATAGCTGAAGAAAAGAAGGGAGCAGAGGATGCAAGACCAGACAAATATTTGTGCAACAGTGAGCAGAGCAGAAGTTAGTCAGAGGGAATAGCAGGAACTACAGCAGAGTTATTAGGATCAGCTGAGAGAAAACTGAATTAAATGGTTGGCTTGAATTGAACAGAGTTGAGAGGATTATTATTATTATTTTAATTGAAGACACCTGATATATTTCTCCAGCCTGGAGAGATATCATATATCATAGTGCCAAAGTTCATTTGTATCCACATTTATTTCTTCATAGATGGTAGCATCTCTCATTTAAATAACCATATATATAAGTCACATTCACATGATCTATTTTGTGCAGCGACCATAGGGAATGCAAAGAGTCCCTGAGAAGCAACTGGGTGTTCAGTTCACTCGTTTCCTCAACAAACAGATGAAGATCACATGGGTTGAGGCTTCACAGGCATCTCTGGCTTAGGTGAGGAAGAGGCAGGGGGTGGGGGGAGGTTCAGTGATAGCTCTGTTTCATACCACTGAATAAAACTTTTATTAACTCCAGTGGGAAAAGTGACAGATCATAAGGCTGCCAATCTTCATTTTGCACCACAAAATGGTTTACTTTCAAATGTGACATTTTTAGGTGCCACCAGATGTCACTATCGGTAGTTTTAGGTTTTCCCTTGGATTAAAGAGGGCTATTTTCCTTGGAGAAGTACTCTTTTCTAGCAGTGATACAGTTCACATTAGAAACCCAGAGCAATCACCAGAAAATGCAGTTTGGCCTCTGCCTTTGAAATCCAGCTATGAATCTTCCACACACAGCTGTTGCTTTTAGTTGCATTTATGCCAGCAAACAAAACTTGAATGATGCTGAAATTTAGCAACAGATGCATTAGGCACCCAAGTCTTGGATAAGCACTGTGCTAATTATCAGCTATCAGCTGATCAATTTGCCTGAAGGCTTGAGCTTTGTATTCCCATGGTTGAGAATGGAGTTTATTTCCTTGTTTTTCATCAGACCTAGCACTCCAGCATGGATTTTGACTCAGCCAGAGGGAGATTTATCACTTTGCACTATTTCTTCACCGGTTTAGACCAGGAAGCTGTTTTTTAAAACCTTTGAGTATTACAAGCTCCAGATGAAGGCAGTGGGAACTCCAGAGGGAACAGCAAATGTTTAGCAAAGCCTTGAATTCTGACCCTGTGATTTCAGGGGAATTATTTTAAATTCAGTTTAAAGCTTTCAGGGAAGCAGGACATATAGAAACGAGTAAAAACAAATAATAAAGCAAGAACAAAATGTTTTCTTGTAAATTAAGTATTGTATAATTTATATAAACTTCAGTCTTTTCTATACCTGTGCCCCTGCATCTCTCCTTAGAGTAAATACTTGGTTATTCATGTTTTGTTTATTTATTTTTGGAACTTTGAAAACTCACAAAAACTCATTCTGAATAGTAGGAAATAACTCTATACATATTTTATTATAATACTGGGTGTTTTGTGCCAACTGTGAGTCCCTGTGTCTGGCTGGTTAATTGCTGCCATTCTGCCAGTGATTGATAGATAAGTGGGCATTATAACACACATTTTTCAGTGAAGTTCCTGGTGAACTCTATTTGTACAACTTTGCATGAAAGAACCTAAGAAAAATGGTCTCACATCCAATCTTGGTAAGAGATGCCAGCACTTTCTATAGTAGTTTTTCAAGTGCTAGGAGGAGTAAAAAGAAAGAGTTAATAA
>NW_005054318.1:397091-400870 GCF_000277835.1 Geospiza fortis
TTTGGGCACCCCTTACCAGTCAGGTTTCACCAGGCTTGGGCACAGTTTTTACCATTTCAGATAAGCAGAACAAACTCAGGATCTGAGCCTTTCTGAAGGGCTTTCATTAGTGGCAAAATCAAGGGAGAATCTTGCATTCCAGTTTTTATTGACACCGTTCATTTTCTGTGAATCCCTGATTTTTTAATATGGTTTTGTTTGTTTGGTTTGGGGTTTTTGTTTGTTTGTTTGTTTGCTTTTTAATTAAAGTGAATGTATTCTCCAGCCAGAGCAAAGAACTTTTGCACTTGAGGATATGGTTTAATAATGAATGTGGGTTGATAGTTGGACTTAATAATTTTAAAGATTTTTTCCTTTCTTAACAACTCAGTGGTTCCGTGAACCAGGTTTCCTAGATCTGAAAATTGTCCACACTCCACTGAACAGATTTATTCTAGATGAAATTTTGAATTTTACTTTTTAGGAATGTCACCTTATCTCTTTTTATTCAGGTTTCTCTCAACTAGTTAGATAATATTAATCCATTCTTGGAATAGAACCACAAGATTTTTTTCTTCATTGAAATGTACTGATTAGTCAAAGCATAATGCTTTGTAAGGGGAGTGTTTCAATTGTAAAAAAATTATGCATGAACAATTAGAGATCCATTTCATTTATGCTGAAACATTTCACTTCACTATTATGTTATTGTCATAGACTGAGCCGTAAACTGTAAATTTAATTCTTTTTGTGTTATGGGAAACTCTTCTGATCAGACAATTCTAATATTTACCAAGTTACTATTTATTTCCTTGTAACAATCACAGGAAATGTCTTGGTGTCTTCTGTTTCAAATTAGGATGAAAGAAAGTTCAAAATGTAGCAACTTTTTGTAGATTTGATCTTCTGGGAGTTTGATATGTTCTGCTTTGAAAAATAAGTTGCTGGAATAAAAACATGTATAAGATATTAAAAATAATTTTTATTCATGTTTCATTAAACAGTCAGTAAGGGTCTCTTCCTTGAAGTCCCTGAGCTCCATTCATATTAGCATGCACTTATAAACTCATTAGAAATCATTCTGTGTCTGGTGAAAGTCCTTTGAATTCTTTACTGGAGACTCAGGTCACTCTAAATGTGATTACATGAAAATGCATAAGAGTACAGCATCACATCAACCTCACTTATTTGGTTTTGACTCAGTAACAGTAAATTAGTATTCATGATGGACTCTCTTGACAAATAGGGTTATTATCAACACATGCTGTAAACATAAATCAGGTGGATATCAATAAAATTGTATTTTTGTTCTAGTCTTGTTTACAGATCTTCCTTTGGAATGCCACATAAATACTCCAAACGCTTGCAGGAAGCTTGCCACTCTGGTTATTAGTTTTCTCTGGCTTAGAGCACTGACACTGATCATTTTCTGACAATGTTTACCAACAACAAAGTTGTCCTATTGATCAAACTTTCTTTCTTTTACACTCTTTTATGTCCATGAATGCCTTACACCACTTTGCCTTGAGCCAAATGGAATTTTAAACACGAAACACACAGCAAATGATGAAAAAATAACCAGTAAGGTTATGGTTTGATGTTATGAATGACAGCAACAGATCACTAAAGGAATTTGAGAGAATCGGTATTTTTATATTTCAGGAGAAAACATTAAAAGAAAAAAAAATGAACCAACCACCCAAAACATTTTTAGTTAAAGTTTGTCTGCTATCAGCCCCTGATGTATGGATTGCTCAGTTTTAGGAGGATGCATTTTGCCAGCATGCTGACTCACACTGTAGTCGTAGGGCATAATTATAACAGTGAATTATATCTGCAGACAAATGTGGTTTTTTTGTCTGCAGTGCGAATAGGACAAAGAGTGAAAAGCAGAATATGTCCCAGAGTGATTTGCAAAGCCTCAGATTGATTTCTTTGAAAGAGCCGCATCAGTCAGTTTGTGAAAAGCATATGTCTAAAACTGCACTCTCAGCTGGCTTGGGGTTTTTCCTTCCATTATACTGACAACATTAGAGACTTCTATACTCCATGATGATTCCACTTTCTTTGCAAACCATGCATTTATCACCCTGCCTTGGGATAGACTTCATCTAAGGCTATTTTTAAACAAATCTTCATTTTTATGATACCATAAAATAAGAGGTTTGGATCTTCAGAATGGATTCCTAATTTATGGAATATGTACCTCTTCTTCCTCTTTAAACAACACTTTAAGTTTTGGGGAAGAAAATTTTTGTTTTTCAGGCCAGCTACTGAAGGACACTTAACTCTGCCAGGGTCTTCACTTTTTTTTCTTTTTGGCTTCTTTTCAGCTTATTTTCTGTGACTCGTGAGACATATACTGACAAGTAAGTGACCTTGCAAAGATACCATAAATATTGTTATTTTAACTAAAATTTTTATTTTTTCCCGGATATCTTTTTCTTACAAACATCTGTTTTTGGAGGCTATTATTTATGACTGTAACCTCTATTTGCAAACATCACTGTGGAGGAAATCCTGAAATAACATTTATAGTTAATCACTTCAGAAAGTTTTTCATAGAACAGGTACAGTTTTCTGAATTTGGATTTTCACCTGAAGTAGTCTAATGATAAATCAATCTTTGTTTCTAATTTAAACTACTACTTAATCAATTTTGAAAAAGAACAGACTCAGAGAATTTTTAGGATTGGAAGGGGCCTTTGGAGACCATCCTGCCCAAGACCCTGCTAAGGCAGTGTCACCTACAAAAGGGGACACAAAAACCAGGTGGGTTTGGAATGTCTGCAGAGAGGTAGACTCCATGACCTCCTGGGAAGCCTGTTTCAAGTGCTCTGCCACCCTCAACAAAAAGTTCTTCCTTGTTTGTGGTGGAACTTCTCATGGTTTTTTCCATGACCAGTGTTCCTTGTCCTGTCACTGGGCATCACTGAAACGATTTTGGCATCATCCTCTTGGCACCTGCCTTTGACATATTTTTATGGATTAATGAGATACCCTCTGTTTTCTCTTGACTGAACAGGCCCAGCTCCCAAAGTGTCTTCTCATACAGGAGATGCTCCCGACCCCACATCATCTTTGTGGCCTCTGCTGGACCCTCTCCAATAGCTCCTTGTCTTTCTTGCACTGTGGAGAACTGAATTGAACACAAAACTCCAAACGTGATCTCACTAGGGTCAAGTAGAGATGATGTCCTGATGATAATTAAATGATAATGATTAAAAAATTTCTAATTCTATATACTCATTAAATATGACACTGACTGTCTCTGAAGCAGAAAGGAAAAAGTAAACTGGAGCATTAAATAAGAAGGAGTTAGGAACACAGCTCATTGGGATTTATCTTAAGAGGATACAAAAATGAGTCAATATTATTCTGTATAAAATAAGACGATATTGCAGGAAAAAAAAGCAACTTCAGCAAAACAAGTAATTTTAAGCTTCAGAACTTTGTGCTGTCTCAGATCTGAGAGGCCCTAACCCAGATCTTCTATTTGAAATATTGAGAAATACAAGTAAATAAATACGTGGAGGTCAGCATTCATTTTGCAAAACTGTTAATGGACTGTTCACTGTAATGTCTGAGACAGCAATATGTTATGAAGCTTGAAATGTCTCAGAATGTATTTTTGACTGGACTTCTCTTTCTGATAGGAAATCTGCTTTGCCTTCCCTTTACTATGCTTAGTCAGTGGCACTGATTTTTTTATCAAGCAGTTTGACTGCAGTTGGAAATTGTTCCTAAGTGCTTAACCGCTGCAGTTTTAAGGAAAACAGGGTTGAATTGTCCCTTTGGGG
>NW_005054318.1:400924-490888 GCF_000277835.1 Geospiza fortis
TTTTCTGAGCACCGGATTTGGAAATGTGGTTATATCAAAACATCTTCCCCAGTTCTGTGTCATTTTCAGGGCATCACTCTTCTCCTGGATTTCTTTTAAAACTGTAACATATTTAATAACAATTCAGAGCATCATATTTCTGTTTGGTGCCAGTGCTAGGTTGGAGGACATGGGTAACAGTGGAGAGAAAAGTCATGCAGAACCCACTAGAAAGAGAATTTCAGCAATACTTAGCTGCCAGGAATGACTGTCACAGAATCTTTCAGGTGATCCCACTGGGAAGCTGAGAAAATTAGCAGTCACAGAGCCTATACATTGGCCCTATCAAGCTCAAGAGCGCTACCACTTTTTTTTTTTACTGGTCCTCCATCCATAATCCATCTGCTACCAGATCCATCAGTGAGACCTGAGTCCAACCTCACAAAACATCTGGACTCCCTAAAAACCCACAGATTTCAGCACTGTGTCATACAGCACTCCCAGTCCTGGGAACACAGTGCAGGGACACCACAGGGACCTTGCTCAGAGCCAGAGTGAAGTTTTTATTTTGAATTACATTAGTTCTCAGACCGCCACAGATGTAGGCACGTGTAAAAGAGCCCCTGCTCTGAGCCAGGACACAGATCTGTGCAAAGAAATTTTAGAGAGGGTCTGTGCAAATAGGAGAGGCACAGAGTAAGGTGGGACAGGGTGGTGGAGCCTCCTTGCCCAGGGTATTACCACATTTGTGTATCTGTTCAATACACTGCAGCTGCACGTTGGCCATCATCCTTGGGCAATCCAGTCTAGATTTAACTGCAGAATACACCAAAAGGCACCTCTTTATAAAATTATATTGGGTTTGCCTGGCAAAGTTTTGGCAGCAGTGAACTACAGGGGTGGCTTCTCTGAGAAGCTGCCAGAAGCTTCCCCCAAGTCTGATGGACCCAAAGCCAGACCTTCGAGATGGACCTACCACTGGTCAGGGTTGAGCCCATCAGTGATGGTGGCAGCATCTCAGGGATAATATATTTAAGAAGGAAGGGGATGGAGGAAGGGGAAGAAACCCACCCTGTGCAACACCAGCAGCAGTCAGAAGAAAGGGGTGAAAATAATTGTGAGAGCATCAACCCTGCAGAATCCTAGGTCAGTGGAGGAGGGGTAGGAGGTACTCCAGACCCCAGAGCAGAGATTGCCTCTCAAGCCTTGGTGAAAACCATGGTGCAGCAGCTGTGTCCCTGCAGCCCCTGGATGTCCATGGGGGAGAAGAGATCCACCTGCAGCCCACGGCGGAGAAAGCCAGACTGGAGCAAAGAGATGCCTGAAGGAGTCTGTGACCCTGTGAGAAGCCTCTGCTGGAAGAGGCTCCTGGCAGGATCTGTGGTCCTGCGGGGGACCCAAGCTGGAGCTCACTGTTCCTCGAGGACTGCACCCCATGGAAGGGACCCACACTGGAGCAGGGAAAGAATGTGAGCAGTCCTCTCACTGAGGAGGGAAGAGCAGCAGAGGCAATGTGTACTGAGCTGGCTACAGCATCTATTGCCCATCCTCTTTTCAGATTGAGCTTTTATTTCTCCTTATCCTAATCTGATTTAATTAAAGTACCTCCCCCAAGTCTAGTTTGTTTGCCCATGATGGTCACTGGTGAGTGATCTCTCCTGCCCTTATCTGAACCCACAAGTCATTTGCTATATTTTCTCTCCCCTGTCCAGCTGAGGCTGGCAGTGACAAAGAGGCTTTAGAGAGAATCTGGCATCCAGTCAGGGTCAACCCATCACAAAAATATAACCATAAATCATAGGATTTATATTAGCAGCCAGTGCAGTATTTTAACACCAGCCTCCCAATTTTATTGGAGTTGCTACGTGACCTAAAAAGTATCTGCCCTTGCCAAGGAGTGGCAGGAGAGTGCAGGAACAGCCCCAGCTCCAGTGGGTGCCTCTGGGCGAGGGCAGAGCTGTGGCTGCTCAGCTCAGGGCACAGATGCTCCCATTGTCTCTGACCAGGGGGTTCAGCTAAGCTCTGCTGGTGTGTGTTTGACTTGTTTGGGTCAGTGTTCTGACAAATCCTCTGGTTTCTATGAGCTGGCACCCAAAAGAAAAAGATTTTTAGTTACATCTTACGTCTTTACTTCATGTGTGGAGTAAGTGGGGAAGTTCTTGCAGCTTCATACTCAAATGCTGTGAATTAGCATATTTGGAGAGAAATATTAAACAGGAGAATTCTTAAACTATAAGTTTTTTCCCCCCTAATTATTACTACAAGTGCAGATTCTAAAATTTTAATTATTTGTACTGGTTCACTTTTCTTTAGTCAGTGTACTGTATTTTATTAAATAGTGAAATCAAGGTTTATGTTTCCTCAACACTGACATTCAGCTATTAAATCTTTGCAGAGAAGTGGAAAAGAGTCTACTATTTCTCATGTTAATTGTTATGTAGGAGGATTAATTAATACATATGGGTTTCCTTTTTTACCTCCTTTTTTTTAACCATTTTTTAAAGTATTTGAATCTCCTTGTAGGGCTAACTGAATATTTTGGTGAATTACACTACTACCACTTCAACTATTTATCCATTCAAAATGCTGCTTTGTTGAAACTGACACTCTTCAGCAAATTCAGCAATTGATTTGAATCTGAAATTAGGGACTATATTAATACTTACAATTACTCTTATATTTGCAAAGAAACACAGAAATATTGGTCTGGAAGAGGTTTTGTGTGTTCCTATGTCCCTCCAGACTTTTCAATTGCTACTATACACTAACATTATTTAGAAATATCTATCTTATTCATTTGCTAAAAATAGATTTAAGAATATTCCCTAGCATCTCCTAACAGATTTCTCCTGATTGGAAAATGGCAAAGCCAGAAAGTAACATAGAGATATACAGGAAAATGGTCAGTGTCTCTTTTTCTTTCAAAGCCAAAAATCTTGGTGTTTATTTCTGGACAGTCTTGGGAAAACCAAATACTAACCTATTTGCAAGAAAATAGAGCCTTAGCAGTCAGCCAAAAGAAATTAAATGTAATGGAATGGGGTCTGATGGAAAAATTTATTCTGAATCCAGTTCTAACAAGCACGTTAACTTTACGTACCTGAGCAAGGCACATCAACCAGACACCCAAAAAATTATCAACATAGGAGGATCACCATAATCCAGAAAATGTGAATTTTTCAATAGCTAATCTGAATGGTTTAGGATAGGTGCAAAATACCACACCACATTTATTTTATGGAGGATGCTTAACATTTATTTCCAGGTGTCCCAGAAGGGTTTTTCACTTAATCAGCTGTTTGCCCAAAAAATAAGCAAAATAAATCCATCAGCTGCCTACATTGCTCCCTAAAAGGGTTAATATTTACACAGGAATAGGCAGAGTTTCTATTCTGAATATTGCAAATTGGAGACTGGCACTTGTATTTCTGCCTTTAAAAGTCATCTCCTTGGTCCAAAACTCTAAGAATATTTTGTAGCAGTGTAAGCAAAATGCAGAGCCACTGTGAGGTATATAGAGGCTCATAACTGGCTGTCCCTCATTCTGTCCTTCTGTTCTGCTTGGACAATGATCATGACAAAAGTCAGAAATTTGATAGGAGGGATATTTCTTGAGGCAACTGAAGTTTTTCATATTTTCAAGTAATAGGATCATTATGGATGATATTCAAGGATATAGAGAGGTAAGGTTTAGAGAGAGGAAGGATCTTTTATTAACTCTACTTTATGGTTTCAAAACCAGACATGCTTCAGGCATACAAACCTTTTTCTTGTGCCCTTGGAAACTGGGCTCTTTTTATAACTGTATCAGCTAGTTTAATAAAAGATATTGCTTCTCCTTCTTTCAGATTTTAAGACACATTAAAGCAAGTGAGTTCTGCCCTGCTATGAGCATTTCACAAAATTTTTATTTCAAAGAAATAGTCAGCAAAATGCTCTAACTTCAGCAATTGATATAGACACATAAAAATGTTGACTTTACATTCCTTTATATCTTTAGCCTCCACATTCCTGCTCTATCCTCTTCATACCTGCTTTCATCATTCTCTTCTGCTGCTTTTACAAAGTGGAAGTACTAATTGCATGATCCTTCCATCTTATTGATACAGATTAAACCCAGCAGTGGTAAGTCTAGTGAACTCAGTGGGATCTTTCTTAATAATTTCTGCAAATTAAATAATTCTTGTTCCTGTATGCGATATCAGTAGTTGCACTTCACACACATTTACCTATTTCCTTGTTTTTTATTTAGTCATACTTCAAATATATATTTTTTAAAGCTACCATCAGTAATATCTAAAGAGCTACATAAAAATAGGCCTGAAAAATACCAGTGGGAGAAATGTCATGAGCCATCAAGCTTAATTTCTTTCTAAAGTAATAATAATTTCATAATACTTTTCCTCTCTTCCTAACCTATGTTCTGCTATTTCTCTCCAACTCATTTCACTATTCCTGTCCCATGATTCTCACTTGTCCTAATTATATTTATTACTTATTGCTGGAGAATAATTATGAGTCAAGTATGTGGGAAAATTTTAATTAATGCTAATTTTACATTTAGATTTTTTCTGTGCACACATATATAAATAATTATATGCAGTTCTGGAGTTACAGAATTTTTTTAACCCAAAAGCAAAAACACTCCAAAGTCTCACTCTGGGATGAAAGCATCAGCTTGGACAGCTGGAAAGTGAACACTGTACTGTTCAAAAATGAGACAATTCAACATATGAGTGGGAGGAACAGACAAAAGAAAATTCAGTGGTCTGGTCTCTGTCACAGAAGCTATGCGCTTGGTTTTATAAAGTGTTTAAGTAGCAATTGCCAAAGATACAACAAAAATATTCTCCTTTTGGGAGTTCTGCTTGGTCGCAGATGATAAACTGAGGTGCTTTTCTTTCCCACAAGACTCTGCCTTGTCTGTGTCCCTGCCCCAGCATGCACTGTCCACTACAGGGCCAATGATGAGGGAGCTGCACTGGGAACAGAGATGGGACTCCTCTACCTCATGGCACAGAGGCTTTGACACTCTGCAGGGTTTCTCTTTGTGCCTCTGTGCCTCAGGCTTGTCTTTTCTTCCATGGTATCCAACGACCAAAGGTAGGATTCATCTGATCAGAGGTAGGAACCTACTATGGGATAGTTATTTAGACTCTTTATGATCACCGAAAAGAAAACAGCGCTTCAAGGGTGAAATTTATCTTCATCTAAAATGGGGGATTGATAGAGAATCTGAATAATTGCATCCTAAAAGCACCTTTTTCTCTACCACTGCCTATAGTGGGCACTTGGTTTGACTGTCTTGTAGACCTTTGTCTTCAACCTACCCAGATACCTGGAGATATAGATGGATGGTACATGTCAAATGTACAGGGGATATTTCTGTTAATGTTCTGGAAGTCACACTTCAATTTTACCTAAGCAGTATTTTAAGCTCATAAGTGCTCTGTTTGTTCTGGTTTTAGCTAACTAACCTCTTTGCACCCTTCTGAAAATCTGCGTAGGTGTCTGTCCTCACCTTTGAAAATATGGCTCTTAAGTCCAATTCTAATTTTTTTCTAAATTTCTAAGTTTCTACTGAAAACTTTAGTCCTGCAACTTACATTTATATAACCTTATTTTGCAGACAAATTACTGAGTGCTCCAAGCTTGTCTTATACAAATTACTTCATCTACCCCCAAATAAATGGGCACATCTAAAATGTGAAAGCTTATTAACTCCCAATTATGCTTAACAGCACTCTTTCTGCTTCTCTTTCTTAAAAAAGGTTTGTTTGCACTAAAATCTTTTTTTGGAAAGACTTTGAAACCTTTATTACAACTGAAATTAAATTAATCTAAATTTAAAACATGAGTAGTCACAGTGAATAAAAATGCACTACTGTAAAATTTTCTGCAGTATTATAAAAATAAAAATTTTGTTGACTTTATAATATTGGGTAATATATGGCAAATAAAAGATCACAATAGTATTCTGGTTTTCACTTTTCTAATTTTATAATAATGGCATTCAATTCTGAAAAAAAATTTAAATAGACCTAACTTTTAAACTGGTTTTCCATAATTCTAATTGGCAAAGAGATTTTCCAAGGTTATTCAGGGCCCCATCCAACCTGATCTGGAACAGTTCCAGGGACAGGGAGTCCACAACATCTTTGGGCAACATTTACTTGAAGCTGAATAAAAAATATTCACTATTAAAACCAGTTATACTTATTTTGTTACAATGCTAAAGAAATAAATATATGTACACTAAACAAATGCTTTAAGAACATCTTTCAAATTAAAAAATATCTTGTGGAATTGCACAATTGTTAAAAAATTCATTATTTTGGCCTCAAAATTACTGTCATAGGAACAATTTCTGTAGTCTGGTTTTGCTATTGGAAAAGAACTACCAAAGGGGAATTACATCTCGGAAAAATTGGAAATTTCCTTCCTTTGTTTCCTCTTGCTCCTGGACTGCAGTGACTTACTCCCAGGTGAGCTAACATCCTCGTTTCTATTGCAGCAACACAGAAGTGGATGAGGCAGCATTGAGGGAGGTGACACTTGGCTGCTGCATGGCTCAGAGGTACCGGGATCCGTGGGTTTAGAGCGCCAGGAAAAGCATTAGAGAGATGCTGAGGGAGAACAGTGTCAGCCACAGATTAGAAACATCGTGCACAAGGCTGGCTGTGTCTCAGCATTAGTGCTGGAAGTGGGAAGAAAAGGCTGTGGCAGCAACTGGGTGTACTGGTAGACCTGCAGTGCTTACCTCAGGAGCTGAACCACAAAATTGGAAATTTTGTAATTGTCCCTGATTGTAACTCCCATCAATCAGTAGCAAAAATATCATATGAACCTGTGTGTATTTTCTGCTTGCATTTGAAAATAGTGTATTTATACTATTCCATTAGCGTATTTTAATAAGCATTGCTTTGGGACACTATGCCTGCCAATTTATGTTTATGAGACTGTCAACAGAATTTACATGCCTAAGAAAATATGATACAACATTGCCAAAGCAGGGAGTGCCTGTCAAATGAGGTTGTCATGGAGAAATGAGACATAGGAAAGCTCATACAAATAATGGCGCAAGCAGAATGCCAGAGATTTTTTATTCCCCCTGTTGAGCTCAATAAATATTTATTTCAGTAAGGGAAGGGGTAAGAAAATAATGAAATTATGAACCATATTATGCAGTCATTTTTGTTTAGGAGAATTTTTCATTGAAACTGCCCCAATACAAAACCACACCAATAGGTAAAGTTCTTGCATTCTGTATTGTGCATTTCGAAACTATTGTTTTGCAGTCCAACTTTTGCAAGCCAGCCCCCTGTCCTGCCTTGAAAATGAGCAAGTCGACACTAAAGATAATTTCTAGAGTGTGCCTTTGGGCTGGGTTGTTGCTGACCCCTGGAGTGGCTCTCAGGATTCTTTGGGAGCTGATATTAATTAGCTCCACACAGCACTCAGACTGGTGCTAAAGTGGCTCAAGAATTTGAAGGCATTTAATGACCTTTTTGAACTTCTGCTCATATCAGTACTGAAAAATTTGGGATTTCAGAGAAAAATACAAAGAAAAATTCTTATCCAGCCTGACAAGCAGGCAATTCGGTCTCTACGAGATACTGGCAGTGACACCAGCTTGACACATGTCAATGAGATAGGAGGTAGCCAAGTGCTCTGGAGTTGTTTCCCTTATCATAATTTTAATTACTCCAGGGAGAAGATTAGATGCTGCTTGTTATTTACAGTTGATTCATAAAATGGTGATTATATAATGAGGGAAAACATTGAGAGGAATATCTCTTCAATTTTCAAACTCTCTAGGTAGAACTAATTCTCCCTGACTTTAGCTCACTAAAAAATTATTCTTGAAATCTAAACAACTGATACAGGCTTCCTTAACAGAGATACAGTCTCCTTGAGACCATGATTTATCACCTTATAAATTAGGTGAAGTGATTTCTTCCTCAAAAGCTCTTCTTTCCTCCAGTGGCATGAAAGGCACCCTAGAGAGGCCTGGAATTTATAAGAATGAATCTCTGAAGATTATAGGACACCCTGGGCTGACACCTATGATGTGGTCATGGACTTACAGTCTGAGGTAATATTTGCCACTGATGTTTGTGTCTCAGCTTGCTTTGGCTCCAAAGACATCCAAGACCTCTGTGAAGCTTCTTTCTTTCCTATCAAGGACAACTTCAAATGGCTGTTGGCTTCCATGAGGAACTTTGAACAACCAGCAAAAACAGCTGAATCAATTACAGTGGGACATTCACCCGGACCATCTGTGAATAATTAGCATCCATTCTTTGTGGACTTCCAAAACTAAACCTGTTTCCCAGGTGCACTCCAAACATCTTTGAGCATTTTGGTATCCAACCTATCTACCAGCTACCAAGCAATCAGTTTGTTACTTGGATACATGTGCATTTCCCTCCACCTACCTCCTGCACAGATATTCCAAGTGAAAGTTGGTGTCCCTTCCAACTCAAACCATTGTATCACTCCATGAAACTGATGTGTGCAGAGTGGTAAAAACTATCTAGCATTTTCAGTCTGGGTAAATTATTATTTCAATTATTTTAAAATTGAATGCACCCCTGAGTATGGGTCTATGAATTCTTTAGAGTTAATTGCATTAAATATCTGACCAACAAGTTATTGTAAACTGTAAGAAATATAGAGCATATAATCCTGTGCTGTATAACTTTCACAAGATGTAATGGTATGCTAGCATATTATAAATACACTAGAATAATTTATTTATTATATTCCATTAGTGTATTTTAACAAGCATTGCTGTGGGACAGTATGCTTGCCAATTTATGTTTATGAGACTGTCAAGATAATTTACATGCCTATGAAAATAAACAACATTGCCAGTGCAGGGTCTGCTTGTCAAATAATCTTGTCAGGAAAAAATGAAACACTACCAAGCTGAAGAGTAAAGCATATTCATTATTGTTGGCTACACAGATTCTATGTGACACAATGAGATACATTTATGCCATTTTTCATGTATCATATGAATAAAAAAATGAGGGAGAGGGATACTTCAGGCAGCCATATGTTGTACTGTACAAAACAGATTTAGCACTCTATCACAATTTTTTCTTCAAAATAATAAAAATAATATTAAAAAAGGTAGACATACCTGAGCCCCAGTAACTTTAGTGGGCAAAACAAAATGCATTATTCATCTGGGAAACTAAAAATACTACACAAAATCATGACTACTTCACAACAGTTAAGCTGAAATAAAATAGCTGCAGAGCTGTCTAGGGCTGAAAAAAAATTACCTGGAAGAGTTCATTCGGGAGTTCTGACTAGATAATTATTGAGCTGCACTGACAAATTCTACACTTCCCTGCCAATTACACCTTCCAGGCCATGGCTTTTGGAATAATTTAAAGCAGTGAGATTTAGAATCCTGTTCTCATAATTCCCCATAGACAGCTAACTCTGCATTCCCTTCTTCAGGAGAAAAACCCCAAATTGTATATGTACTCTCCTCCAAATTCTCCTAACCATGGAACTGCCCTTGGAAAGAGCCTCAGAGATGAAATGTGTCCAGGAGGAAAAAAATGACCCCAAATCATCCCAAAGCAGATAAATGCTCTCACTAAAGTCTTCAGGATGATCACTGTTACCGGCAAGCAGTGAGAATGACTTCAGAGAAAAATGGATAAGAGGCATACAAAGGAGGGGCCAGTGTTTATCAGAAAGACTGTAAAGGTATTCTCATTTACGTGGAGAGATTGCCTGTACACAGAGCAGGCAGCTCAGATGTGAATAATCTGCAGTGTGCGGTGCAGAGCGTGGCAGCCGCTGATGCTATCGGCAGCAGCACCAAGACAGACAATGTGCGTGAGGATGATGAACGAAGAACAGGGATAGGGCTGAGAATCACAGGAGGATGATAATTCAGTACCAGTGAGATAAATTAGAGGGGTACAAGATGAAACTTAGCTGGCTCAGATATGGATATGCACAGAGACTGAGGAAGAAGCTGGCTGCTGAATGGGAGTGCTGCTCAGACAGGGCCATACTGGAAAGGGAAGGTGAGATGTCCATGGAACTTCATTTGCCTTTCCAATGATCAGGCAGCGTAAACTGAACCACTAGATGCCCCAAAAATCTGGGACCAAGAAGGTCCGAACCTGCTGCTTTGGGCTGGCCTGCGCCTCTACTCCGTCTGAGTATCTCTTATGTGGGGTCTGCTGTCAGCTGGTGAGTCACTTCCACTGTAGAAACCACACTACTATACTTCCTGTACTTGTTACAGCAGATCACATGAAAGACAACAAAAAGATGTTTTAAGGGTCATTCCAAGCTGAAATTTTGCTAGAGGTGATGTCATGCTAGAGGTCATTTTATAATGATGGTCTGATGGGTCTGTCTCATACTGACTTTTAAGATGGCAGCTGCACTCTCACGGACAGCTGTATTATACAGTTAGTATTCAGCTAGAAACCTTGCCTCCACAAGCAGATGGCAAGATAGCCTTTAATGGAACTAAGTGAAAGGCAACTTTACAACTTTCTTGATTGAAGTCTAAAGCCTATCATTTATTAGGTTGGATTTTAGACAGATTTTATAGGTTTGTATGAGCAGAATAAGTCATAGTTTAGAAAAAATGTTTATTATTACTATTATTGATTTTTAAAGTGCAGAAATTTTGATGGATTAATTTAGTATTTAAAAAAATAGAGTGAAAAAAACAAAAAAAAAAAGCCAAAGAGGTGGTGTTGCTCTGTCATCTATTTCAGATTTTCAACAACAAGCTTCGAAATAGAGTGCAACTCTATTTTGGAAACACAAGTAAATGTCTCAAAACAGCAGTAAACCTAATGTCCAGTAAAAAAAAATAATTGAACCTGGAGTGGGGTTGAAATAATAGGAATGGAGTCAGGTACTCTGTGGAGATGATAAAACAGAAAATCACTGAATGGTTTATGTTGAAAGGAACCTTAAAGATCATGAGGTCCACCCCTTCCACCATGGACAGGAACATCTTCCACTAGACCACGTTGCTCAAAGCCTCATCCAACCTGACCTTGAACACTTCCACAGATGTAGAAGCCTCTCTGGAAAGCTTTCTCTAGTGTCTCACCACCCTCACACTAAAATAATTCCTCCTTATAGCCAATCTAAATCTACTGTCCTTCAATTTAAAACCCTTGCTTTCTCCTTTACAAGCCCTTATAAATAAAGTCTTCCTCCAATTTTCTTATAAGCCCCTTACATGCTGGAAGTCCACGTGTTGTGTAGCAGGATAAGTAGAAGTGAGATAAATTGCATAGAGAGTTAATGCTATGATTAATGGGGGAAATATTTTCACAAGAGAATTAGGGATAATTTAAGACAGGCACAAAGTAAGATTTGTCCAGAATCCTTCTCAGTACACATCAGTTCTGCCTCATAATAGACTCTGTCTCCCAGCACTGGACCTCTGGAGTAGGTGTTTCCAATTGTGTGGCAATTTCTTATTTGAGCTGTTATCTATAAGAAATTGGATCTAGCTTTCTTCATAGCACTCTACCACATCCCCACACATGGTTGATTTAATTAACACTTTTCTGCAGCTCTTTCCCCTCTGTGTAAGCTTCCATCTATTTATTTATATTTCCCCCCAGATTGTTGACTCTCGAGTTGTGTGAAATATTTTTAGGTACATTACATCTAATGTAAAAGTATCACAAATCAATCTGCCTTTAACTTCTCAGGCACATATATACCCTATTTTAATGTGGCCATTTATGCTGCTGTGTAATACATCTTCATAGTGTTGGCTTAATCACAAATGACAAGTGTTGAAAATGTAATAAAGACAGGGACACATTAATCCATTTTGTATGAAAATGTGAAAAGGTAATCAGATTCTGAATGGCTACATGCTTTGAAAATATACTGGCTGAGATTTCTTTTTCCATTCAGGATTCTCACCAGAGATTCTGATTAGAAAGATTTCAGTATAAAATTGCCTTAAAATATTACAGTTGTGCCAAAAATGCACTGAGGAAGTTTTATAAAATTAGAGATGAATCTCAATGTGATGACCCCAAAGCTTCTTATATACTTTAAATAATCAGGGAAGTCTATATTCCTTTTCTTTTTAAAGAATCTTATACACCTTGCCCATGGGTAGAAATGCAGGGTGTATCATTACCATTTCTGTTTCTGAATATCCAGAGCTAATTAAATAATTATTGTTAATAATTATTCCAGTCTCCACAGGCAGCTAAGGATACCTTCAAAAATCTGTATCAAGAAATATAATCTTTGGTTTTTTTCCCCTGCAAAAACAAAAAATAGGAGGAAAAATTGCATTCTCTTCAACAGACACTCTTATAGCATATTCTTCCTCATCCATCACTGTGTAACATGTATTTCCCATGCCCTAGAGAATCTATGCAGCCTGACATAATGCAACAGGATTTTTTTTTTTTTTTTGGTGGGGGTTTTTTTAGGAAAAAGAACAAATGCTTTGCATCTTACTTTTTCTCACCACGCTACTTGGAGACTAAAGTTGTAGCATTGAGATAATTTAATAACTCCAACTTGCCTCTTCAAATAACTGTCTAGCCTAGGCTACAATCCAGTCATCTATAATACTTTCAGATTCACTTCATCACATTTGGTAGCTCAAAGACTGGCGCTTAAATCCATTCTGTGGCAGTATCCAAAAGTGATCTTCCCACTGGTAAATATTCTGGTTCCACAGTTATTTCCCATTCTGTGTGAAGGAAACATTGCCCAGACCAAAGTAACATTACAAATTATAGACCTATTTAATTGTGATCATTCTCTGCTAAGCTTTTAAATTAAATTATTAAATCTACAGAAGTTCTGATGAAACTGAAAATATTTACTTAGTTATTTAACTTTGAGCAATTGTATTTCAATGTCATCTTAAGTCATGAGCAAGAGATGATGCTCTGATTGCACCTCTGAAAATGCAGCTTGTTACAGTGCAGTATCACTGGTATAGTTTGCCAGTGTGACACATTCACCTCTTTGTGCTCTTTATCAATTTGAAGTATTTTAGCTGCAAAACATCGGGGTCAGATTTTCAGATGCTTTGCAGATTTTATTATAGGGTCTCAAGAGCTGATGGCTCTAGACATCCTGTCTGGGAATTACAGTGATTTAATAATTTCAGCAATCTTACAGTTTCATCATTATTTTCAAAATATCTGAAGGAGTTCAGCACACATCATAGATACCTTTCTTCCTGCACAAAACCTAGTAAAGTATAAATTGTTTTCAGCATGAAAAAAACATTTGCAACATATAAGCAAGATGTATTCCTAAATGTGGAGTGGAAAGGCAAATGATTAGAACATTTCCCACAAGCCCATGCAAATTATATAAAACCAAAAATTGGTTCTGTCAATCATTTTTCATTTAACACTTTCAATTAAATTGAAATGCTGTAGGATGCCACTTTAAATTATCTACTTAATAGAGTAGGAAGGGGAAGGATTGGCTTCCTGCTGTGGCTAAGGCAGTCCAAAACCAAAGTGGATTCAGCTCTACCTGCAGAGCTCCTGTGTAATCTAAAGCTGTTCAACTTGCAGAAAAGCCACAAAGGAAGGATGATGGTGGATCACCTCCTACAGAGATGGGTCATGGCCTTGCTTCAGTGGGTTTCTCCAGGGAGTTCTTGTGCTATTAGTAGCCTCCTACGACAAACAGAATAGAATCCATTTCAGTCTTTGCTAGCGGCATATGAAATAATATTTTATCTAAACTACAATTCTGTTCTAACATCTATCTTGTTTCTTGTTAACCAATGTTTTAATGAATAGCACTGAGACCATGTCCATATTTGTGAACTACAGTGACAGCATTTCAGGAGTAACAGAGGTGAGGAGAGAATTAATTTATTTTTCACAATAATTGTTTATACAAGGTTTCTGCATGTCACAAAATAGGTTATAAATGAGGGAGCACTGGAACAGCACCTCCTGAGCTCGACTTTGTAAAGGAACTTTAAATAGAAATGAAAATGTTACATTCATGCACAGTGAATTTCATTCTTTTCCCCTTTAATTTTGAAGAAAAACTCAGTTTTATTATAAGGGTTAGCACAGGCTATCATATGTTGGCAAAAACCTTAGATAAATGCCAAAGACAAATTTCTAAAATTATTTTTTGACTCACCAAATCTTTTACAATCTATGTGAAAATTTTGTTGCTCTTTATGAAGACTGAAATACAGTACATGCAGTCCTGCCTCCTATAGCTCTAGACTATTTCAAAACAGACAGATAATACAAAGGGCCAGGGTCAATACCAATCCTTCCATAATAATTCATAGGGATGCTCAGGACAATAGGAGCCACCAGTGTGTCAGAGTGCTTTCAACACTGTGGTATCATAAGAATATCCAGGTACAGAGAGGCATAATTTTGAATCTCTATTTAGACTAGGGCTGAATAATATTCCTGTGAGTGTATTTTATACATCTACTGAATCAGGACATAGGCAGTTTCCACATGAAAAGCTTCAGGTTTGCCAAGTAGCAGCTCTATACCCGAGTTTATTTATGTGTCAGTAGGTACAGTCATGAAAAGCTTCAGGTTTGCCAAGTATGTAGCAGCTCTATACCTGAGTTTATTTATGTGTCAGTAGGTACAGAAATGAGTTGGCTTTGACCATGCTAGACGTGGGTCAGCTAAGCCTTAAAATCCTTTTTTTTTTGCCTGAAGAGAGCAGTGAATAGGGGTGGCACACAAAAAAAAACTTAGTCATGTTTCCATGTATAATATAGGCTCATAATAGAGATTGAGAACTTCAGCAAGTTGCTCTCCAAGTTACAATCCTGAAATGACACCTGATATTTGATTATTTAAATACCCTCCATCCAGTTCCATGGAAAATGGACTAAAGTTGACCTTTAGTCACTTTTTGTTGCATTTTAAAGTGCTTTCTTTTTTGCAACCAGTTGGTAAGAGGCAGTTATGGTGGAAGACTTATTACAAAAAACAAGGGTCTGCTTGAGTTTGTTCTTGAGGCAGACACCTAAAGGGCACATGAAACTTGCCCAAGTGAAGTTGTTTTCTCTCCATTATCATAGAGGGAGACCATATTGATTAATACACATGCAAGCATCTACAGAGACCTAAATTTGGGGAAGATGAAGCTCATTCTGTACACAGCTGAGGGAGTGATAATTGACATATAAGATCCCAATAAAGGAAGACAAAAGTAGATACTTAGCCTGAGTGGGTGAGGTCCCTTTCAGTGTAACTAAACCTGCTGCACAATGGCAGTGATACAAGGCAGCTTTTGAAACCTGCTCCACAAGCACACTGTTATCAGTGTTTAAAAGTATAGATAGGCACCAAGATGGGCTGTGACACATCTGCTGCAATGTTATCATATTGTGTGTAATATGTATATTATATATCACCTGCAAGCAGATTCTGAGGAAGGAAAAAAGCAAGGCTTCAAGTATTGCTTCTCTAAACTCTGCTGTTCCTTATAATGAAATATGTTTCTTCCGTGATTCCTTTAGAGAGAATGGATAGGGGGAAAAAACCCCAAAACTAACATATTTTATATGTATATATAAGTAATACATCTTAAGCTGCCCCAAGGGAAATATAGATTGGGTATTAGGAAAAAGTTTTTTACAGAAAGGGTGACAAAGTACTGGAATGGTCTGCCTGGGGAGGTGGTGGAGTCACTATCCATGGATGTGTTTAAAAAAAGACTGGTTGTGGCACTCAGCACAGCTGAATAAATCTACTAGCACAAGTCTCTGCCTTCAGATGAAGTCATCAAGATGTTGGTAACCAAATAACAGCTGGGTGTTTAAGACTGGGCTACTATAACCCTTGATTCACCCGCTAATACAGACTTCTAAGTGCCATTTGAGGTATCTTCTGCCATGTAGGGCTCAGATCTATATGAAGTTTATAGATTTGGCACAGGAGTTAGAGAACTACAGTCACCTGAACTGGCATGAATACCAGCAGACACAGCCCAAAACATCTTCCATGGTACCAAATACTTACCTTCAGGTAACCAAATCAAGCCCTAAGTAGGTCAAAGTCAATTTGAACCTAGAGTCATCAGTGCCCTGGCAGCTGGGAGGGCCAACCCTGTCAGGCCCAGCATCACCAGCCAGGCAAGGCAGGGGATTGTCCCACCCTGCTCTGCACTGGGCCGGCCTCACCTTGAGTGCTGGGGGCAGTTCTGGGCACCACAATATAAAAGAGAAATTAAGCTATTAGAGAACACCTAAAGGAGGGCAACAGAGTTGGTGAAGGGCCCTGAGGGGAAGTTGTATGAGGAGTGTGATACTGTTGGACACAAAGTGTGACTCTTGGGACTGTCCTGTGCAGGAGCTGGTCTCAGTGATCCTTGTGGGTCCCTTCTGACTCAGAATATTCTGTAATTCTGTAATTCTGTGGTATTTAGTGGAGTTGGCAGAATTATTCATACAGTCCCAGAATCCACTCATGGATCATCCAATGAAGTACTTCCACCTTAGCTTTGGTTGTATATATGGACAAATTATTGACAATTATGTTAGCAGTTTTGTTTCATGGAAGATAGCCATGTGTTAAACAGACTCTTGGCTACATACAATGGCTAATTATGCAGTATAAGCTTCCATAAGTGTATGTTGACCCCAAGGGACTGAATTAGATAATAAATAAAAAAGAAAGAAATAAATAAATAAGCGACTGCAGTTTGGTTGCTCAGGGTCTTCCAGTCTCTGACATTGTTATATATCAACTCAGTACACTTTGTACACTGCTTCATATTTTATAAGGCAACTTCCACCCTGGCATCTGTATCAAGCTATCCACTCTTTAATTAAGTTACTGTAAAAACAAGTTAGAGAAAAATACAAAGTTTAAAATTGAGAGTAGAAATGTCAACAGTATTAAATTCAGTCAAATAGACAAAGCTGACTAGACAGAGTAAATCACTTTAAAATGATCCACAAGTGATTAACATTACTTTTGTTTGAATCAGGCTTTGTGCTCTTTAAACCCACATCCTTAATCTGTACAGTATTTAGCTACACATGACAAAACAAGATGTCTTCTGCTCTGCCTAAAGCTACTTGCCATCTTGAAAGCTTTTATAGAAAACACTGGAGAAGCATAAATGCTTATTTTCAAAATGTGTCACCTAGAAGTAGATATTTCAGTATCAATAATTACATCTTATAATTTAATAAATAGCAGCTCTTCTAGATGATTTCTAATTGTAGCATAAACTGGAAATTCTATTCCTGTTTACTCAAATCACTTAGGACTAAAGACTCAAAGTGTTACATTAGTACCTTATTCTACAAATCATTTCACTGATTACTTGTAGATACATATTACATGGAGTATGCTCATCAAAATTGTTACTGAATCAGTGAAAATAGAATTAGAAAGGGCTTAAAGGTCACCCATTCCATTTTCTTATCTCAGACCATGATCAACCATACTTAGAAAACTGATGGATGAAGGAGATTTTACTCTCTGCAAAATCCCTTTCAGCAATGCTTATTTGAATATTTAGAAAATGTTTCCCTTATGTTTAAACTAATTTTCTTCTACTTCAGTTTAAGTCCACTGCTCCTAATTGAACAATGCTTGTAGAGAAAGCTTATTGGTCTCTTTTCTTCTACTCTTTGCTGAAAACAGGTCCCTCTTTAAGACATCCCTCCTTTAAGGATCCTTTTTTTCCTAAAGAAAGCAGCCTGAGTGCCTTCAAAAGTCAAGTTTTCTGACCAGAACCCAAGTGCATCAGTAGGTCTGAATTTCTCTGAGCAACCCCATCAAGTCTCCAGCCCCTGGCCCAGCACTATGTAAGTGTCAAGGCCAGTGCTTGCTGGGCATGGCAAGGGTGGGTGTGTGTCCTGTCCTGTCCCCTGCCCACCCTGATGTGTTCACTTGATTTCCCAGTTGACCTTGGACATTTTGTACTTGTATGATGCTCACCAAACTATCACTGGGGAGAGTGATTTCTTTGTAGAGACATTTTGTTTCCCTCCCTTTAGAACAGTCTTGAATTTTTGGTTTTACTTCATCTTTTTTTTTGCTGATTTGTAAAGATCATTTTGTATTCTAGTCCTTCCCTCAAATCTTAGTGCAGCCCCTCCTGGCTTGGTGCTGATTAGTAATTAAATAAGTATACACTTCATGCTTTTGAAATAATTAAGGGAAATATCGAGTGGTGGCAGACTGAAGACAGACCTTGTGAAATTCCACTTACAGCATCCTTCCAACTTGGCAGTGAACCTAATAGCTACTTTCCCCAGTATGATATCCTTCCCTTCCAGCTGTGCCATATTTCTTTAGCTTGTTTAAGAGAGACCTGCTGAAGTTTAGCCAAATGATCTCTGCTCCTTTTCTCTTCTTTTTTCAGGAAAGCACTTAACTTCTCACAGAAGGAAGCTGAAAAACTATGACATGATTTGTTCTCAGCTGTTCTTCATCTCCTTATAAACATGTACTAGCTGTATACATGTAGTTCAATTATTTATTCCAGTATTTTTACAGAAACTGAAGGTCAGCTGCTAGGTTACTCCTTACACCCATTAAAAATAGACAATACATTTTCCTTCTCCAGGCTTCTGGGGCCACAGTAGTCCTTATGAGTTCACAAAGTTGCTGACCCTGAGACTGTTTGAGTCAGTACCATAAAGTGATTTTCATCAAGCTCAGACAGTTCAAACTTATCTACCTGCTCTCTAATTGGCTCATGTCACTGCTCTTCTGGCCTGAGATTTTACCCCTCGTTGTTGTTCATGGTGATGTAACAAGCTGCCTGATGAACGCTGTTATTGTCAGTGAAGGCTGAAGAAGAAAATGCAGTAAATGCTTTGACTTTTCTTTGTATCACCTGTCAATAGCTATCTCTCCTTGGTAAGCACCAAATCAACTCTTTGTTTGATCTCCTTCTTTGCTGTTAACATATTGCACTTACAGAGGATTCTTGTTTTCCTGTTGCCCTTGGTAGAACATTTGCTACATTTTTCCTTGTTAAATATAAGTTTCTAAATCTGTTTTTAGCCATCTAATAGGAGCAGACTGCTTTTTTCAAGGGTGCTAACCTTTGGGTATCTGAAGATTCTGTTCAGTGCTTAAATTCAGATTTACATCTCCAACTTTAAGCTTTGAAGTCTGAAATTGCTGGCTTATGTAAAGTATCATATCCATTTACCTGCTTTCACTAGCAAAATAGGAAATGGGGGAAAAGAAATACTACATCCAATTTAAAGACAAATGCTATATCCAGTTTAGCAGACCTTTAATATTTTCAAAATTTGTTGTTTTCTGAATTCATTTAAAAAGCATAAGCTCTTTCTTTTAATGCTTTTGTTAATTCTTCAAATAAAACAGCAATTTCATTTCATTTCACATATGTAACAGTCAGAAGCTTGTTTCTTGATTTAAAATTAAAGCAATTTCTTACAGCATTATTTCCTTAATAGGAAAGCGTTAAAACTACCTCCCAGTTTAGAGTGCATCAGCAATTTCTACAAAGAGGTCGTCAATGGTGCCTAACTTCATTTCCATTGCAAAAGAGAAGAATCTTGTTGATATTAACACATCCTACCCTTTCAGGCATTCTGAACAGATTAAAATTATTTTTTCCCCTTTAAAATATTGAGAGAAAGAATTATCTTATGCCTAGGACTACAAGCTAGGTTTCCAACAGAAGTAACTCCACATGGCTCCTGTTCATGAGCACTTCATGACCAGAAAAAATCAACTTCTGGCTTGTCCACACATGCATTTCTCTAAGCTGCCTAAATGCAAGAGCACTCTGTTAGAAGAGTTAATTAAGAAAATTACTGAATCCAGACTGCAAACTTTATTGTGCATACATTATCCTATCCATCTGTGAAGACATATCGGATTTGCTGTATGGGTAGAGATGTGTCAGAGTAGTAACAGGCTTAATGATAATGTCTTATTTAGGCTTTTTATATTATTTATACAAGGAAATCTTATCAGGATTTTTATACTTGTAATGGTTATACATAATTTGTTTCCCTGGATTCACTTTTCCCATTGATAGATAATGCCAAATTGTTTTCTTCATCATCTAGACCAGACAGACTGCACTGCTGTGTCATGTTGTGCCAGAGGGTTTCATGGAGAGGTATCTGTGACTCAACATCTGGATGCAATCATCAAATGTCTTGCAATGTTACAAAAGATATACGGAGTTTTTTTCTCCTCTTAACTCCTGCTTCAGAGGTAAAGAGCAATTCTGGTTTATGTTGCAAACATACTGGTAGAAACAGGCACCCAGGTTTCTTAACTTCAGCCTGAAATATAAAGAAATTGATAAAAGGACTCTCTAATGAAATGCACTGGGATCAGCTCACGTCCTCTTCTGATTCCTTCACAGGGTAATCACTATGTACAACTTCCTTCTTTCCATTATTCTGGGGGAATAAAAAAAACCAAAAAAACCAAAAACAAAACAATAACAAAAAATTAAATTACAAAACAACAACAACAAAAAACCAAAACAAAAAACAAAACCAAAAAAAAACAGAAATGAGGTGTAAAGAAGAAAAATATCTACAAATAAAGTAAAATATACCACCATGGCTAGTATAGTTATGCATAATAAAACTGATATATATTGAACGTAAGCAAGGAATTGAAGTGTCTCATATATATTTTAGCACACTAAAAATAATTGAGCATTTAACTGCAAGAATGAGACAGAAATTGTTCATTAAAAATATGTTTAAGGATTTGAAATTCTTTTTCTTGCACAGTAATCATTATACTAAATGAAGAATTATTGTTTTGTATATTGGTATCTCACTAGTCAAATTTTTCCGTTCTGGAGTTTAGGGGTTTTTGTGTATGGGAGGAGCTGAAAAACTGATAATTCTTTTTTTTTTTTTTTTTTTTCAGCAAGTCAGATAGCCTTTGGACTGAAGGGAGTTGAGAAACTTACCCAGAGAAGAACTGCAATAGAAAATTTCTCTACTTCATGCTTTAGTTAGTGTTTCATGCTTTAGTTAGTGCTCAACATTCATTACTCCACTGATACAACTGGGCTTTTTTTTTTTTTTTTTGTTTAAAGATATTGCTTGAAGGCTTGTTGAATATTGCTTGAAGAATTATTGGTATTGGCCATTTCTGACACTTTCCACTTGGACTTTTCTACACTTTCAGGCAAAGACATGATATTGTTTCTATTTCAGTCATACTAGTTTTTCGCAATGAATAAAATTCTCAATTTAGTATTTCTAAGCAATATGAAATAGCCACCCTCTGGGAGAGAAAGTGAGAAGTTACTGGGAACTCTCACGGATGTAGCCCCTCTCTTACCACTGTTGTGGGTGAGAGAATAGATTCAGGCTGAGATGTACCTACTTTTTCTACAGCTATTTGTCAGTATTTACCTTCCACATGCACTCCCAGTAACACCAGTAACTCAGTGAGTCCCACTGAGTCTACATGTTGGTTCTGCTTTGTATCTGACATGTACCAGATACATTTGAGGTTCAGAGGATAAATGATTCCACAGGGAAGGAAGGGACTTTTGACAAGGCTGGGGGATGCCAGTCAGTCACTGTAAATAAGAGAGTCTGTAATCACTTTAATATCACATTATTACTATGATTATGACTAAATCCATCAAGTGTTTCCAGAAGCTTCAATCTCTTATCTTTTCAATGGCAATGGTGACAAAATATGTAGGTGAAGAAATGTTCCTATGCAGGAGATGCACAACAATTTATAGGCTCTCAGTGTCCTTCAGACAGAGTTCCAGATGCAATATTTTCAACTTATAAGTATTCCAGAGTGCACCTGTAATAAATAGATCCCAGCTTGTACAGCTTCTTGAACATAAAATTGTCTGGAAATCAATAGGTTTCTCTGTGATGAAAAAATTATCAGTATCAATAACAACTTCATTTCACCCACAAGCTTGCTGCTAGTTTGTTTAACTCAACATGAGTAGCCAGTCTTCAGGAGCTCATAATTCAGACATATGCACATCCTAATCTTCCTGCAGAGAAGACATCAATCCCACATAACTGAGTGTATGGAAGAATTAGGGCCAGGGAGAAGGGAGAAATCCAGGTGTGCTTCACACCTGGAGTGTGGTGATCCCTCTCAGGAATCCAGAAATTTTAGAGCATGTACCATGGATCCATTCGGACCTAAGCTCTCTTTTCAAGAAGGAGTTTTAACAAGGGGGCTCTTTCTTGTCCTCATGACTCAATGGAAGTTTCTCCCTGACAATTTTGTCTGACTTTATTTTCTAATTACAAAATAATCAAGTGTACCTTGTCATTGAATTTTGCCAAACCAATGTTGCATCTACTATTACA
Organism: Geospiza fortis; assembly: GCF_000277835.1. Classification (NCBI taxonomy): domain Eukaryota; kingdom Metazoa; phylum Chordata; class Aves; order Passeriformes; family Thraupidae; genus Geospiza; species Geospiza fortis. The sequence goes on from NW_005054318.1 coordinate 423,228, forward strand.
ATTTAAAATTGCTGGTTTATATCAAGAAACATTATAAAGAGTATCACTCCATCCACAGCACTTATTAATTTGTTATCCTACCAGATGTTGTTAAATGCACCATTTTCCCAAAAACCACTGGTTCTGAACCTGGCTTAAGGCATTTTCCAGTTGAACTGCAGCTGATCTTGCATACCAGCTTTTTTATTTCTCCCTGAGTAAATCCCTTAATGCCAAATTTAAGTTCCTATGCCATGATGTCCCAGCATCAGCAGCTCTGTATGCTTTACCAATTATAATACAGTTTCTTATCCACATGCAGGAGAACTAGCAGTAAAAAAGCAAGTGGTATTTTCTGACAATTTGGAAGCTAAACAAATCCTTGCAAAAATGGAGATAAGCATTACCGGTTTTGTCTCTTACCCTACTCCTGGGGGCAGTGCTAATTTTCAGAGAAGGAAAATGGATATTCCTGAAACTCAAAACCCTTTCAAAAGTACAAATTTTCTCAGCAGCTGATCTACAAATGAAGAACCTGTCAGGGATGAAACCAAGGTGGAAATGTTCTCCATACATTCAATTCCAAGGATTGAGTCCTCTGAATATGTCAGCATCTTTTCCACATGTATCCTAACATCATTCGACTTGCTGTATCCCAAACCATCCCTTTGCTTGCTTTGACTGATACCACAGACATGGTAACTTTTTGCTACTTCTTTTCCTCCATTCCCTCTAACAGAAGAAATTGTGCATTTTACCCTATCCAGCGCAAGACTGCCCATTGACTCAGTAACAAGCAGTGTTCCTCAAAGTTCGCTGCTGCGTTCCAAAATTTTGGATACTTTTATAGACAACCATGAGAGTGGCTAGACAGACTTTACATGCTTTCTCAGTGTCCAGATCATACAACTCCTTAAAGAGAGCTTTCCAGGTCTTCTAGATATATCTGTCTCTGTGCTGGGCTTGTAGAAGGGGGATTGCATAAAATTCTGCAGTTAAATGTGTGTGTAAGGCTTGCTGATACAAATATTGCATAAAAACGTATGCAGGGTTTTTCTGTAGAGCTGGAAAGGGTTACTGACCACTTATAAATGCTTTTCTTTTTTCCAAACTTTACGTGGAAAGTGCAGGTCCTAAAAATTCATTCACTGTTTGTCGTCTCTGAAAAGAAGGAAATAGATTTTAAAAGCAATGGCATTGATTCTTCATTAGAGTGTAAGATTATGAGATCTTAGCCATGAATAGCTAAGGGTCATTACAGCACATATTGGATTTATAGTCAATAAAATAATTACTTGATTCAACCTTAGGTACTAGGTCAATTAATTATATTTAAAAATTATTTCTGGCTTCAAGGATTGTTTTATTTATATTGCATAGCAAAGTAATGATATAATTAGGAAGAAATTACGACTCTGGTAATGTACATTTCCATTCAAATAAAAAGTAGAATGAATGTGTATTTCAGTCAGGATCATTTATATACATTTTTGCACACCAAGCTAAACTAATCAAGTCTAGCTTCCCTATGTTGTAGGGAGAAATTCATATTGTCTAAATCAGATCAGGATCGAAGCAGTTAATTGAATTACTAATGGCATGTAATTAACTGGCAATCAGTGAACTATACATTCAGGATCAATATCAGCAAATCAACACATAAACCATTGTCCTGGTTAGGGTATACTGCACACCTACAAAATGTTAATATACAGAGACTATTTTTTAAACATCTTTTATAACCAATTCAGAAGTGTATAATCACACACACACACACATTTATTTACACAGTTATGCAGACAGTTCACTCACCAGACACCTCACAGGCCATGCTGTGCCCACCATCCCTCTCTTTGGGGGACGGCAATCACTACTTGCATCCCCCTCTCATGGGAGATGGGGATGCTCCAGCTGGGTGTGTGCCTGTGCTGCTCCATGCAGACTCTGATGCTCATGCAGGGAGATCCCCTGTGAGACCACAGACACCCACTCTGGGGTCCCTGCCTCCCACCCCTGCCTGTTCCTCACTGGGGGTACCTTTTTCCCTGGAGTCACAGTGCAGGGAGGATGTTCAGCACGGTTTGGGCAGGGGGCTGCTATCACATGGTGACTTCTGGCAACACCAAACCAGGTTTCAACCACTGCTGTGTTACAGTAACATCTATTTTCATACTAATGACTGTAACATCAGCCCCAGGTAGATTCTATTTCCATTTACACATTAAAAGTCTGGTATATAGAGGTAAGCGTTTAATTTTGTGCATTTCTGTGCTGTTGATGGAATGACAGTTCCTCCTATCTTTTAATTTTATTTATTTATTTATTAAAAGACCAAACTTTCACACACTGTGTTCAAAAACATATCTTGGTCTGAAATTGTTCACAGCTGGCTTTCTCTGTTTCTTAAAAAAATAACTCTTTGTCTACCTTATAGGTGTTTTTTAGTAAACCAAAGTAAAATGAGCTGCCTCAGCTTTGTTGAGGGCTGGCAAACTGCTTTCTAGCCTCAGCACTGATGGACATGGTGTGGATTTATCTTTGCAGACTGGCTTCAGGCTGACATAACCAGCCCCCTTAGTGTAGCCTGCTGATGGCACTGAATGATAGAAATAGGAGACTTGCATAGCAAAAAGGGAGGAACTTGAAAGCATTTGACTTGCTTAACGTCTTGAAACACAGATTGACTTCCTTCTGAATTCTGCAGTAAAAAATATAAATCAGAAAAGTTGGCACAGATGTTGGGATTTCCCCTTTATTAGGTTACACTGAAATAACAAAATACAAAAGAAAACTTGTAAAACCAGGAATGTGAAAATTAAGGAAAAAATACTATAGTTTTGCATAGCATATATTATTAATTTTTTTGTTTAAGAATGTATGGGATTTGAATGAAGGTTTTTCACCATTGCAGGCATTTCAGGTGACTGTATTCTGAGAAGATTGCCTACTGCCTGGGAAGGAATAACAGCATCTTGAAGCGTTTTTCTGAGTGGCAGCATGTGAGAGATTTCTCTGCTCTACCTAGCTGCTATATTTAATTAAATTTGGAGGAACTTCATAGGTCTGAAATGTTTACTTTCCCTGTAGAGCTCAATCAACAGGATTAAACTTCATAAAGGAATTGGAAGGACAGACAGGCAGACATTTACATACACACAAACTCTGTGATGATTTTTAAGATGTTAGCTTTAAAAAAAAAGATAAACGGGAAAATGCTTTGAGGATTTTGAAAGTAGACAGGTTTCTTTTTTCATCATTGTTCGAAGAAACAAAACAAAAATACATCCAAATATAAAATTTGTATTGAAAAATGGGGGAGTTCATCCTGCTTAGTATTTTTATCAGAAACAGACACATCAGCTCTATCTTTAGAGCTTATACTTAGAGCACTAAGTATTGGAGGATTTAAATCATTCTGAATTTTATTTAAAACTATTCTACAGGTGCCTTTTGTACTACCAGCATTTTCATTTCAGGCAATCTCCCATCATATTGGAAAAATTCCTCTGTGATTTGAGAGAAATAAAATTATGGTAGTTCTGTAATATGTAAATAGAGATTTAGATTAATTAACCCAAGACTGCATAAAAATTAATGAAGAATATGAATATGAAGTCAAAATCCATAAATATGATACAGTATTATGTCTCTAGTAAGGCAAAAATATCATTAATAAAACTCTGCAAGTGTTATGCATATGTTAAGAATCATTGTTCTATGGAATTTCATAGTTACTAGGAGAGGGCATCCAGAAAATGCAGAACTTTTGTAAAATTCTTACTTTCTCACAGTCTTTTTTTTATTTCCTCCCTTATCTCATCTAAATTGGCAGCAATATTTTTCTTAAGGACCAAGATTCCTCCAGGTTGTAACAACCTTCTCACTAAGTCATTGGATACTAAGCTGCAGTTTGTCAGGTCTACCCACGATTCTTAAAAAAAACTCCAATTGCTGACCCACCTGAAACAACTAAGCAAGTAGTTCAGTGTTGCAGCCTCACTTAATGCAGTGATACTACTCAGTTATCATTTGAAAAGGACTTTTTTCTGTAGGGGCATAAAAGCTGATTGCTTAGGATAGACTTTTTTTTTTTTAAGACAAGCTGCATTGAATGCTCTTTAGGCAGAAACTTTTCAGCTGTTTACTCCAAAAAATTAGGTTATCTTTTCCACTACTGAAACTGTTGTCATCAGCTAAAAGTTTATGTTAGTGTATTCTTTCCATTTGTTTCCAGATGATTTCAATGTATATTGCAGCACATTTGACTTGTACATTTCCTTCCCAGCAGCTTATTGACCCTTCCTTTTGCTGAGACATCAGAAATAATTTTAAACTCTTCACTTTGTGCAAGTACCACTGAACCCAAAATGAAATAACACCAGTGAAATGTCAGAAATGGGTACTGTCAAGCTATCAATCAGATGAAAATCATGGCAACATTAATTCTAGCTAAGCTCTAAGGATCATCTAGGAAGAATATTTCAGTGCTACAGCCCTTCAAATTTAGAAAAAAAATTTGCAGACATTTAGTGTTTCATGTCAATTTTGTATTTAATAATAACAATGTTATAATTTATGTAAATGTCAAATTTGGGCAACTTTTTTTATCATGTCCTATGCAACTTAAAAGCCTGGCAGAGATCATCATATACCCAAGTTCCTAAATAATGTAGCAAATAGACATTTTTTTTTTATGCCATGAAGAATAAAATAACAAAAAAGATGTCCAAACTGTGCTGTCATCCTGTTAATTCAAGTTCTGCTGGGCAGCCTGATTACTAGACTTTTTCCGGTTTTTTGGAACTTCTCACTAGTAGAAGAAAGTGACTCAACCAATCCAAAGCTGAAGGCAGAGTTGAAAAATGGTTTATGTTTTGTCAGAAAGAGCTGTACAGGCCCCAGTTACATATGGACAGTGCAAAGCAATAAAGGATGAGTCTGAGCTGCTTGGGTCACTGTCAAGCATCTCTCATCTTCACCCTCAAAAATCTTATGGCCTTGGTGTCTGATTAGCTAAACAAGCCATTCTATTCAGTTTTACTTTTTCTGCTCTGATCATTCCTCAAACTTTTCTTCACATTTCTGTCATTGAGTTCTTATTTCTTGATAATGAGTCATACACAATCAGGCAAAGAAAAAGCCTTGGCTATGCTCTGCTTGAACACTTGCATATCACACTAAATATCCTTTGACTGATACAATATAAGTTTTCAAACTGATTATGCAAACAAGCCATCAACTAAAAGCATTGTCTTCACCCAACAAATGTTGCTTATGATGCTAATTCTCATTAGTAGCAACTAAATTTCTCATATTTTTTTATATTATTAATTGTCTTAGCACAGAGCTTATTTCAGTATTTTAGATCTCTGCATGGAGTGTTGTTTCTGCTCATGTTTTGCACTACCTGTAATAATGCCCTATGCTCAGTTAAGCTGCATATTTTTATGGCAATGTCATTAAAGCAGATAACTGCTAAGTTTAATATCAAAACTTATTTGAGAAAAACAAAAAAATTCACCTCTTTTATTTCTGAATTTCCCCTTTAATCTGTTTCTGTTCCACCACTAAATTTCTAGCACTTAAACCCAGTTTAGCAAGTAGTCTATTGTACAGCACCAATTTCCTATGCTTTGCTGAAAATATATGGGACAATTTTAAATTTCTTTGTCTAGAAAACCAATTATTTTTTACAAGCAAAAGTTGTCATGTCAGACTGTCAATTCCTCTGCATTACATTTTCCCCCTTCTTACACATCTCAATTTTTCTAATTATTTTTTCCTACAGAACTTGCTAGTTTTCCAAGTGACCAAGGTCAGCACCTTATTCACCAACCTGAATTACTGCCCTTCGTAAATATTTATCATATATGTAGTTCTCAAATCAAGTGTTTGTCTACTCAGCATAAGGAATATTGGTACAAATTTTACAATTTATCCAGTATACCACTTATTTCAGAATTCTGCAATGGTGTTTATCTATTTTACAATTCAAGCATGAGATTTAGTTTAGCTTGGGTATAGTAATTCAGATTATAATTTTCTTTTTACATATTTTTCTCAATTGTGCAACCTCTGCTTACCTTCTTTGTTTGACATCTTCTTTTTCAGTGAAAAACAAGGTATTTGTTTAAGGTTTAGATAACATATAATTTTTAACATTTCTTCTTTCTTTTCTGCATATTTCAAAAATCTTTGTTAATCATGTTCACGTTCTGACCTCAGGGTGGACTAAGCTTGCTTTTTGACAGCTTGCATTTTGGCCTTATTTTATCTGAATCACCTTCTGATTTGTAGGACTTTTGTGGTATTAATTTGCTTTTTCATATTCAGAATAGATGCTCAGTTAATGCAAAATAACTTTTGTGATGTTGATATTTACCTAAATCTGTGAGTATTCCTTCTCTCTTTTGCTCCCTGATCATGGCCTGAAATTTTCAGATTATTTTATTCCCCCTTTTTTTATTTTTTGTTAAAGATACTTGACACTTCTAGAAAATTCCAGCCTTTGACCTTGTTTTGTGAACTGATATTCTTGTTTTTTTAAAAAACTTATTGATTTGAAATAAGAAAGAGAGAAGAGAGGAAATATAAATTCACTGATAAAGGAAAGAGAAATTTATATCCAAGAAAGAAATGTTTCAGAAGTACAACTCTCCATGCCAACTCAAATCCAATAATGCTGAAGACAAGCTTGAGGCTCATTTAAATGCTACTTTCCATTTCATGTGTGTGAGGCTGTTTGTCTACCTCTCTTAGAACAGTTTGCAAAAATTGATTGATCAAGAACCATAATTCCCTACAGGGTAGACAATTATTATCCTCCATTAGAGATGGGTAAACAGACATTCAGGTTAAGTGACACATCCAAAGTTCATCTTTGGGGTGCAACTTCACACCCCTGAGTGACATTTGTGTAGATTATGCTGCATTTCCAGCCCATTTACTGCTACTTTGGGGAAAGAAGTCTCCAGGGACACCTCACTGGGACCTACCTTGCTACCTATAGGGGGGGCATAAAAAAAGGAGGGAGAGTAACTTTTCACATGAGCAGATAGTGATAGGACATGGGGAATGGTTTTAGTCTAGAAGAGGAGATATTTACATGAAACATGAAAAAAATGTCATTGTCAGGGTGGTGAGGCACTAGAACAAGTTGCCCAAAGAATCTGCGGATGCCTGTGGATCCCTGAGGTGTTCAAGGGCATGTTGGATGGGGCTTTGAGCATCTAGGGGTAGTGGAAGGATGCTCAAAGGTGTCCCATGGCAGGGGGGCTGGAACTAAAAAATGTTTACAGTCCCTGTGATTCTGTAATTCTGTGATTTGCATTCATCTTTGCTACTACCCACGTCTACCTATCTTGCATTTAAATTTACCTGCTCCAAATGGACCCTGATCAACAATTATTATCACAACAATAGCATGAACTTTCAACAGAGACCTTTGCAAAGTCAACAAAGAAAGCTCCATGGTGACTGAAAATCAATAGGGCAGAGAGAAGAATAAAAATTATTTTTGTAATGACTCTTTTGAAATGAGTATTCAAGTTGCATGAGAACTCATGACTCAGATAGTGTTGCATGGTCTTATGAATAGTAATGAAATCAAATCCTAAACAGAGGTATTAGATTTTAATTGAGCTATTCTTTAAAAGATATTTTTTTGCAGTGTCAAGGTCATATTCTCACAGATAAGAACTTTATTATACAAGAACAGTGATAATAGGCACTGGAGACATATTGAGTACTTGCTGCATGCTGCATAAAAAAGAGAGAAAATATACTAAATGCTGTAATTGAAGTATACACAGAAGACATTCTCATTTATAAGTAGTTTAAATTATTTAGGCATACAAGAGTTTGCTAAGTAGAGGGAGTATTTTTTTTTCCCCACATAACTTCTGTTACTCTTCAAAACTTCTTTTAAAATGAAGTTTAAGTGCAATTCAATTTTTAAATATATTTTGAAATTTCCTTGAAGATGGATGTGTTATTACAAATTCAATCCTAATGCATTATCTCAGCTTACCTGTACAAGACCTTGATTATCTTTAACTGGGAGTCTGAATAGCACTGTTTTGAATAGGACAAACATCTTGGCTTGGAGGACTTCTCAAGGCTTCTCTGGAATCTGCAAAGCCTATAAGTATGACCTAAACTTTAAATATATTAGTAATATCATCTCCTTAAGAAGGTTTTAATAATTTACTACTGAAGCCAGTGAGATTTAAACAAGTGCATAAATATTTTTGTACTTGTCCATTTTCTTTCCTGTTTCTTTACATGATGCTTGGACTCATGTTGGTTTATGTCACCCTGTGCAGTACCTTAGACACTTAGCGACTGCCTTCCCCAGAATTTTCCCCCCCATATAGCTGATATCTTTAATATTGCATCTGATTACTTTTTAGGTTTCATAGCAGAAATTTTTTTTCAGTGTTGTTGTTTGTCAGCCATTATAGTTCATGATGGGCCATTCCACAGGGAAGAGGTCAGATCATATGGGTCTGTGGCAAACAGTTTCTAAGTCAGCTGTGAGGCCTGCAGAAGAGTGCACAAAAATGGGGTTTTCTTTGTTAAACTGGCTATATCAAATGAGCAGATATGTTTTCCTGAAATGAAATCCAGTTTTAACTCCTTCTTGAAAATCTTCCACCTGAATTCACACCAAAACACCTGAGGCCCAATTTGCAATGCTTCACAGATAATGAATTTTAAAAAATGTGTGTGCCACAGTCCTTTCTGATTCATTGGCATAATTTACATTGCAGAGAGGGTGCCACTGTCTTTTTTTCTCCTTTAACCTTCCAATAATCATATTTTGTTTATTTCATCCAGAAGCACCACTAATAATTATAACACAATGTGCCCATGCAAATGAACAGATAATATTCATAGAACAAAATTAGAAGATATTCATGTGCCCATATGGCTCACAGAAATTGCTATCCCATTAGCTTTCTGTTAGTCAAAATTGGAGTCAATTTACTCCTGACATGTCCATGTACACAACCTAAGTTCTATAATAGCTTATCCATAATTTTCTATTCAGGAATAATTTCAAGCACAACAACCGAGTATTACAAAGTCTGTGTCAAGATTTCACTTCTTGCAGTTTCACGTCTTCCCTGTTGACATGCATTGGTAATCATAATTGACATCAGCATTTGTAAAAAAACTGGTCTCATCTCTTTGTGCGTCTCATTCCACTCTTTGAAGAATTCTGCATGCATCTCGGCTGCATTTGTTTTAGCTCAGTAATACATTTGGAACTGTCTCTATGTCAGTTGTCCATTAAAAGTTAAGCTGGATCTATTTCTAGCATTCAAGCAGAAATCTTCTCTGAATTCTGAGTTTTTCTGGAAGTATCAGAAGTCCATATTACACCTTCAGAAAAGTTTTTCCTCTTATATCTAACATTTTTTATACTAATTCTTTTAAAATGTGGATATTGAATCAATTCATATGTACATAGAGTTAAACAGAATCTAATTCCAACGACATGTCTGATGATTTTTTTTTTCACACAATATAATAGTTAGCTATTTAGATTACATAAGGAATCCAAGCATTAATTCTTATTCACTAATTACATTAGGATTAACATTCCTTTCTACTTTTTTTTCTGTTTTCACTAAATATATAATTTTCTTCTTGACAATCTGAACATTTCGTTACATTCTGAAGAAATATAAATGTTGTCAAAACATGCTGAAGGCCCTACTTTTATTTGCAAGGAGTTCTTATCTATTGCTTCGTGGCTGTGTAGGATTTCTCTGTGCTATGAGACAAAGATAATCTCCAAGGCATTCCTTCAAGTTCCATGGAATTTTAGGTGGCAGTCAGAAGGATTCCCATGTACATAACCCCTGTTGCATTGAAAAAATCTGATATTTATTTCAAACTGTAACTTTTAGTGATTAGCATTAATTTTGGAGGTTTTTTACCTCCCATAGTCTATTGCAGCAGATGCAATTATCACGGGAATGAAGAAACTTTACAAAATTTTTACAATTACATATTCAGTATTTGCTTTGAACTTAACCAGAATTTCAATGTATTGACATCTGAAATGCCATGGTTTACATCAAGCCTAGAAGTGAATGTATGTCCACAATGCCTTATATACTATGTGGTATTAACGATTAATTTTAAGCAAATACAAATTATTAAATGTGATTTCTTTTTTCCTTCCTTTTAGCCTGGGACACAATATTATATTCATACTGCTAAGAGATATTTTATATTCACTGGTTGCAAAAGAACATTTTTTTTCTCTGCAGTGTTATTTATTCATGACCTATTATCCATCTTCTTTTATGCTTATTAATATGATGTGTTTAAAGTCACTGATGTTTGGATGGATGGAATTTATAGGAAATGTAGCATAAACAGTTTTCACAGGTAGGGTTTAAAACTTACAATGGTCTATGTGGCAGAGGAAACATGTCTGGAAGCATTCTGCCAGGGAAAAACCAGGGGAACCATTCTGCCACTAAACCAGGGAAAAACCTTGCTATTAAGTATGAATCTCTTCATTTGAGTAAGGTGTTCAGCATTGTATTCAGGCCAGATGAAAGACAAATCATACACATTTCAATGGAAGGCCTAAGTACTGAAATAATCATCTAATGGAAATTAAATCCCTATATATATTTTCTACTAAGAATAAGTGGTTGACAACCACATAAAAGCTTTGATAAAGAAAAATTTATATATGTCTTTTCTAAATTCATTAAAGTTTTGGTAGATGTATGAAAATTTTGATTTGGCGTTCAGAAGGCATAATAATTTGCATTTGATCTTAAAAGCCAAACAAATCAAACCATAGAGTAATATTGGATGAATAATGATATTCATCTTTCAAAAAACAAAATTTCTGGTTTTATTGCTGAACACAGTGTCTCCTTCCTATATGCCAAAAATGCTAATGTATCCGCTAAGGTCTTCTAAGAGAATCACTAAGATATTTTGGGCATCTTTCTCTTTTTTTTTTCCCTGCAGTTTTTAAAAATAAAGAAGCTGCTTTCTAAAGTTACTGTCAATAAGCTTCCTGTGTGTTAAAGAGGAAACATTTCTAGGAGCAATTCTCTGACTTTTAATTTCATGCCCCTTGTTTTAAGAAATTGTTACAGCACAGCAGATTATCTGTGTCCTACTTGCTCCCTGTTGTACCTGGAGAGTGAGAGAGCCTTTCAGAGAAAGGTTCAGATTAGGAACAAAAACTCTGTGCTTGTGGAAGGTTACACAGCTCCACCATGTCAGAACCTGCCTTGAATTCCAGCAGTCAAACCCCCAAGAGCAGAGGAAGAGATTGCAGAGCTGCTGCTGCACTCAGAGCTCCACAGCCACATCCATGTGATAGCCAGAAAGTTTGGAAAGACCACACCTGATGTTGAACCCTTGTGTTTTCAGTGCTAAAGCACAGAGCTCACAGATTCATAGAATCATAGAATGATTTGGTTTGAGAGGTACCATAAAACTCACCTACTCCAGCCTCACTGCTTTTGATGCAGCTTGGGACACAGTTGGCTTTCAGGGCTACAGGCACACATTGTCAGGTCATGCTGAGCTTCTTGTCAACCAAAATCCTCAAATCCTTTCTCTCAAGGGCTGCCCTCCATCCATTTCCACCCAGCCTGTCCTTGTGCTTGGGATTGCCTCAGCCATGCACTTGGCCTTGTTGAACTTTGTGGGGTTTGCACTGTCCCACCTGTCAAGTCTCTCCAAGTCCCTGTGGATGGCAGTCCCTTCCCTCCAGCGTGTCACCAGCACCACACAGCTTGGAGATATGATATATTGCAAATGAAAGATGCTTTGCTTTCCACATCCCTTTGAGGTCAGAGGTAAATTGTGTTCACGTGAATGTATAATGGAGACTTGTGCATATGATATGCTGAGGTTTTACCTACATGCCTTTCATGTTTCCTGTCATCTGTTGAAGAATTGCGGGCAAATTAACCCTCAATCAACATGACTGACAATATGTAGATATTACTTTGTTCTCTATGACAGAAAAAATAGCCTACAAATCAGTCATTTCCTTCAGTGTTATCTTTTTTCTTTAAAGCTATTGTCCATATAGGTGGTAGCCTTCATTTACATGTTTGTTGCAAACAAATGTCAAATGAACCTGTCGAATAAGGATTTTTCAAGAGCTGTTTGAGGCAAGCAGTCAACATTTGGTTTGTGTGATTGATTAACTACTCCAGGATTTTCAGAAGTTATGAGAACTTAATGCTTAACAACCAGAAATGGGAATGAATTTTTAAAGCAACTAAGAACGATAAATAAAAGGTTTCCTATGCTTTCACCCTTCTGAAAGCAATTCAGGATTTTAATGTCTGGGCCTTATTATGGACCAATTAATGGCCATTTTTTCCACAGCTTTCAGGATGCACTTACTTTTGCTATCATCCATTTTTGAAACAAAGATTGCAGCCTCTGCTATGTTTATATCACACTGAAAATTACAGTTTCATTTAGGTGCCTAAAGAGTCCATGAGTGTGTTGAAACTGTGACTTTAAATGCGACATTTAGGGAAAATTTACTGGAAGTTCAAGCCAGAGCTCATTTCATTCTGCCAGTCCTGTGACAGAAGTTTTATAGGACAGTAGAGATCTCAGCGTTTTTTGTGAGACGTAGTTGTCCAAGGAGCACAGGAGAGATTGAGATTATAATTAGATGATAACCAGGAGTACAAAAAAAGAAAGCACTGTAAATTTTTCCCTTTTTCCCTTTCCTTTTTCCCTTTCCTGCTTCCTTTCTTTTTAATTTCCTCTTCCTCTTTTTCCTATTCTCTGTTTTCCCACTTATTTTTTTTAATCTTGCCTTTTAATGATATGTGCAAGAGCATTAACAAAATGTCTGATTCCATCCCTGCATGAATGAGAAAGGAATCAGAAGTTTTTAAATTTCATATTTTTCTTCATACATTTACTCGAAATAATTGCATTACAGTGCACTCAATTCCTTTTTTCTTCAAGTTGTCTTTCAACACTGTATTTTTATAGTGATTGAATGTATGTAAATATATGCAGCTGTATGAATGAATGTTATAAATGAACATTTTCCTTCACTGAAGGCTCTTTCTTGAGAAAATAATGTAACATTTCCAGGAAATACATGGGCATTTTTACAGTCATCCACTGCAGCCATCAAATAATACAGTTGGGACAGATTTTTACCTCTTCACCTGTACTTTGCAGACCAGTCAGAGCACTGCCAAGTCCACTGGCCATTAAACCATGGCCATCTACATATCTTTTAAATATCTACAGGGATGGTGACTCAACCACTTCTTGGGCAGCCTGTTACAATGCTTGACAAGCCTTTTAATGAGGAATTTTTTCCTAATATGTAATCTAGAGTTGCCCTGATACCACTTGAGATCTATTGTCTTATTGCTTGTTACTCTGAAGAAATAAACAACTTCCTCCTCACTACAGCCTCCTTTCACATAGTTGCAGAGCACAATATGCAGCCTTCTGTTCTCCAGGCTAAACAACCCCATCTCCCTCAGCTGCTCCTCATAGAATTTTTCTTTTAGACCCTTCACCAGCTTTGTTCTCTGGACTTCCTCCAGCAGCTCAATATTCTTGAAATGAGGGCCCCAAAACTGGATGCACCACTCGAGGTGTCTGTCCTGTTGGCCTTCCCCCTGATTCTTACCCAAAAACATTCAACCCTCTTGTCACCATCCTTAACCTCTGGGCAACCAAAGCACTTTCTGACATGCAGAGCTACCCCACCACCTCTCCTTCCTTTTCCATCCCTTCTGAAGAGATCATAGCCATCCACTGCAGAGCTACAACCTCTTTTCTCTTTCATTTGACCACATGAGAACAGGGAATGTACCTTAAGTGCTCTTTCTCTTTCCTGGCTGAGTTCAGGTACACAGACAAATAAACATGCTGATTCTCAGTTTTGAAGTATCACATGGTGAACATCCATGTTCATGCTGATGGTTGTTTTGCATATTGTCCTTTACTTCCTCCACAACAGCTGCTCATTTTCCTGCAGGCTTTATGGAGAAAGACATACTTGTTATTTCTCTGCCAAAACACTTCTTTCCTCTTCCAGTTCTTAGCCCACAGAAAGCTTTCTTAAAGGTCATGCAGGCACATGTGATATCAATGTTTGTGTGAATACATGCTTGTATGAATATTCATGGCACTTTCACATTTGACAACTGTTCCAACAAACAGAATTTCTCTCATATGAATGCTTTAAAGAAAATAAATGTGGTCATAACTAAAAAGGAAGTATTCTTCTTGTATTTGGGGAGAAATATTTACAATTATGGAAGTTTTTGGTGGGCAGCAACTAGTACAAAGGAATTTGTCATGTGGTGAAGACTGAAGGCAATGAGCAAACAGTCCTTTAAGCTTTACCAGTATATAGACTAGCCAAACATTCTTAGATTACTGAGCATGTACTGTATTGGGATTAACCTTAAGAGGAGCATAATTTGCCTACACAGCAGCTCAGATGTTTCAAGCCTGTATCACCAGTTTTTTTGGGTTTTTTACCAAGAACAAAGTCTGCAATAAAATGTCATAAATCAAAATCCCTTTAAAAACTGATCCCTCTATCGTTTTCCTTGTTTTCATGAGGTCATGAGAAGAGAATATAGAACAAAATTATGCTTATGACACGGCACTTCCTTTTCAAATACAGTGTGTTACAGGAAATGACCATGAAAAAATGTAGATCAACAGGAGGCAGAGAGAAAAAAATAGTTCAAAAGTGTTCAATTTCTTCCCTACATGTACGTTAGACCCATAAGACTTTCAGGTGAATTTCTCTGTAGGGTTCCATAGACTTCAGACAAAGACACAGTGTGAATACCTGCAATTTCTGTCAGTTTGCCGTACTTTTGTAGAACCTAACTAGCATTGTACTTGTGCTAGTATAGTCCAGCATAGGAAATCTTCAAAAATATTAATTGCAATTTTATTTTGAAAAATTAATAAGCTAGAGACTCAATTAACAGACATTTGTATTAGGCCACTAGAAAGTCTTGCAGAAAAAGCATAAGCTAACAGCCAAGAGATAGGTTTGGACATTTAGATGGTTTTTCATAAGAGAAACAAGGACTTCTCTATTTTCTTTTTTTTTCCTTCTCACTCTTTGTCTGTAATTGATTATGAGGGAAGTTTGCTGAACAATTGTATGGCATATTAGGGTCTGAGTCTCATTATGTAAATATTATGCAGATTTCTAAAGAACCAAGTGCAGTTACAAAGTAGAGAGAAGGAATGCAAGGTTAAATGACTGCTTTCATATTATGGGAGCATCTGTACATCTTTATATGGCGATTTTAAAAGACAGGTTGGAAGATAAACTCTATAAGCTTTCCTTTTTCAAGTATATCTCTACCAATTATTTTGTGGCTGAGAAGAAATTTTTTTCTTAATTACTATTTTTTTTTTTCCAAATATTGTTTTCATAATTTCACTTTATTTACTGTTATCTTTCTCCTTTGGCTCTTCATTCCACTCACCACAGTCTCATCAGAGTCATAAGTTTTTATTATGTTTTCTTTTCCAGTATGACTAACTCACATTCTCCTTCTGAGAACATATTTATTACTCATTTATAACTGCAAAATACAAGCTGATCTGTTGGATTTCAACAATTTAAATCAAGGGCAGAAGAGTCTTTAGTGCGCTGTCCTCTCAAACACATTTGAAAATGAACTGTTTTACAAGTTAGAAAGTAAATTTGACTACATTCTTGGGAACCTTTTACAGGTGAATTTTCTACAAAAAAAAATCAAAATCTAATTTAAATTTAAAAGAGAAGCATTTTAACATTTATACTTATTAAGCAGCCAAAAAGATGAAACAAAAATTTCAATTTCTTCATCATTGTCTGAGAAAAGAGAAATGGTCTTCATGAGTGAGGAAGACCATTTTACACTGACCTGGTAGAATGTTACAAGGGGCTACATTTATTGCATTCAAAAGAATGACATGATGGGGAAGTTCTGGTAACATATGTATGTGCTAAATAGTAGAGATATTAGTATTCTTTTGCAGTAATTTGTCTGTGCTGCAAGAAGCAACGAAGTAGCCGTCTTTAATCCAGGTACAGCTTTTCTCTTTCTCTCCCAAAGCTAAGTAAGAGTTAATTAATCTTCTGGACTCCATTAAAAACTCAAACCCCTAATCTTTTCTGAGACAAGTCTGCTTTATTTTTGTCAATATTTCTCTTCTCCTTTTTATAGCATGCAGTATTTTCATGCTTCTCTCCCCAGGTAAAGTCTTTACCTTGGGTTGTGACAGCGTCCGAATCTCTTAGCAATCAAGGCTGAAGTCACCAACAGGAATTGAATTCCTTGTAATTAGTAAGCTGTTCTCATGCAGTGTTGTGAGGGCAGGGAAGAGATATCTGAAGAAACTAGCATTTCACAGAGTCAGTGCTGGTAAGAATATTTAAAAGGAAGATAAATTCTTCCATAACAGACAGAGCTATTGATACCAATCAAAGTATGATTTTCTATAAAGTGACAGTTGCTTATTTAGGACCCAGTTAGCAAAATATTTAAGTGAGTGCTTAAATCAAACCCATTTCTTGAGTGAATGCTCTTTGCAAGCATGTGCTTAATTTATGTTTAATTAGGTTACTTTTACTGATTTCTGGCTTCAGTAAGCTTTCAAGGTCCTTTGACTGACACTGTAACAAACTGACATTGGGTGTTTCTATATTGATGAATGAAGAAATAATCAAAAGGAAAAAAATTTTTGTACTACTCATCCATACAGATATGCACCTACTGAGCACATTTCAACTCCATGTTTCAAGATAATCTGTAATTATCTTTGTAGGAAACAGTCAATGTAATGTGAATTATTGTGTGACTATGAAAAGATTGTTTAGAACTCTCTTTTCTTAATTGTCAGTAACTTGTGAATTGTGCATGCAGGACCCATAGAATCCATACCACCGTCTCTTGTTCTGCTTTCCAGGTAAGTGTTAAAGGTGGGTATCTTGCAATTTTATTGACTAGATTTGATTGGTACAGTGTTCTCTTGTAGTTTAACCAAAAGAGGGAGAGCAGACCAGTATATTAGAACTACCAAAAACACCTCTGCCTAAATGGAGGCGTCAGCAGCCATTTGAAGTTAAAATGTTGCCTCAATGAATACTAGTCAGGATACAATGGCAGTGTAAACTTTTTCAAATAGAGTTGTTCCTTTTTAACATCCCTCCCACCCACATGGAAGCAGCTTGAACTGAACAGCCAGACTTTTTCTGTTGGGATCACATTTGTAATTATTCAAGTCAGTATCAAATTGAAGCACTGTCATCTCTTAGTTCTGTTCAACATGCACCTGTTGTATATCAATATTATTTATTCAGACCAGACTTCATGGTTCCCAGGTTTCTCAGATGAAACAGCTCATTGCTGAAAATTGGGTTTTTCTGTCCATGTGGAATTGTTCAGTGCTACCCTTAAATAGAAGCACGTTTATTTTTTCAGTAGTACAATATTTGTTCATGTAGTGAAGAATGTGATCCCAGCAAGTAAGCAAGGGAATGAAATAGCTGAATGTGTAGAACACATAAACTTTAATACTGAATAAGCAGAATTTGAGTTACTTTCACAATTACTGTGGCCCACTTACTAGGCTTCTTTCAAGTAGCAATAAAATAAATGTTTTCTGAAGGGAAGAAATACTGTGTTTTGTGGTCTCTGAAAATCACCACACAAGATATTATTGTTCTAGCTGTCAGTACTCAACATCTGTTGTACAGTTTAAGGACTATTACAATACATACCTAAAGCCATACTCTTTGTCAGAAAGGAAAAAAAGGTAAAAGGTTTTGTTCTCTTATACTATGTTTTTATTAAAACACATTTAGCTTAGATAAAATGCTATTCAACAAATGCAAGGCAGTGATTTTGTTGCTTTGGCATATAATTTATTCAGCTCATTCTTGTAGTATTCAGACACCATGAACAGAATACATTATTCAACAAATACCAACAATTACTCCTTGAATAATTTAGTTGATGAATATTTTATTCTTGTGTTAAAACCAGATCCATGTGAGGGAACTAATACTTGTGCACAGCCTGCTGGACCTTTATGGAAAGCTGATAGAAACCCAACAGCTGAAATAGAACATGTCTTGAAGTTTTGGGGTACAGTGAAAGGTAAAACACATGATGGATTCTAAACCTTGCAGAAAAAGAAGTGAATGGATATCCAGGCATTAATGTTTAATTACTGTCTGGGTTTGATTGTAGTAAGCAATGAACAATCACAAAGTACAGAATGACTGACATCACGTGTTAATTATGGGAGGCAGATAAGGGAGAAACATGAGTAAAAATGCAGCTCATTTGAAAAACAGATGAATTGAGAGGGAAAGACCTAAAATGAGAACTCAAAAAACCTCAAAATATCAGGATTTAATGGAGTTTTGGGATTTCTTCTTAAATAAAATACATAAAGATCTCTATGATACAACTGCAGCTACATCTTCATCTATTCAGTGTGTGACTAGGTCTTCTTGCCTCTGTCCAGCTACCCCCTTCCACGAGTCAGAAAATTCCTATGTATTCACATGAACAGCATTCTCTAGATCTGGCAAAACCTTTTCTAGATGTAGATGAACAGCCAGAACCACTGATGCATTCACTTGTCCCAGAACAGCCAGAAAATTTTGTACTCCACCACAGTAGAAGCACATGTGCTTTTTAGGAGGATCCTTCTCACTGGAACCACAATCCCATCTGGGAGGATCTGATACACCCAGGAACGTACCTTCCAGATAGTAGGGCACATATTCATATAGGAATCAAATAATCAGGCATATCAGATGCTTTCAGTATGATCTCCCCATGTTGTATGACCCCTCACATATAATTTCACTCAGGAGCCTCTATGTCAGTGAAAGGCCTGCACATAAGTAATCTGGAAATAAATTAACCTGGAAATTAAAATGGAATTTTGTAAATCCCAGTCCTATGGCATCATCAAAAAATCAATCCTTTTTTCCCCATGTACTACCATATGAATAGGTTACATTCTTGCAGCATATTCTATATACTGCTGGCTTCGAATCTACTGATGGATAGCTTATCAGGTATCTTCCTTGAGAGTGCAGTGACTGCTGCCTTAAAATGTTCACTAAATGCAGACCTTCATCAAGGTGAGGCTGTCTTCTGTTTAGCTAAAATGATTATAAATGTTTGCTTTTGAGATCATAATATCTTCTGTATCAGTTCTCCTGCAAGTACATAATTAACCTGTCAGCCCACCTCACAGTAATAAGTGTGATAGACGGGAAATATATTAGGGAAGAACCCGTGTGTGATATGCTTGCAAGCCTTACTTTATCCTTCAAATATTTTTCCTTTATTTAGCACTCAGGTAAAGTCAGACCTTAATGAATTAGCATATAACTGTTATCAGTATACATTATTTTTTCATTCTGAAATGCTCACTCAGATGAGGTATAAAAGACCTGGGCATACCAGGGCAGGGGATTGTGGGGTGGGAAAGCAACTCAAGATAGATTGATACTCTTTGAAAAGTCCTGAATTTATAGTATTTACAAAGCCTTTCTTGATAAATAAGATGTAGCATGAACTACTAAGTAGAAAATCCTGAAGGAGAAAAATTGACAAAAAACATGGTCTCAAAAATTATAACCTTGGAAAAAGAAAGTGCTTATGAAAATGGTTATGTATATGGAAGATAAACTAAAATTCTAGCTGTGACTTAGACTCTGTCACAACTACTGGAAGGAAAAACAAGTATGAGGTGAAATTGATAACCTAAAGGTATCTGACTGATGTGAGTGTTTGTATCTCCTGCTTTTTTAAGCACTACAACATTCAATGTCAAATTTAGATTAGATATTAGGAAAAAGTTCTTTACTGTGGAGGTGGTGAGCCACTGGAAGTTTGCCCAAAGAAGTCTTTCTTGGGCTTTATTCCTCTCTCTTTTCCCTTTTCATTATTATTATTATTATTATTATTATTATTATTATTATTATTATTATTAAGGTTTTTCTTTCAACCCACGAGTTTTACCTCTTTTTTTGAATTCTCCTCATTTCAGTGAGGAAAGGGTGTGAGACAGCAGCTGCATGGAACTCAGTTGTTGGGTGGGGTTAAAACATGACATTTTTTAAAAAGGGATGCTCTCATCTAATTATTGGGAAAAAATATGCAGTGAAAAAACTCAGAGAACCAAATTTAAGATTTTAGTTTGCTAGTGAGAGATCTGTATATGCTGCTGTAACCAATGTCTTCTAGTGATTGTGAGTATAGTAGACATAAATAATGAGAGACAAGGTCAATTCTTGTGGGTATTGAGCCACACTAGGATGGCTACACTACCACAGAATAGTGCAGATGAATATACACAATTCTACACTGCATTGCAACAATATGGATTTTTGTATAAAAAAAAATTCTTTGTAAACTTTTACAGTACATGTGGAAAATATATCTTTCTGACATATGTCTTTCAGGTGACTCTTAGGTCTCCTGATGACATGGTCAGCTTTTCTTCTAGCAAGACATTGTAACTTGCAGAGCAGGTATGGAAATTCTGTCCCTTCTACAAGGAATGGTGGATGATCCTCTGGGTTGTTGTACATTTTAGTACACCAGCTGGTGCCCATTCCTTGTGAGGCTGTGTTAGTTCTGCCATGCCAGTCCAGGCTACCTTTTATTCTTTCACCTACATTTTAAAAAAGGCAGTAATTGTTTAGTCTTCTCCTCTAATAAAGGATAAAAAGAAATAGTTCCTTTAAATACAGATGTTTTAGCTATCCCTGACAATATTTTCCTGATCAAGCAAAAAATAAATATATCTCTAGAGCTTTCTAGAGAAAATATGTCATATTTTGGAACACTTACTTGGCCTTGGATAGATGTTATGGTGTTTTGGAATGAGATTTTATATCATATAAATACATGATACTTCATCCACTTAAAAATTGTGCTAGGTAAAGAAGATCTTCATCTTCATATTCAACATCATATATTTAGCAGTTATTGTCATCTCTTTTCACATCTCCTTTCTAGACTGTAACTGAGAAGTTTCACTAAACTGGGAGGAAAACTATTAAAAAACTCCATTCTGCACAGACTGTCAGAACAGAGTCTGTCGGAGAAACACATCAGACACATCACACAGAGACTGAAAATCCTGAGACTGGAATTCATGGCTGGGTTCCCAGACGGAGCTGGGCAATGTAGAGCAGTCTAGGCTTTCACAAGTACTGTAAAAATGACCTTTCTAAATCTCAGCTGTGCTGTTATTGCAGTATGAGAAAAAGAGGAGTCTGAAAAAGGCAGAGAAAGTCAAAGGATTCTGGACAGGGACTTCAATGAAACTGCGCCTCTGCAAGGATTTCTATTGGACCTACTCTTCACTTTATGCATCTCTACAGAAACAGAACCTGCTAAGTTCAAGGATCTTTGAGGACTAAAAACCATTACCTAGAACTGATGTCTTAATCTTCTTCTCAAAGGGTTTGTCTGGAGGAATAATGATGGAAAGGAGATGAGCACCTCATGTATATTTGTCACAATTAAAAATTGCTTGAATTACAGGAGACATAAATTTGGTATATTCTAATCAAAGCTACAAAGCAGAGAAGGAAGAAAATAATGGTTTATTTTTAGCTATTCCTATTACTAAAATTTGCATTTGAAATTACAGAAGGGGCAGTCAAGAGGTTGTCTTTTTAAGACTTCCCCAGACATGACAGGCTACAGCAAATGGATGGATGACTCATGTGCCTTCATATGACACCCATTATTTTATACATAATGTTTGTCCTCCAAGGTGATTTTATTTTTCTTTTTATTAATCCTTATTAATATTAAAGAGAGAATAGTAAAATACTTTCTTTTTTTTTCCCTGGAATGCATAAATGCTATAGCTAATCATTTCCCCACAATTATCATAAAACAGCAGTGACATTTTCAGCTCTTCAAAATTATGCAAATTATTGAGTGGGTAAGTACAGTAGCTCTTTTCTCTATTAGAGCACTGCTGTTTAAAGTGGTATTGCATGTCAAGGAGGGCAAGGTGTGAGTAGTTTGATTAGAATTATCCACCCTCCACCAGCATCTCTCTCAGCTTCACGCATCTACACAGTACAGACACCCATTGTCCTTTATTAAATCACATTTGCATTTCCAAATTCATGGAGATGGGCTAAAAAACAAGAAACACCCAAAGGAAAGTGGGCAATCCAGATCTGCCTTGTTTTTTGTTCTTTAGCACCATCATTCAGTGCACAGGTAGGCAATCTCCACACTACTTTGTGTAAGAAAAGAAAAAAAAATAGGAGATGAAGATTTGCATTTCTAAATCTAGACTGGATTTTGAACCCAGATGTTCATTTTGTTCTTCATAAGCAAAACTCTTATCTTTTTGAAAGTTATATGGCCATGAAGTTACTCAGTTGAGGGATGGTAGAACTGAATGAAAAAACAAGAAAGAATGAAACAGTCTTTTCTTCCTTAGTTCAACCTCGGAATAGTAACAATTCATTTCTATTCACCTGGATATCAGTTTCAAACATTACTGATAAAAAGAATTTCCACTGTTTTCCAGCTTAGCAGGCTTAGTGCAGTAGTTCTTATCAAATCCTCCAAAAAAGCAGTAACTTCCTTCTCGCTGTTCTCGTCTGTAGTGCCTTAGTTACCCAGCCTATGAACATGCACAGCAAAGCTGCTGCTCTAGACTGCTCCACGTCATCCCAGTAATGCTCACCCTGCTTGGGCTCTCCCATCTGTTTTCTGGAGTGCTTGTGTGTGTTTGTTTGTTTAGAAACCATCTGCTGTCTCGTACCTTCTTCCTCAGCTCCAGCCCTGGAGGAACAGTCTAACTCAAGCTCACAGCACAGCTCTGGTGTTCCAGGCAGTTGTGTGGAGCCTGGTGCCCAAAGCCCTGCATGGACTGGTGTGCCTACAGCAGAGACTGCAGCTTTCTTGAGAGGCTCCAGAATGAGGAATGGAAGTGATGCTGGAGTGAGGTTGTGCCTTAGGGAACAAGCCCTGCTCATTAGCAGCACCCTTTGTGTCAAGTCAGTCCTTTTCCTGGCTTTGGAGTTATTTGAGGGTGTCTCACTGACATCCAGTATGCAGCACAAACATACTTTTAAATTTAATATTAGAGATGGCATTTCTATCTCAATTTTTTAATAGGATCTAGCACTATTGGTCCATTCAAGAAACCTTTTAGGTCTCTTGTATGTAGGTAAGTCTACATACAAATAACAGCATGAAACCAAAGGAAGTCAAACATAAAAGAAGTGAGTTCTTCATTTTTTAAAAATTAAATACTGGTTGCTTTTCATGTCCTTGTAAGCCAGTTAAGTGGAAACATGACTCCCCTGAACAATCTACATGTGAAGGCTCAATGCACATTGCTACTCTCTCTTTCAATGTTTCACTGAGATTTTAAATTCTAAAGGTTGAACAGTCTCATTTCCTTTCTAACATTTAGACAGAGGGTTATTTTACAGTTTTTAAATAGAAGAAATAAAGCCAACTATATTCTTATCTCCTATTTTCAATTTAGCTTCAGAAATTAAAATTTCTACCATATAATTGGACCAAAATTATCTACAGCTTTCCAGTGCTTCTCATTCTGTATACCCATGCTTCAAATAGAAATTCAAGGCTATGATCAAGTACAAATCATATATTGTCATTGAATAGAGCATTATTAAACATTGATGTATTTCTTCCTTTTTAGCTGATTTTTTCCAAATGGTTTCATGGTCACAATGCACCCCTATGAAGAAGTCTGTTTAATAAAAAAAAAAAAAGAAAAAAAGAAGCATCTTTCCTAACAAAGATGTTGGGTAGTATTCTTTGCCAATTCTTTGCCAATTCTTTGCCAGTCCCAGTCACAAATAACAAATACAGGCTGGGCAGCAAATGGATTAAGATCAGACCTGGAGAAAACAGCTTGGGATGTTGGTTTATGAGAAGCTGAACATGCCCTGGTAATGTGTGTTCGCAGCCTGGGAAGCCAACAGTGTCCTGAGCTGCATCAAAAGCAGATTGAGGGAGGTGATTCTGCCCGCTGCCCTCGTGAGACTCCACCTGGAGTACTACATCCATCTCTGGGACCCCCAGCAGGAGGGGGACATGGACCTGTTGGGGTGAGATCAGGGGAAACCAAGAAGATGATCAGGGGGCTGGAGCACCTCTCCTATGGAGACAGGCTGAGAGCTGGGGTTGCTCAGGCTGGAGAAGAGAAGGCTCCAGAGAGACTTTATAGCACCCAAAGGGGGTATAAGAGAACTGGAAAGGGACTTTTTCCAGTATTGACAGGCAAGGGGCAGTGGCAACAAGCTGATAGAGAGTAGATTTGGATATGGACATGGAAGAAAGCCTCTGCTGTGAGGGTGGTGAGGCCCTGGCACAGATTGCCCAAATTCGTAGATGTCCAACCCCTGGAACTGTTCAAGGCCAGCTCAGGATGGGGCCTTGAGCAACTTGCTCTAGTGAAATCCCTTCCCATGGCAGTGGGCCTGGAACAGGATGACCTTTAAGGTTGGTCATTTCCAGCCTAAGCTGATCTGTGAGTAGATCACGCAAGTAGAATCCAATCTATAACATAAAGCTCTTCTTGCATATGAAAAAGTACTAGTTTATTCAGGAATAATTAATATAAAGATAAAATAATTTTGCACATTTTTATAGAAACATACTGTACATTTTAGGAGTCTTGGGATGTTCTTTCCCTTCATTTTTCTTTCTTCTATGTTGAAAATTAAATTCTGTAATAGAACTGCCAAGCCAAACATCGATATATGCTAAAGGGAGAATACAGGGGCCTTATTTGCATCTTCTTTTGTGTGCCCTGTGTTATCCCAATAATTTTCTGAAATAGTAGTTAATATCTGCCTTGTAGCCATCTCCTGGCCTCCCCACCTCCAAACCCTTGGCTGCAGAACTTGAGCTCAGTAGTGAGATACAGAGGCAACAGACAGCAACATCTGAAATCCACAGAAGAGCATCAAGGCAGGTTTATGTGAGTGAATGAAACAGCACCAGGGCTCAGACACCAGGAGGTTCAGCCATCCATACTTTTAGCTTATTAACCAGCCCTTGGCATGCTTTTGTCCAGGTCTGGGTTAACACTATCCCATGGAGTTCCCAGGGGTGCTCAGGGGGTCAGAAATAAGCAAGGGCAACCCCCATTAGAAAGCTGAGACACAACCTCCTAGTTTTGGAAGATGAGAGTCTAGCGGGATAGATGGGACTAGATGGTGTCAGTCAGCCTCAGGGTCAAAATAGTGTTGCCCTCACTATTCAATTTACTGGTATAGATGCTGCCTCAGGCTCCTGTCTATTTCCAGAGACAGAAATAAATTCTGTACAGGCTTGTATTTTCCCTATGATAAGGACAAAACACTGCTGTTGATGACATTTTTGTTATATGTGAAATTGGAGGGATGTAAACAAATGGGAAAACAACAGAAGGTATTGTCCAGGCTCCATCACTTGAACAGCTGGTTCAAAGAAAAAAAATTGCTGTGAATAAAGAACTTTTGAAACCAGCGATATGGAAGATTGCCTACCCCTTGCAGACTGTTCTTTGAGCCCAATGCACATAAAACTGTCATGTTTTAAACAATAAAAACAAAAAAATGTACCTTTTTTTTTCTTCAGTCTCCATCACCAGGAGTATGCACTCCATGGAGCAGGACAGGCATGGGATGCTTGTGCTTTCACCACATCCTGATGCTGCATCTCTCTCTGTCCATTGATTGTGCTGGAAGTAAGGTTACATCAACCCTCTGTGCAGGAACCAAGGAAGATAAAAAAGACAAGCAGTACTGTAACTAATTCCAGACACACTTTAAGACTTTGTACAGATACAAAGCTCTTCAGTGAATGGAGGGAGACTAAAAAAGACCTGAGAATATATCTGTCAGAAAAAATTGAGTTGAGGGCTCAGAAAAAGTTCAAGACACAAACCCCAAACCTTTGGGTAAGAACTTTGGGGGCAGGAGAGGATGGGGACTACTAGGAATATTCTCTATGCTTAAACAAAAGGCTATAATTGTTCTTTTGTGGCTTATGACAAAAGCATTTATCCCAAAAGCATGCTGGTTCAGATACTTTCTGAAATAATTTAATTTTTCATGATTACTTAGAAATAGGCAGAAATGTTCTCACACATTTAATTCATTTTGGGGGGGCTGATATTGTCTGGAATTTACATCTAAGTTCTCAGTTTGAAAGGTAGTTGTGTTCTTTTCAGGAAAGCAGGCTGTATAGCACTTGGATTTAACTTAGATTCAACGAATATTTTACTGAATAAGAGCTGTAGTAGCTCTGACAAAGTGAATCACTCAGCCCATAGAAGTCCAAACCTGATGTAGAAATTTAAAACAGATGCTTATTTTTACTTTCATTTTTACTTTTGACATGTAGAGGAGAAAAAATAAAAGAAGAAAGGTAGGAACTCAGTTTATTTAAACTTATTGAGTTGGTCTTACAAACCTAGACCTGCACTCATGTTCTAGCAGTGAACCTACCCACTCTCCAACACTGTTTGCCCTTCTAGGCACCCAGAATTTAATCACACATTCTCTGCATCACCCCATAGCTTTACTTCAATGAATTTATTGGGAATGCATTTCCCACTGACATTGCAGCTGAAGTACCACCATATCTAGGTGCCTGGGTTACACACACAGCAAGGCTCTCACTCACTGCAGACCATAAGGAAAAATTCAATTTCTTGGGAACCATGTTCTAAGCCTCTTTTTGCTCACAAATGAACAGGAAAAAAAAAGTACTTCACTAGATCATCTTTTCACTAAATTACTTTAGTCAGTTTTAGTTTCTGTCTGTAAGAAGCACATAAAGTTCATGAAGGAAAATCAAGGAAAACTCCAAACTCCATTCAAGGTTTTTAAAAAATGTTTATATTTTAAAAGTTCCATGATACTCTGTATGGACTTTCATACAAATCACTTTTGACTGAAATGCTATATTCCAATTTTTTAAAAATCAAACTATCCTCAGATTCAGTGAGTTAGAGACTGAAATCTAAAAGCCTTGGAGAAAAATATTTAAAATACGAAGAAATGGAAAAAACCTAATGCCATTTTCTGTAAGTCAAGTTTGCTTAGCTGACTTTTCCTCCATCCTGAATTTGTCTTAAAATACAGTATTGCCTCGATAAAATTATTGGGATTTTTCTCCTTTTTTGTTTAGCCATGTAGGCTAAACCTACATGGTTTTAGCCCATAGCTTAACCCACATATTCAGACATGCTATCATTGGTTAAGTTTCTTCTTGTCTTTGCAAACAGCTACAGCCTGTTGGGGGGACATTGTGTAGACTCTGTAAAGAGGATACAAAACAGTGCTCACCTGAGGTTATGTCCCAACCCAGCACAATGGCATTAACAGCAACCCAACACAGAAAGCTGGGGAGAGCTAGGTTTTTTCTTCCTAATGAAGGACTAAAAAGTGATCTTACTCACGATGCCATTACACCATTACAACTCAGTGGGCTTCAGTGGAAATCTTCCTGAATTATTTCAAATAGATTAAACTTAACTCTCAAAATGTTATATTTACTGAATAGCGGACATCCAGCAATTTTAAAGCACCTTGGGAACATTAGTTAAGCTCCAGAATCTCTCTTTCCATGGTTTCCCAAGTGAAAAATAAATTAATATGGTTTATGGACATTTAAATCATCACCCAGGAATATTCCCTAAATTTGTGCAAAATCACACAGCAAATCATCATCCAGGTCAGATACAGAACCTGCTCTCTTGGGCTTTGGTACTACACACTTTATCCTCTTTTAGAACAATAGATTTAGACTCTTACAGATTATTACTTTTATCTTTAACAGTCCCTTACCTCAAATGGCTGCTGAGTTCTCAGTCGGGCCATTTAACATAAGTGCCTGCCCTAGTTATTCAGTCCATTAAAATAGAAATCAGACTACATTACCCAGAACACACTTAAGTCTCCCACAGCCTGCTCATTCACAGAGGCGCTCTGCCAATAAATAAGCTCTCTACAGCGTCCCCTACTAAAATAATTTAGGAGTTCTATGTTAAAATATATGAATACATATGTTTATACAAACCCAACAGCCAATATCTGAATCATAAGGTAATTTAGGTAGACAAGCACTTGCTTATGCTTGTTGGGTTGGATTTTTCATTACCCATTACTAATTCCTGGGATGCTGTTAGCAAGCTTCCTAACTTCTTTCTCTGTCCGCGTAGTTCTTTGCTTTGAAAACACAGATATTATTTTCTTTGGCTGTAGGACACTTGTGCTTTTTAAATTTATCTGGCCATGGGAAGCACAGGATGTTTTGTGTGTGTGGTTCTTGGACACATAAAGACAGTTATATCACACATGAGCAAGATGGGCAATTCCCTAACCTAATAGATAGGAGAAAAGACAAGTGAAAAAATCCCTAATGCCTGCTTTACTAAGTTCCTAAGCTAGGTTACTTTTTATCATTGCCAGCATTGGAGAAAGTTCAGAGCTGTGAGAGGAGGTGGATGGTGTGAGAAATGATATGTTTAAAATCACATAGATGGCTCCTCAAGGCTAAGTCACAGTTCTACCTGCGGAACTGTGGAGGCAGCGGAACCAGCAAAGCTGATTCTGAAATATTCTTCCCCATTTCTTCCTTCCACCACTTTTGCTTCATCTGCTGCCACAGCATGAACATGACAGACCCAGGTCTTTTTCCTGAGAGCAGCAAAATGAAGATTTGCCTGTATTGACTTGAACTGATGCTAAGCACACCTTTGCTTAGTAAATTCAGGAGTCAGTCAGGTAACACATGTGAATTACTAGTCCACAGTCCTGCAGGTAATTGAACGCCCTCAACACTCATATGCAAAATGTCTGACTTTGCAAGACCTGAGCTCTATAAAAATAAGGATAATCAAATTCAGGCAGCATTTGCTTGCCAATTACTGGCAGATTTGTACCATTTATGGCCAGTCCATTATGACACAGCTCTACAAATTGAATTTGATACAGAAAGTGTTAAGAAGGAAGGATCTTTGGCTTCAATTTATCCAGAACAAATGGGCAAATGGAAAAAATCAAATCTGAATTTGTAGCTACAAGGCAATTTGGACAAATGTTAGGCTATACTGTCCTATCTGTGGAGCAAAACATGATCCAAACTATCTCAATGCATTGAGATTATATAATTTGATCATAGCATCTAGAACTGTGGCAGCACAAGCAATCTGGTGTTCAGGACATTCTGAATTTTGGTCAAAAGCTTTTTCTTTTTTTTAGCTCAAATATATTTGTTGATTTAGATTGCACATTTATGGTGTAAAAATGAAACAAACTGTCCTAGATGGGAGGAAAGATGCCTGTGGTATAATTGATTTGCCAATTGCCTTGATTACTGTAGAAATGTTCAGCACTTTTTCCTCCTCAGGGAGATTTTATCTTGAAAAACTATGCCAAGAGACAGACACACTTGTACAAGTTAATCTGTATTTTATAATGGATAGGATTTAAAAATGCCCTGTGAAAAATGTGGTATTTGCACTGTATTGTCTCTGTCTGGATGCCAGGTACCCACCAAAGCCTCTCTGTCACCCCCCTCTGCAAATAAGCAGGAGACAGAAAATATTATGAAGGATTCATGGGTTGAAATAAGCATGGGAAGAGAGATAATCCACCGATTATCCTACTGGGCAGAAAACATTTGACTCTAGGAAAATCAATTGAATTTATTACCAATAAAATAAGAGCAGGATAATGAGAAGTAAATATTAAAAACAACCCTCTCTCACTCCTTCCTCCTTTCCCTCCACCTTTTTCCCCAGAGGTGCAGGGAGACAGGGAATGGGGGTTAAGGTCAGTTCATCACACGTGGTTCCTGCTGCTGCTCAGGGAGAAGAGACCTTCCTCTGCTCCAGCATGGGGTCCCTCCCACAAAGACAGCTCTCCATGAACTTCTCCGGTGTATGTTCTTCTCATGGGTTACAGGTCTTTCTGAGCTGCTCCAGCATGGGTTCCTTTCTGCAGGGTGCACTCCTTCCAGAACCACCTGCTCCAGCGTTGATCCCCCACAGGGTCACAAGTCCTGACAGGAAACCTGATCCAACAGGGGCTCCTCTCTCCACAGGTCTGTAGGTCCCTGCCATGGGGTCACAGCCTCCTCTGGGCATCCACCTGCTCCAAGGTGGGGCCCTCCACGGAATGAAGGTGGATCTCTTCTCCCACAAGGAGCTCCATGGGCTGAAGGGGCACAGCTGCTTCACCATGGGCTGCACCATGGGCTGCAGGGGAATCTCTGCTTCAGCTCCTGTTCCTGCTTCTCCACTGACCTTGGTGTCTGCATGGTTGTTCTTCTCACACATTCTCACTCCTCTCTTCTGAGCGCAATTGCAGCAGTACAATAACTTTTTCTGCCTTCTTATATATGTTATCACAGGCTGATTGGCTCAGCCTTGGCCAGAAGTGGGTCCAATTTGGAACCAACTGGCATTGGTTCTGGGGTACAAGGGGGAAGTTTGGGGCAGCTGCTCACAGAAACCACCCCCACTCCCAAAACCTGGCCACACAAACCCAATACACTACAAAGCAATTTAGCTAGTGGGAGAGGTTGTAGCTTTAAAATAATTTCCTTTCTCTAGAATAAAAAAAACCCCACCTCTTTCATCCTTTCCTCATTTGAGTGAACGCTCCAGGCCCATTAGTTGTCTTCATGCCCTTTGTTGGACTCTCTCCAGTAGTTCCACATCTTTCCATAAAAAAGCAGAAATTCACACAGCAAAAATACTGCTGTTCTTGTGAGGAGCACATATCACATTTGAGAGCTGACATAGGTCTTCAGATCTATTTTATGGATTTCATCTCATCCAACTTTATGGATAGGATCCTGCTGAGACTACTGACACCTAAATTCAAGTCCACAAGGAACAGTCTAAACGCATTCTGGGAGGTGGAACGCAATAGCTTAAATACCTAGGACCTAGAAGACCCCACCTATCTTCATCTGTCACGAGTTCTAGAAGAGGATGTTTCCTCTAATTCCCTTCTCATATGTGTT
The DNA here is from genome assembly GCF_000277835.1 of Geospiza fortis. NCBI lineage: Eukaryota > Metazoa > Chordata > Aves > Passeriformes > Thraupidae > Geospiza > Geospiza fortis. The sequence continues at coordinate 454,283 of NW_005054318.1, forward strand.
AGTCTGGTGTGGATGCCTTAAATTCTTTGGGGTTGTCTCAGATGTAGCTGTGTGGCTACTAACTGTAATGGAATTACAGTGCCTGCAGACTGCTAAAGGTAGGTGATTTAATCTCAATCTGCTCACCACTGAAATCAACAGTAAAGACATCTTCACTGACAATAGTTACGCAAGCAATCCTGTAGGGGTTTTTTTATAGTCATTGGAGAAAATCTGGCCATTCTAGCATGTAATTTTTCTGGTATTTGCCAGGAAGTGACTCCCTTCTCCTTTAAAAGGACATTTTCATATTTTGTTGGAGAGATCCTGTTTCTTATTTCAATACCTGCAATGTGCATGGGAGCTTCCACTTTTCAAAACCATGTCAGACTGGCTTTGTTCTTCCAGAGTCTGCTCAGCTGCACATTTCACTGGGGCTTGTAAAAGCCCAGCACCTGCTGCTCAATGCTGCAGTTCGAAAATCTTCTCCACTGTTTTTCCCCAATGAATTTTAGAAGGCTGTTGCCATCCTCTGGCACTCACAGGAAGATGTTTGAAGGAAGATCAACTCCCAGTTGTTCAAGTAGGGCAAGTCAAAGCAAGGTAAAGGAAGGTCATCCAAAGTAATGGAGACAACAATTGACTGGAAGTCAGCAGCAGCATAACCCTGCTCCAATCAGTATTGTCTCTGAGCTGAAGAGCTTTAATGAGAAAAAAGGATTGTTAACTTTCAAGTGTTGCAATGACAGCTTGTTTATCCCCTGTGGACACATGGTATGCTCACACGGCATGGCACAGCACAGAACAATGTACACTTAGCTAGGTGCTAAGTACAACATCTCCTTACAACTCACTTTGCCCACATCCTGACTGAAGGGTGGGCAAGAACAGAGGGTATCTAGCTAAAGGGAGCATAGTGTAAGGTCATCATTAATCCCTTTGTGCCTATTACTTGATTTACAGCAATGGACAAGTACAAGCATCAGCAAAACTTCCATGGACAAATTATAATCCATAATAAAACTGTACAGAATACAATCATTAGAATTCTGGGACTGGTTTCAAAATATTTAATTTTTAAAGTTTCTAAAGTTGACCTTGAAAATTCCCCTCTCCCCTTGCCATCCCTTCCTGTGATCAAACATTCTCAGTCATCACAAACTGCACATATCACATGAATTTTCTCACATCTCATACGAAAGACAAAGTCACCTTGCAATTTTAACCTCAAATAAAACCAACTAAAACAATTTCCTATATTCATTGCCACAAAATTTAACACTGAAAAGAGAAGCTGACAAAACAGGAAGACCCTTCAGACCTCCATTGTAATCCTTTCCTTTCTGACCCTTTCTAGCTCTGTTTAGCTTTCAGTTCCTTCATCTCTTAAAAATGATTTATCAGTCCTTTTTGCAACAGCCTTGTCCTCTTCACAGCAGAGTGCCATTTTCACAGAGTTGTCCTTCTGGGGGAGCAGGAATCCTTGTCACAGACCTGCAAATAACTTCACCACTTGATATTAAGAAGTTCTGTTAAAGAGATACAAAATCCTTTTCTTTAGAGAGAGTAGTTTTAATCTTCTTGTTCAATTGTTTCTCATAGTATCACCTAACCTTTTCACAACCTGATGTGATGGGGTGGGAAAAGGGACACTTATAAGCCAAATTGCCAGATGAGCACATTTCACAATTTTTTCAGTTGTAGCCACTGGTCTTCATCACACCTGAGTTCTAGCATCCTGCTCATTATTTCCCCTGCCACTCAAGAAGAAGAAGAGGGATACAAGTACTATTTGCTTTCCCTGACAAGTATGAAATGGATTCCAGTGGAGCACGAACCTGACAGGAGACTACAGACTTTGGGTTAGGTGAAGACACAGTGAGACTGGACATCAGAATGTATTGTCAAGATTGGTCATTTGTTAGCTAAAGAGAAGTGTGTTATAGCTGTGGATATGTTTAGATATAAAAGGAAGGGAAGATGGGTGTGAAAGTTAACTTCATTTCCAGTTAGAGTACTGGTGGGAAATGTCTTTCAGTATCCTTCACTGGTTTTTTAGAAATTCTTGTCACTGATACAGAGTGTTGTGTGACACACACTGTGCTCTATTTCCACTGAGAACCTGCAACTTTCTCCTTTCCTCCACAAAATTTATCAGACAAAGATTTGTATCTAAAACTTTTGCTACTTCTATCTCACATTATTAGCACAAAAAAATTCAAGACCTGGATATACTCAGAGACATTTAAGAAATTCCTGTCTTTGTGACATTGGTACCATTGGGCAGATAAAGAAAATGTATAATATTTAAAAAGTATAAATAAATTTGACCTACTCAGATTCAAAACTAGGGTCCTGAAAACATTCACTTGTCTTCTTTCTGACTTCTAAAAGTATCTGATTTCCCTGATCATGTACTTCTTCTGCACGTGCCTTGATGTTTTGGTGGGAAGTGAGAAACTAATCTGATGTGAAAGTTCAGTCAGGTAGATTCTCCTCTAAAGCATCTTAATGTTTTCAAATCTGTGACTGGATTCTTCTCACATAGCATATCTATAAATAAACCACCTTTTTATTTAACTAAAATCTCTTTGCTAATGATGGAGTCAAGTACCTCTGCAGGCAGGTCACTTCATCCAAGAACATCCCTCATGAATCAGTCTGTGACAATATCTGTCCTCCACTGGATGAAGAGAGAAATAGAGGCATGAATTTAGGAAGAAGTTCAATGCAACATAATGTTTTTCACAATAGTAGTGGCGCAAGGTATATTAATCTTCTCAAGCTCCAATCTGTACCATTTCCCTCCTCCATATGCACTGAAAGAACTGATTTTTTCTAAATTTTGTTGTCAAGTACATGCTTTAAACTCCAGTTGATAAACCAAATATTTTCCCAAACCATAGACTTGGACTTTCATAACTAACTTGTAAATGTTTCCATGAGATAACTCTTGCTAATGCACACACTACCCTACTGCTCAGAACATTTGGCAAGGAGTCTAGAAGTCCTAGGAATCATATTTTTCTCTAGTAGGTTTATCTCTGATATCTTTACCTCACTGTGTCCAAAATCCAAATTACAAAGTTTCCTTCTTGTCCAGAGTGGGGACATTTCTACCACTATAAAAAAATCAATATTTTTAAAATATTCTTTCATTAATAGGAAGAGCAAGGTTTCTATGTGCTGACCAGTTTTCCATGTTTGTTTTTTTCAGGGGGGCTGGCATTTGATCTTTTTGTTTGTGTCACCTACTTTCCTCAAGATAAATAAGGTGGCCCAATTAATGCTCCATTCTCAGAACCAGGCATCTTGAAGTTAAAAATATCAAGCCTTACAGTGCTGTAACTGGTCTCTTTAGGCTTACCCTGCTTAAAATAGTCCATTTATAATTTGCTAATGTGGAGCCAAGTTTTCAAACACTTCTCTAATATTGGGGTTCATCAGCTGGAGGATGAAGGAAGTCTGCATCAGGCCCAATGTAACTCTCTAGTTTGCAAAAAAAGTACTGCTTCTAATGAACACTAATTATAATTGGGGAAAGATGAGCTGTGGATTCAACAGAGGGGAAAAAGGCTAATGCTTTTAAAATGTAGCCTGATTAATGAGGCTGTCATAGAACTTATTTATAGGTATGCTGTACAAAGTATCATAATCTCTGGAAAGACTTGCAGCAAATTAAAGCCATCAGAGTTTAGAAATCATAAAACTGATTTGACTCTAAAGGATATTCTGTACAGACCTATCAGAGGATTATAGCTGAGGCAGACAAGTTGTGAAGAGCAAGTGTTCAAGTGTTCTTAAACTGTTCTGGGGTGTGGGTCACATTTCAGCTCCCTGACTCCTTCTTTCAGTCCCTACAAAGTCACACATGGAATATTTCACAACTAGATACTGGCCTTGTGTAACAGCAGCAATTGCCTTCTCTGAATAGCAGCATTCAGAAACTATTTAATATAATATTAGCTGGTTTTAATGTAAGATAGCAGATGGAAATGCAGAGGATCCTGTTCTTTGCTAGGCAGTTCTCTATGGACCTCCAGCAAGTGCTTCATGAATCACTAATGGTGCATGGTCTGCAGTAGGGAGCTATTGATTTGAAGAAATTCCAAGTAAACAGATAGACCTTGTACTATATGGTGAAGGTCACTAAACATAAGAAACAATATTTTCCGTACAGCAATGTGCCTGGAGCATTGGGTATCCTGAAAGTTTACAAAAAAAAAACACACAAAAAAAGAGAAAGAATTTTTAAAAAGTATATTTAGGATGTTATATTTAGAGTAAAGGAAGTACAGACAGAAACAGAGGCTCAGGTATAGAGGTGCAAGACACAGATCATCTGGGAATTAGCAGAGAAAGGAATCCAGCTCCGTTTTTTTTTTTTTAAGAATGACAGGTCCCTTTAATAAAAACAGTTTTTAAATCTTGACTCCAAAGGATTAAAAAAGTCATCCAAACTAAGACAAATGGAGAGGGGTACAGATAAGGCTGTGTTAGTTTAAATCTGTATCATACACAATCAATCATACACAATAGTCTACAAATGTTAATGCATACTTCTGAACTTTTAAGGAGCAGAAAGGAAAAAAAAAAGTGTAATATGGCAGGATGGTACATGAAGTTGACTGTCTGGATATGTTGCCAGACCTGAAAAAGGAGGAAAATCACCAATTATTACAATCACTCCAAATTTAATACAAATTCAAAAAAGAAAACACTTAGAAATTATTGATTTCTCAGCCTACCATAATATCTTTGGACATCAATATATTGTTTGATGATACCAATGTTTGCTTTTTGTTCCTCTCACAGCTCTATAGATGTTAGCTTGCAGGCAGCCTCACTGGCACAAGAACATAATAGCATATAGGATTTTGGCTATACTGAGCACTGGATAATTTTGATGACTTATAAAATCCTTTAGCCTAGAAGTGCTTTATTTTCAAGCTCCACTATAATTAGTTACAAAAGTTATTTGAGTGAGACGTGAGGCGAGACTGGAAGGTTGTTGTTTAATGAAATCAGTTTCACCTTCTTTTTCTCTAGCTGTAATATTTACCTTTAAATCTATAGTGAAGAAGCAGACTGCTTCAGACAGTCATTTACCAACAAGGACTTGTTCAGTGGTTTCAATATCGCATTCAGGAACAATGAAGGGATTCAGCTGCCACCAGCCTTTGGTTGAATAGTTCTCTATGTGTCTCTCAGGCTATGTCTCCACCTACATTACACATTCCAAGCATGGCCAGCTCCTTCAGTTTGAAGGAAGGCACAGTTGACCTACATAAACTTCTCAGGCTTTAACTGAATTTTGAGCAAAGGCAGCACGTCCCACCAGCTCTGTTCGGACTCCCAGATCTGAACAGCCTCATACATTACTGATACTCCATGGTTTGCAAGATCAAAAGAATAGGGATGTACCTCCAGAAAACCTGGTCTGGTTTTATAGTCCATGAATTCTAAAACAAAGGTCTCAAGAAGGAGCCACAGTGTATTCCATGGTCTTAAGTGGGGTGGGTGGAAGAAGCATTCCAGCAGAAGAGCAACAGAGTCGAGGTTTAAGAACTGTGCCAAAGAACTGAAATTTGTTTAGGGATGACACAGACATGGTAGCTAACAGAGAAAAGGAATCCTCACCTACTTGCTCCCCTCTGACACACAGTTCATGAATGTCACAAGTATTCATACTCCAGATTCTGAAATGATTATGCTTTTCTGTTCATTTGCTTGAGTGAAACTTGACATATACAAAAAGACTCGAGAGGGATTTGTGTGAACATTTCACGCACGTATACAGACAATGAGGAAATAACAGAAAAAATTTTAAAGCTGAAAAATATGCCTTTAACAATCACTTAAGTCCTGACTAGAAAAGATAGCTGCTGAAAGCATATCAGTGATTAGTCTCTTGACCTTTCTTCAACTTGAAGTCATCAGCTATTGTTCGTCACTGATAATAATAATAACCTTTATTTTGTGAGGTGACTGACAGACAATCCTTAGAGACTACAGTCTTTCACAAGAGCAACCTGCTTAAAAAATAAATCATATTTAGTAGGCTCAATACAGTGAAATTAATTCAGAATTTTTATATCAAATATTAGAAACATGAAACACAGTCTATGCAAAAAAAAAAAAAAAGGAAATAGAAAAAAGAAAGAAAAAAGGAACAGTCAAATGACTTTCAAAGGAAGAAGCTGTGGCACAAGTTTGGGCAGAAGAATGGCAGAATATTAAAATTAATTTCCCTTTTACCCCAATTTGTTTTTCAATAAGAAGGTAGAAAATTTCTCAATGTGTTCTATTCCTTTTTTAATTTTGAGAGGCTAAGAGGAGGGAAATCCAAGACTGTATGAACTGTCACAGGGCTATCTTTGACAATGGCCAGTCCTGAATCCTCAGATGTGAACACTATTATACTTCATTTAGGAGGAGGGGTATCTTCCTAATCACAGTCAGCAATCGTCTCATGACCTGAAGCTGCAGTGGCTGCCCTCTCCACATTTTCGTTCTTCCAAGTGTAATTGCATATGTTACTCTGGACCAGACTTGAATGAAAATCCCTTTCAGGAAAACCCCAGGAGGTGGAGCCAATAATAGGGTAGGTGGCTCTCATTCCTCAGAGTCATTATTGAACCAATTGGACAATACAGTGTGAGGGGTCACAATGAGCTGTGCACTCTTCTGAAGGAATTGTAAAGCCAAAGCCCTGAATAACTCTGGGTGTTAAACAGAGGGGTTTTTTTCAAGAGTGAAGACCTTGCTCCATCAAGACCTAACCTGAATATTGTACTTAGTCTCCTGTTAGTTAGTCAGCCCCTTGGCCTGTGTTAGTAGTAGTATATAGGAGGTCTATGTGTGCTCCTACACCGTTTTCTTTTCTCACTGGAAGGAGCAGCAATTCACCAGTGAGATTTTCATTTGACAGAAGAATTTAATCCAACCTGTTAAAAAATTACGATCATAATTTTCCTGGAGGGCTGCAGAATATTTGTCCTTAAGCTCTGTGTGCTTTCCACGTTCACTGCATTTACCGCTGTTACCTGAAGAACAGAAGAGCCAGCATGAATACTGGGAAGGTCAGGAATTGTTTAGAGACTTGTCTGAAGAAATGTCTCCTTTTCCTAGCAATAACAGGCAAAATGTTTTGAATTATATGAAGCTAGTAAGGAGCTAAAATGAAGTTATTAGCTGTTGACATTTTCTTAGATATTAGTCAATTATCATGAAACATTCATTGAGCAAACATAAGACCATAAAGGGATAGAAGAACTTGATAAATAAATCCCATGTGAATTTAAAAACTTTGAAAACCTCAACCTAAATTTTTAGTTTGGATTTGGGGTTGGGGGAAAATATGTACCAGCTGAAAGGGCTCAAAACAAAATAGTCATGTCTGGGTAGTACAAAATATATTTACATATGTGACCGCTATAAATATGTCAGCACTGTAATCCTAAATCCACCAAGCCAGAGGAAGATTCAACAGTCAAATGCCCCATATCATGTGGCTTATGTCAATCTCCTTAGACTATGACAGTTGAGGTGGTCACTGGACAGATCATCCCCACTCAGGGACTTCTGCCACTGGCTTTCTGCAAGCCAGGTCTTGGTGCCTTCCTTCCCTTGTGTGCAAAGATGGAGGCAGTTTATTTTTGGAAGCTGTTTGGAGAACTACTAATGAAAGCAGTAGACAATTTTGTTGTTGTTGTTGATGTGGTTTTGACTACAATCTAAACAGAAACACTTTTTATTCATGTGTAATTTACTTTGAAGATTCAGCCTCTGTTTCTAGTTATGGATGATACGATAATATCAGACATCCAGACTGTAACATTTTTTACTGTAGAGAAAAATCCATTTAAAAAATCCATTTATAATGTTGCTGAAATATAGTACTCTTTTTTTCCTGCAACTCCTAAGCTTTGAATACATATGGGAACTTGAGTGATCAGATCTAAATAGAGTGGATTAGTAAAATGTGGTAGAGTCAATGAAGTTATGTGGGTTTACATTATCTAAGAGTATGGCCCAAAGTGATAAGGACTGGCAGGAGAAAAACTCCACATACCATCTCCCCCTTGAAACACATTCTTTTAAAACTGCTGTAAAATATTATTATTTCTGCTAAATATGTAACATATGAAGAATATGTCAGCTTTTCATGCTTCTATAAAGATTATGCAGTTTTAAATGTCTTTTCCAGTCACCTAATCTACTCAGCCCAAAGACAAGCTGTTATAGTTTTATAATATACAGAACATTTTTGTGTTTCTCTGTGTGTGCATTTCCATGCATGTGAACATGAGAGAAATGCACTTACAACTGTGGAAAGCCACTAATTAAGCAAATTAAAGCACTTTTTTTTTTCATTAAAACCTCAGATATTTTCTTGCTGCCTTTTATTGTTTATTGGAAACAGTCCTTTCTCTAACACTACCCACAATGGATTTTACAAATTTTGTGGCTTATGTTGACTGTTTTGCAATTTATACTAGTGTGTAAAATATTCCCAGCACATACACTTAATCAAAACAAGCCCAATTAAGCTCAGTACTCCAGATTCCACCTCATTAGCTTTCTGTTCCTAAAATATAACAGATGTGATTGCTGCGGGCCATGAGTTAAAGACGAATTTTTCAGCTAAGCACTTGCAATACAACCTGAAGTTATATGAAGATTTAATTATTACTTTCATTTTCATGGCTAACTGTAAAAGCTAATTTTGCACTTAATAGCAATGGTACTCCTGCATTTTACCTACTGTTACAGAGAAAAGTATCTAAAGGAGGAAGAAGGGAGAGGCCAGGGGTCTTATTTTACTCCTAGCCTCACATATTGAATGTGTGACTTCACAAACTAGCAGGGCTTTTACCCATTCTAAACTACTGGAATTCAGAAAGGAATCAGGATTTCAGCTTGCAGAATATCACTTCTGCATACAACCTCTGTGCAACCGTGTGAACGATATTGCAGCATGTTTACTTGGCATGCTTCAAAAAGATAGAATGGCTTAGCATGCAGCAATAGATGTCTAGTGCTCCCCTCAAGCAATTCTTGGTACTTCTCAGCTGTATTTTAACTGTTTAGAACTACTAGCTTCTATATAATATCCAATATAAGGAAAAATATTATCCCTTTTCAGTAGTCAAAAGGCCAAAGAGGATTATTACAAGACTGACAGCAGGGATATGAAGGAAAGCTCTGCCAATTGTCAGTAGCTGTATTTCTTTGTCAATACCCCAGTGCCAAGCTGCTGAATGTCTCCCACACTTTGTCTTTGTTATGGGAACTCAAGCATCTGGTGGATCAAAAATAATCTAGCCAAACCAAAGCATATCCAAGAATAATCCAGATGGGACAGTCTGACTTGTCCGTGGCACAATCCACCATGGAGGTTTCCAAATGAGCTTTCAGCTTCCAATAAATTGAACTTCTTTACAGATTCTGTACTGATGCATAACTGACACCATCCTCTCCTCTGATTTCCCAGAATACTTGAGAGTCTTGTAGGTAAGACTCACTTTCTCAAGCTGTTCAATTTTTCAGCTACACTGAGTGACTAAGACAACAGTCCCAGGTTCTGCGCAGAGCAAGATCCTGGTCCAGTGAAGACAACTGTGCATAAAACTGTACACGTTCTTGCAAAAATGAACATAAACCAGTTGTATTAATATCAGTAGCAATACCACAGGCCCTAAAAAGGCGATTAGGTACCTTTTTTTTTGCATAAATTATTACATAAGGTACAAGGCAGGACTGATGATTAAAATTACGCAAATGGCCCAATTCACTACTCTTTCCACATTTCTGTGCAGGGTGATTTTTTTTAGAGCATGTGGTTGCTCTCTTAGGAGGGTGGGTATCTGAGATAGCCTAATTGAAGTCAATGGAGCTACACATTGACATAAAACTAGTGAACTTAATAGGAGGTTAATGCTCAGAAGAAAGGAGAAGCCAAGCTTTGTCTTGAAAGATTTTCTCATGGCTGAGATCTCCTCTGGTTTGTACATTCCCACTGCATTATTCTTTCTTTTCTTCTCCTCAAAAAATTCATTAAAAAAACAAACAAAGAAACAAAAAAAAACCCCATCATGTTCTCTTTGTGGCTTACACTGAAGACATAGCTTTTCTGTTTGCTAAAATGTGGGAAAAGGTAAATAATGAAAATTTCTAGAAAGTAGATGGATCCCTGGCCCAAATACACTAGATAATAGTCCAGATAATAATCCAATTTAATATTTATGATGTGCTAGGTTTCTCTGAATATATAAATTTGGCAATTATCATGGGAGTTATCTCTTATTTATCTCCTTTTGACTTTCAATTAGTAGGATTGCATTTAATCATTAACAATCTTCTCTTCCAAAAAACACCCTACCTGCTAATTCCTCGATAAATGTGTCCCCATTGTGTCACTATTTTCATCAGATCTTTCTTAGTCGTTCCATTGACAAGCATTCATTTAAAAATACTAGGTCTGCAGATGTCTTGAAGTGACATATCACTGACTGGACATATCACCCTGCAACCAATATACTGTTATGTACCTGTCAGCCCTCAGCAGACCAGGCATTAGGGCACTCACTAAGGTGATCAATGGCCCCTCAAATCATAGCATCCTTTTCAAAAAACAAAGAAAAACACTGTATGTGTGTGAGTGGATAGGGGAGTACAAAGCCTGGCATAGTCTATTTAATTAAACATAATAATACTCAGTGTAAAGATTATGCCTCTTTCTTTGATGATATAAAACAGTGGCACAGAAATTATACCTTTGTTAAAAAGTTCTAACATTAATCAAGTCACTTCCATGGAGAGATGAAACTACAAGCTCTAACATGTTAACATTCAGCAATGTGTTACTAATAGCATCATTAACACATACCATATATAGCTGCACAGAGTGCCTTAGTCTGAGCTAGTGCCAAGTCCCAGTTTGTCAAGTTGGGACACGGGAATGGCAAAATAATTTCATTCACTCCACCACCTAATTAAGATGGAGCTAAAAGCAGGGAAGTTGAGAGCCTTAGCAGGTCTGCTGTGCCATTCCTCCAGGGTGGCTTTGTAGGGAATAGTAAAAATACTTAATACAGTCACTGTTGCATGTTAAATGATTGTTAGGGAAGTGGAAGAGGTACAGGTTGAATCAGTAAAGGGTGAACACTGCCATCATTGTGCAGAATGCACTCCTCCTCTCCACCTCATCTCTGCTCCCATGTTTGCTCATACTGCTATAAAAGAATTTTTTTTTTTTTTAATACTGGGAATCTTGACATTTACTTTAAAACCAAGCTATCTTCCTACAATGAGCTGTTATCTGGTGCGTATTATACAGCTTTGCCCTGAGAATATGAAGGGGGAACTAGGACCCACTCATCTATTTAGGTTTCCTAGCAATTTCCATTATGAAGGAATCTTGTGGTCTTCCCATTTGAGGAACATTTTTGATACCCATCTTAGCAGCAGTTCTTAGCAAAGCAATGACTGCTGTGTCCAGCTTCTCACAAACTTGGCTCACTAGATTATTTTCTGACTTTAAATTGATGTAATTATTCTCTCCCAAAATCTGACCTGTAGAAACACGTTTATAATACACTTTGACCAGCAGCATGTTACTCTCCTACCTGCAGCAAGCTCGTAATTACAGCAGCACTATTTAATTAGGTCCCAGCTCTGCATGCAAGCCCTTAGAGTGCTGGTGCCAGGAGTCAGCTGCAAAATATCCTGTATCCAGTCAGGAAGAGAGAGAATCAGGTCTGCACAGTGACAGTGTAGTTCACTCTGTACCAGGCGCCATCAACCCTTTTGTAAGTCTTTACGTGGTTGCTGCTCAGAATTCTGCCCCCAATTAAGAAAATATTTGAGCCATTTGCTTTCTGATGTTATCCCCTTAGTATTGGCTTACTTGACAATGTGCTAAATTAATCAGGTTTCAAAAAAGCTGAGGCATAGATATGTTAAACTAATCACCAAAAAAATAAACTCAATTCACAGTAAGACTCTTTCTTTCATATCCCCATTATCCTGTGTATTTCATGTTGTTCAGTTCTAAGTGGGTCTTTTTTATTATTTCTTTTATTAATGTAAGACTTGATTAATATTAACAAAAGTAAAATTTTGAAGGATACTTCATTTTGTTGATATGGTCCTTGCAGGCCACTGGCACATCGCACAATAGCAGGGAGATCTGGCTCTTTTAATTTGGTGTTCATTCTCTCATTTTGCTGTTTGAACAGTTTTGTTGCTTCTCCCACGTCCTTCTCATTTGTTGCCCCATTTCTAATTATACATTTTTCTGGTTTGAAACCAATAAAATCAGAACAAAAATTAAAGTTTAGCTAATAATGTTTATAGGCTAAACTTAAGGAGGCAAGGTACATGCTCAGTACCTTTTTTGATACTTTAGCTCCCATAAGATTTTCTGGTTAGTTTTGATGGTATCACTTCTCAGTGCAGTAGCTGACTAAGAGTCACTCGCAACACAATTTTCTGTAGTCAGGAAACTGGAAAGTTTGCAACAGAGTGATGTATTTTGAAACAGCAGCCATTAATACCAAAGTCAGAGCTGGTAATATTTGAAACTTGTGCTCACCTATGTATCCTTAGGGATGTAAAAGAGAAAATGAGATTTTCTGCAAATCCATTCCTAATTTGTGATGCTTATCATCAAAAAACATATGGCCAGATCAAAAGGACAGATCCTAAGCTGGTGCAAATGGCCAAGCAGCACTGTCAGCAGGGATACTGGATTTATAACAGCTGAGTATTTGGCCTATTTGTAGTTTAGTATAGGAGTTATCTGACTGAGAGTATAGAAGTTATAACAAAAAACACCAAGTAATAGTCTTCCAGAAAGCCATCACACATTTTTCAGAAACTGAAGATTCACAAATTTGTTAGTGTCTTTGGACCAGTTCCTTTTTCAGTTCAGATCTCATATTACCCATATTTTAGTTCTTTATAAAAATGAAATGCACTTCATCTCTTTCTGTACACCAAATAAAATAAATTTAACTGTCATTAAGTCAAAGAGAGTCATTCTGCTATAAAAGAGTAATCTGTCTCATACTTTTTCAGACTTAAGAAGTATGAAAAGAAGCTGCACTTAAAAATAGGCCAGGCAATGTTAAGAATATATTGTTGAGAACAATCTGGCAGTGGGAAAGAAGAGAATAGCCTGACCCATCAGCTTTCCTTCCATCCCCAGCTGTTATAATTCTCTAAGTGCTGAGAACACACAATTTAGTAGTTTTGGTGTGGAAACTAGTTGTTTTATTTTTTGCTGTATCTCTAATGCAGCAATATATATACACATATATTTGTATGCATGAGATTTACATTACAGACAGACAAAAGCAACTAGAGGGTGGATTCTCACTAACAATTAGAGGTACTGGTTGCACAGGAGGAGGTAACCTGTTGGATGTACACTGATGTGAAATAAAAGACTTTCATGAAGAGAATGCAGATGATATGATTGCGGTTTAACAAAAAAGAGACTGGAAATGGTAGGAATGGAGAATAGAGCTGGTTTTGGTACTGCAAAGGACTGGCAGGTGTTTAGATTTAGAAAGTGTCATTTTGACATTGTGGAGACTGAATAGGAAAAGTGACTCATACTACCAACCTCTGAATATCTTGATCAAGTAAGCCATAATTACTGCTGGAAAAGAATGATAGAAAAAAGGAATTGAAAATAACAATTTCTGTAAGAAGGAGAAAGCAAACAAAGTATAATAATGTCACAAATTTGGATTATCTTCAGCACAGAAGAAGCAGCAATAAAATGTCTGTGAGTGAAAGTCATCACAGACTGGATCCAATTTAATTCTTAAAGGCCTAAAAGCTTCAGCAATGCAACCCCCAGTGCTAATGACACGGCTCTGTGACATCCAGCACTTCTGGTGGGCATGCAGGTACCCACTGCAGTGAATAGGGGCTCTCAACAACCTCAAAATAACTCCCTGTACAGAGGCAACACAAAGACACTCATTCACCAGCCAGTTGGAAAATATCAGTTTCTGCTCCCAGGGCCAATCCTATGACAGAATAAAGTGATGATTGGACATAGAAACATTCCAACACTCCAGCCTTCTTTCTCTGTGGCAGCACTACTCAGCACTGAGGTGCAGAGTTACACCACTATTCTTTTTCCCTTCTCAGGCCAGGGACCCTTGCAATCATTTATACACACAGACACAGCTTCAAAGAGGAAAACAGAGCAAAAATTTCTTCATTTTTTTATGAACATAAAACATTTCACAGGTAATACCCTTCATCAAGCAGAAAAAGAAATTGAACCTGGGTGACCTACTTAATGACTGAATGCTTTAAAAATACCGGGCTTGCTCCCAGCAGCAGATGGAGCACTGAACTGATTACAGGGGCTGGTCAGCAGTGGCAACACTTCTATTGCTTAAACAGAAACCTGCTCACCTGGATGAACATCTGGAAGTACTGAGCAAATGTACCAAACCATCTCATTCAAAGATATGTTGAAGAAAACTGAAATCTCTGAAACATACATCAATTCTTTCCATACTATAAAAAAAAAAAAAGATTAACATCTGCAATTCACCTTTGTGCAGGTCCAGCCCTCTCAGAAAGTATGCTGTGTAGAAGAGTTCTGCAGACAGTTGATTCAGAGACATCAGAAGAGACAGGATGAGAAAAAATTCAGTTTCTGGGGCACTCCATCTTGCTTACATGTTCACAAATGGAAGTACTTCAGATTTGCAGACCTCCAGCATACTGGGAATACAAAGAACCCAAACTGAAGTGACTAGGGTTTAGGAGTTGGGGTTTAGAAGAGTTTTTTTCCTCTTTACAGAGAGGAAGTAGGCAAGCATGAGGAGCAGGGAGAAGCATGCAACTTCTCTCCTGAAGACCCATTTGACACACTGCTGTGCATCTGAAATGGAAAAAGCTGAGAAAATGAGAAGGAGAAAGAAGCTTTGTTCAAGCCCTTTCCACCTCCTTCCAGTCTTCCCCTTCTCATCATCTTGTGCAGCTACAGACACACTTCAATGTTGAGAGAGAAACATAACATTACATAAAAACACAGGATGCATTTTTTTCTTAGATAGTGATGCCCTGGGAAAAGCTAGCAGGACAAATAGAAGGAGATTGGAGCTCCTCTGGATTCACTTAGTCTGTTTGACTGACCACACCGACCTGGAGGCTAAAACCTACAGCACAGCTCCCATTCTTACCACAGAGTTGCCTAAAGGAATATAGATAGTGGGTAAATACAATTTAGCTTCCATTTAGAAGAGGAAGAAAAAAAAAAAAAATCTGTGCTTACCTGAATCAATATAGATACTCAGGATATGATTTCACGGCAAAGTACCTTCATCAGCTACTTGTGCTAAAGGTTAATTAAGATTGTATTTGTCAATATACAAATATGGGTATGTACATTTCTGGGGATTCTTACCAACAGTAAGATTCCACATGTTATTGAGTATTACTGAAATGGTGCCTTGGAATGTTTGGGTGTACATTTCTTGACTTCTATTTCCACTTTGTACTAGAAAATGTGATGATCTATGAATCAAGATCACGTGTAATCTAAAAACATGCTGAAAGAATCTCGGTCCAACATTCACAAACATAAATGCGGTTGCCTCTAATTAATTCTATGAATCATGGTATGAAGGATTTCAGATCCTTTACAATGTAGAGCTTAACATAAAAATAGGAATTTCTTGATGAAGTTGTACATATGGCACAATAAACACAATGTTCCCCTTTTTGCCTAAAAATGTGGTATTTCCCATTCTTATTTCCATGTGATACTCTGAAGTAAAGCTTAAACTTGTGGATGATGAGTCCCAAAAAGTAATTGATAGGTGAGGGTTATTTTCTACATTAATATCTGAGATACTCCTGAAATTTCTTTAGGAATCAATCAACCTATTGATAATAGAAAAATAGATAGAAAAATAGTATATGCATAATAGATCACATAAACATTTTTGTCATCCTTGCGTTCTCTATTTGCAGGTACAGAAGGTAGAGAAACTCAATTCTCCAATACATATACTAAATGAAAACAGCTTGAGTTTTATTTCACATAGGAAAATTGAATGGTCTGTTCTTTCTATTTATTTTTATGAAGTGCAGAATGATAAGACCCTACTTTTAACCTTATGACATAATAAATCAATAAAGGATATGCAATGAAATAAATGGAACATAAAAGTACATCAAAAAATGTGAAAGAATACTTTTCACAGCGTGCTGTCATCCCTTGGAATTAACTTCAGCAGGAGATTATTAAGTCAAATATGAAAGATTTTTAAAGGGCTGAATAATTTTGTGAGTAATAACAAAAATATGAATGTTAAAGTAATCTATTGTTATGCTTCTGAGGGTAAATTGATAGCTGCAGGGGTCAAGAAGATATCCTCTTCTCTGCCTTCCTTTTCACACAACTAGCTAAGTTCATTAAGGGCTTTTCTTCAATCTCCCTTCAAGCACCAGACACTGGTCACTTCTGAAGGCAGAAAAAAATGCGAGACTCAGGAAAGGAGAAGGAATACCAAACTTGTCTGATTCAGTACAATAAATCCTATGCTCCCTGTCATCATCTTTATCTGAACATATTTTACCTCCAGCATCAAAGGGGATTGTTTCCTGTGTTCACCATCTCCATGGATGCAGCATAGGTGCTTGTAAGCCTGTTGTTCCAAGTCCCTCATCATTTTAATTCTCACATCTCACGCACACTTTCAACTGGGAATTTAGCTCATCTTTTATTCACCTAGTAGTTTCCATGAATTTTCCAAGCTTTGGTTCTGAAGGATGATGAAATGGGAAGGAAAAGAAAGGAAACAAAACAAAAAACCCTAAATCGTCTTGATTTTATTTTTCTGCTCCTATCACCATCAATTTTCCTCCAGATGAGGAAAATTACAGTCTCTGTGATTATATTCTCACCCCTCTTTTGAGATCTTCTTA
The DNA here is from genome assembly GCF_000277835.1 of Geospiza fortis. Taxonomy (NCBI): domain Eukaryota; kingdom Metazoa; phylum Chordata; class Aves; order Passeriformes; family Thraupidae; genus Geospiza; species Geospiza fortis. Next base: position 471,230 of record NW_005054318.1, read on the forward strand.
GTGACCTGCAGAAATATCAGGTGGAAATGCACAGGAACAAATCTGTATCCCGTGTAAAATTCTTTGACACAATTCCTCTCTCAATTGAGGTTGCATTGGTCTCAATAGTTGTCCTGTGATACATTTTTGCAGACATTTTTAAAAATTTCAGACTTCCTTTACAAATGTTTCACATTAAAATTCTGTGAATACTTCAAAGGGAATTAGCAAAGAATTTAGATTTTATTATGAAGCAAATAAATTCATAACCACTTTTGAAGAGAAATCTGATATAACTTGTATCTTTGGGTACTGCCCACCACAAACTCATTGAGGGGTTTATGATTTCATGTTATTGATTCTGAGACTTTTGTTACCTAATGTGCCTGAAGGACTTGGTAAAAAGTCATGATTCAAAGCACAAGAGCAAAATAATTTCCAGGAATTTATTATCATTCCTATTACAAATTTCTAAACTCACAATAAAACATTGCAGTAATCTGTACAAACACCATATAAAATTATGTAATAATAATAATAATAATAATAATAATAATAATGATGGTGCTTGCTCCTTTAAAAACACTTTGGTTTACTTTGATGAAGTGAGTTATGCAAAGTTTATATTCTATTCATGTAGGTTGCATTTAGTAAAGGCTTATGTAGAATTCTTCTGACAAAGAGCCATCCAGCTTCACTGCTCTGGGAACTAGGACAGGCCTACCAAGAGCCAGAAGAAAGAGACATCAGAATGATTAGGAAATAAAATCTATCATTACAAGAGCTACTGAAAAGTATTAAATCCTTCAAAGCATATTCAGTATAGGAGAAACAGGCACCGAAACTATTTGTTTACCCTAGGCACACCTCTGTCACGTCATCATCCATGTCTTGAACATTATTCTACCATTCAGTGTCATTGTTAAGTATCATTTCCAAATTCCCAGAGGGGACTGTGCTCTGACCAGGAATACCTCTACTGCAAAAGTTGGAAAAAGGAGCAATATTTTTGTGGTTGTCCTGAGAGAATACCAGCTGCAGTTCTTTCTAGATCAGTAAATGAAATATATTCATCAAAAGCTGGACTGATATTAGCTTTTAGGATGGAGCAATAATGTAGTTCTGACACAAAACTCCAGAAAGAACATCTATTGCATAGTTTCCATTTCAGAGGTGATTCAGTGCACATGAGCAAGTGTTCTGTCTGAGGAAACAGAAGTGGGAGATCATTTTCAGGTGCATGAAAAGTATACTTCAACCCCTGATGAGGACATGAAGTCCCAAACACTGATACTTCAGAGAGATTTGAACCAAAGTTTGTGAATATTTTTTTCAGTCTCACATTAATATAATCCAAAGTTTCTATATCATAAAATCATTCAATGGCTTGGGTTGGAAGAGACTTAAAGATCATCTAGTTCCAATCCCCCTGCCACAGGCAGAGACACCTTCTACTAGAACAGGTTGCTCAGAGCCCCTTCCAACCTGGCCTTGAACACTTCCAGGGTTGGGGCATCCACAGTTTCTCTGCTGGAAACACATGATCCACATGTGGTCTGTGGTTTTAGTTGCTTTGATCCAGTGGCATTCTTTTGCTCTATACTACTTGCTAAAATAGAATGGTCAACAGCATTTAAATGCCCTGCTCCTTCGTCTCCCACATCTCCAGGAGAAAGGAACACCAGCTGTGTGAATTAGTAGTCCAGCAAGAATTTCAGCAGAAACACTCATCTTCCCTGACACCAGCCACAGACCAAATTTTTTCATTCTCAAGCACCCACAACAAATACAAAGAGCTCGTTGCTTGTTAAGCTTAACTGCATCTTTAATAAAAGAATAAAAATGTAGATTATACAAGTTGCAGCATTGTGGTCTACTCATATAAAATCAGGGGACTGTTTGAAGCAGCCTTGCTAATATTTTTGCTGTAATTGTATTTCATACGTTTTCTATTGCCTATCACAAAAGAAGAGGGAAAAAAGTATCTGTAAATTTATTTCTCTGGATATTTAACACTCAGTTTTAGTTCCTCTGTGGGTAACACATGTGTGTTATCCCAAAACATCTGTTCAGCCTCCAAACGCAGTGCATTAGCTAATAATAAAATACATGGAAAATACTGAGTGCTCAGGTGTCTGAATTAGGTAAGAGGGAAGTACAAGGAGAGAGAAAAGATGAATCCTAATGCTCATATCTTAAAAATAGTTCCAAGCCATGCACAGCAGGAACTTAAGAAGATTCTTTACTTAGGTGAGTCCCTTGATGAGTAGTGTGCCTGTAAAACCTATGAGGGACATAATGCCATTTATCCAGCCCTGGAACAAGCAGTCAAAGATTGTTTTGTATACAAATCCTTATCTTCTATAAACCTTCTGAAATCAAGTGCAAAATAGAGTTTTTAGAGAAGATGATCAGAGTGGGATTTTTATGCCAAACTGCTCAGTGTCACATGAGTGAATTTATTCAGGTGACATGTTCTTAGAGGACTCTAAATGCACTCTCTGGCAGAGGTCCTAATGCATTCAAATGAGGGACTCACAGAATTCACAAAACCTGAAAAAGTGTTTGAGAGTATCTAAAGAATTACTTTTCTTTAAATGTTGCATGAACACAACCAATATATATTTGAATAACTGTGAAGGTTCCATGTCATTTCTCACCAGATGATCAGTTCTGAAGAATCTGATTTCAGTGATGAGTTCTTAGTGGTTGGATATGGTCATGGTACACAGATCTCTTCTTTTAAGGCTGTGGATAGATTTCTGTGGTCACTAGATCTTTTGAACTAGTCCTTATTTTGGAAACTCCTGTGTCCTCAAAAATGGCAAAATTCTGAAAAAATGGGTCATCCTTTTTTAGGATTTCTCAGGATGTCTCACGAACACATGGATTTTCTCTATGCCATTATGGGTGCTGATTTTATGGGCTAAATCTATAGGAGAGTGATGCACATTTCAGCTACAAAGTGAGACTGAGCTTAGATCCACCATCTCTCAGTTGAGGAAGGATTTTTATCACACATGCAACAACCAGTTTTGCTGAGGGGTAGTTACGAATTGCCCCATTTTCTTTGTGAAGACCTAATTTCTTCATCTAATTGCATCTTAGAGAAATTACTGAGTTAGGAAGAAATTAGCCCTTAATACTATCATTTTTCAACTCTACCAAATCTAGCACTTGTGATTGTTTCAGCCACCGAGTGAGAATATAAAGTAATGCAGTTTGAACAGTACATTGAATTGCAATAGCTATTATTACCATTATTATTCTTATTGTATGTAAAAATAAAAGAAAGATACACTGTTGGGGGGGTCTTTGTATTTTTTATCTTATAATTTGTTAAATGTTTCTCGAGCAGTGAAGATTTTTTTAATACTTGTTTTTGAATGGTGGCTTTTTCCACTTACAAAAAGGAACAAAAGTGTTTCACATGGAACATGTCTTTAAATAAACAAGAAATTAGTTTCTAGATAGTTACGCATCCTGCTCTGTGAAATGACAACTGCATGTTGTTAAAGTGACACCTGTCAAATATGGAGTTCAGAAAAGTAATGGAGTAACACAGAACCAGCAACTTTGGCAGGACTGATCGTACAACAAATTCTGTTTGAAGAATATTTTTTTTTTATTTGATGAATCTGTAATGTCTGGTTATATATATAAAGCCCACAATCCCAAACATTTTCTGCTTCCATATCATGCTAGGTAAAAATATCATAATTGTACAGGAATACAGGACTGGAAAGGACCCACTGGCTTGGCAGAAGGCCCCTGGAAGGGTAATAGTCCTCCAACCTTTAAACTATTTTTTTGTATTGTCTCTATTATCACCATCAAATCGCAAATTAGTATAAAGAACTAGAAGAAAAGATGAGATAAAAAAATCAGAAAATCATATAGTTAAAATTTAGTTAGGGTAAAGTTTATGCGGAATGAGGCTTGAAAACTTAGTGGCAAATGATCCCCATTTTTCTGACAGGATAGCTTTGTATAATCAGATGTGTCCTGTAGTGAATTCCTCTCTTAGCACCCTAATGCAAGGTGAAAAAAAATTATTGCAATAAGAACTTAAAGCTTTCTAGATCTGAACATTTTAAAATATTCAGAAGGAGAAGCAAGGCATTTAGCAAGAAATGTTCACTTTCCTTTTAAGACTTCCTGATTAAATGTGATAATTGCATGTTCTGAAGCAGTATGAATAGAATTGTTGATTTCACATATTTTTCTTAGGTTCAACTAAAACGTTAAGAGCTATAAAGGGGGAATATAGCTCTAACAAACTCCTTCTGCCTGGAATCATTTATTAAAGAAGAGATTTATCACAAACTTTCCCCCATTGTATGTTATTAGAGACTAATTTTTGAACTATTCTAATGAAAGTCAATTTGGGGATACTGGTACTTCTCTAATTGTTTCTTAGACATATGCATTAGCAACAGAGAATGTTTTGTTGTCATGGAAACAGGACCATGATAATGACTTTAGACATAGGATGGAATTATGTCACAAGGGGGGTTTGGGAACAGCTGCTTCTGTGCGAGTTTGGTTAGAAGGAACAGAGGCATGTTTTGGCAACAAAGAAACAAGTGATGCACCGTAGGTGCATATAAAGAGTCCACCCTGCTCTGTAGGCATTTTGATGCTTGGCTACAGTAAAAGTTATTTTATTATGGACATCTCATTCTTATTATTCTGCAATTTGTGTAAAATCCTTTCCCACACATTGAGCTTGGTACTTCACTCAGTGTCGTAAGGGTGACTGCTCTCCTTTTCATATGCATGATCAATAAATAAAGGTAGATGAAGAAGCCCAGTGTGATCCTTCCATAGTCTTCAAGGACTAAAGCATAAACAAGAGACTTAAAAGCAAACTTGTCATATTGAAATTCAGGACAATGATATACTTCATCAGATGGGGTGGCCTGTTGAGTAGATTGCCTCAGGATGTTTTGTATGAAGATGTGCTCCATCTGCACTGAGCAAAATTCTTGACCTTAATTTTCTTTGCTTCCTTTCAATTTTTTTTTTTCCCGGAGTTTTGTTGGCTCTCCATTATGAATTCACAGTCTAGAAAAAAAGTTAACTCAGTGCAAGATAGAAGGATTTCCTCTTCATTAATTATATGCTATTAACTTGAAAACTTTGGCTGTGGCTTAGAAGGCAAATAGCTGTCCAGATTGCAACACTTAGGTTCACAGCATGGCACAGATCTCATAAAGGTGATTCAGGATAGTTTATAGAAAACAGGACATCGGATGGTAAAGTTAATCTCCAAAACAGCTCCCTTAGTGCTAATGTAGGAAAGGCAAGAGAGTGTAAGTGTTCGGATACTTTAGAAGCCAAAAAATGCAAGGAAAAGCTCATTCTATGGCTTCTACAGAGCCATATCCAGGTGCTGAGTATGAACTGAGTATTTATTTCTAAGTTTATTGAGAAAAGAAAAAAAGAGTGAGAATGTAAAAAGTGAAATGTAGTGTTAGGTGTTTTTAAAAATGTAATACAGTGGAAGGTACAATGGAAATGTTTTTAAAGAAACGTTTTTTATCACAGTCTGTGATAAAAGGTGTTCACTGTGACCCCTTTATTCAGCTTGGCTGGAGGAAGCTGGTGAAATAAGGGATGGGAACGATGGCTCTGCCCAGAAAATAAAGACTTTAATAACAAAAATGACAAACATGGAAACCACAGAGTATGGTGGGCAGGATCCAAAGACCTGTGGGCGTGGCAAATGCAGCCAGGTGTAGGGGAATCCAAGGGCAAAGGTCCAATCATAAATGTGAACTCAGAACATGACCTTATTTCTAATAGGTACCAAACCAACTGGGAACAAGAACCAGAAACTTAAGCCAATATAGGATGGTTCTATTAGCATACTACTAATTCCCATGACCCTACTCTTCCCACCGTGGCCTGGCTTATCTGGTGTCTCCCCTCAGTATACTGTTTCCCACGGCCTAAGGTTGATGATTTCTGAAAATTCTGCTGAGGCCAACATCCCAGCTGGATGCAATTCCATCATTTTTAAATGTAAAACCAATATTTCCATGAACAAGTTACACCATATATTTTCATTTCCTGTGGAGTTGTTTCCAGTGCTATCTAGGAAGATATGACTTCGACATAAAATTTATCTGATGCTTGAAGTTTTAAATGCAGTCCTTCTATGTGTATTCCCTGCTGTTTGACAAGGGCTGAGGTCATACTGCAGACAGCTGTACATTGTCTCTCAAGTATTTAGATGTATGTTTTCACAATATGTCTAGGAACAGAGCATCTTTGAAATTACTGTGTCTAAGTCAAAGTTCATTGAACTTGGTGGACAGGTTAAAAATTATGGACAAGCAGAAGGAAGGGAGAGATAGACATACAATACAATCACAAATTTTATTTCTCTAAGAAATCTCACTGGTAAGGTCAAAACAAAGCAAACAAAAAAGCCAATAACTTGCTGAAGATATCTGAGAAACCCTTAGAATTTTACAAATCAAAGAACACAACACAGGATTAACACTTTGAGGTTAATTTTAAGAGAATGGCATAAATTCAAGCCTGTTCATTTTTTTTAATAGAAAGAAAGAACGTGTTTTAGCAACATACAGTCTTTGATGACTTTATAGCACAGAAGGCAGGACTGCAGCTTAGGAACACCTACCATCACTGAGAGTTTGGTTTGAAGGGATGAGACAATAATTTTTTCTGGGTTGATAGATTCCTGTTCTAAAGTATGTTTTCTGAGAAACTTTCAGATACTTCAATGTTCATCTGTCTGCACTGACTCTTGTGTGTTTTACAGAGAGGGATATCCAGTTCCTAACTTGACCTAGTGTATGGCATCTTTCCTCCTTAAGCACTGGTTTTGGTGGGGAAGCAGTGGTTCTCATACAGGCATTAAAGCAGTGGTTCTCATACAGGCATTAAAGCAGTGGTAGATGATGAAATTATTTTGGAGGTGCTTTGGCAAATTTACAGTACTGTTAGTCCCTAATTGTGACACAGGACAAACAGACTGTGGATGAAGCAAAGTAGAAAATATATCTATGCCCCAGTAATTTTAATTAATTTAAATATGTTTTATTTCTTTATTTGAAGCAAATATGAGTTATTAAACCAGTTGTGTTAAAGTAGAATTTTATAGGAATTCTTATGGTCATGCACCACAATCTGGATTTGAACTTTGCTTGGGCTATAGGAGATCCAGGCTCAAATCTCTGTTTCCCATTAAAATGAGGTATCCCAGCTTTTTGAAATTGATTACAGATTTCCATATAATTCTTTCTATCATTATTTGTATCCAAAACACCACATTACAGTTTATCTCTGATAACAAAATCTTCACAGAACAAAACAGAACTGAGATGAGAAAGGAAATGGGAAATTATGATGAATATTTTCAATTACTGCATATAGGTTTTGTGAAAGCATCAGGCACATTTCTGTAGTGTGGAGAGTTTAGTTTGAAACACTTGAAAAATGCATCAAGTACAATCCATTTTTCGCTGTTAAAACAATCAAACTGTTTAGACCAGTGATAAGGTGTTTGTCAGCAGCTGCCAACGTGTACAGCTAGTCAAATAAGCCCTGACAAAATAAAGTTACACAGAAACATGCAATTCATTGAGCCCAACTGTCTCATTTCAAACATCTTGGGTTTAACTGACTGCAGAGATGGGTTTCCAGGGAACCATTTTAACTCCTGGTAGACGGGCCACAGGGACAGGGATCTCACAAACTGTGAAAAACTCAAATTGGATTAATACAGCTGCTCAAGAGCCAAGTCCTCTGCCACCAACCAGTGGAGATGACAGTCTCATCAATTTAATGGCACGGATTATTTGGAAAATTGACAGGAACACCAATTGCCTTAAGCAGCTACAGTATCCAAGAGCTAACTCTAGACATACAAAGCAAAGATATGCTTTTGATTTAATGTGGATAGCAAACAAACTATAACACTCACTTAAAATTTTCCATATCTAAGAAAACTACTTGTGAGCAAGCTCTACACTTAGATTTGACCTTGCTCCTTTCCCAGCCCTCCTCAACACATACTTTGCCTGAAAGGAGCCATCCACACTGAGTATTCATGCAGGGATGTCCAAATGAGCCAAAGTTATGTGTGCTGTTTCTATAATAATCAGCGCTTAAAACAGATTGCACTTCCTCAGAGTTACACTCACCACTTCCTTGTCCTTCCTCACCTTGATCAGAAGCATGACAAGGATCACACAGTCCATCCTAATGGCAATTTCCAATGTGCGTCTATACAGAATTCAGAAGAGCAATGCTTGTGAATTGTCACTGGGCTTGGTGCTCTGGCGTGGGCACCTCCCCCACTGGCTGGGGGTGGGTCTCTGCATCCCCCATGGATCCCCAGGGGCTGTGGGTGGTCCATTCCTCATGGACCCATGGGCTGCAGGGGCACAGCTGCTTCACCATGGTCTCACCATGGCCTCCAGAGGAATCTTGGCTCCAGCACCTGGAGCACCTCCTGCCCCTCCTTCTGCACTGACCTTGGTGTCACCACGTTGTTTCCTTCACATATTCTCACCTCCTCCTCTTCTCTGGCTAGAGAAAATGCATACTAAACTTTTTTTATTTTCTTCTTAAGTATGTTATTACAGGGATGCTACCAACCTGTCTGGTGGGCCTAGGCTTGGCCAGCAGCAGGTCCATCTTCAGAGCCATCAGAAATGGCTCTGCTGGACATGGTGGAAGCTTCCAGCACTTTCTCACAGAAACCACCTCTGTGGCCCCTCTGCTGCCAAAAATCAGGCCACGCCTTTAACCATATTGGGTCCAAGAATACAAGTCTAAAAGTATACACAGAACTGGAAGTAGTAGTCTAAAAGTAAGAATTATAGTATACTTTCAAATTCAGAAAAATATTAAGATAAAACAGGCTTAAGGTATTTCCAACAAAAAAAAATACTGTGAAATACAATAACATTTAAAAGACACATGCAAATATGTCCGTTTTCCCTAAGTAGCTCAAGTATAGACCAAAATTTGGCTTATTCCTGTCCCCTTAGTAGAATGGCATAGACCAGAAAGTCATTAGCTGAAGACACACAAGCAAAACGCAGCAAACACTATGCCAATTATGACAATGGACAATGTCCTCTTAATGAAAAAGTTCTTCTTACAGTGTATCAGAGTTCATACCTGTGGATTTAAAAGCATAAGCAACAACTAGTCATATTTTTTTAAATGTAAAATCAATACAGTTTTTAAAAAATGTCTGTTTCTCAGACATGAGTCAATTCAAAATAAAATACGCATTCTCAAAATAAAAATTGTAAAATAATACTCATAAAATAGGGAAAATTAGTCTCCTTCTGTCTTTTATTCCTATCTGTTTGTGTCAATATGTTGTCTTTCATCTTACAGTTATATTTTTCATAGTAGAGACAGGTTTGCTTCCTTATAGATCCATATGCATTCAGCATTGAGCACAATTGGGTTCTAGTCAACAATCAAAATTTTGAAGCACTATGGTTAGACAAATACATCTAGAATAATATATGAAGAGGCATCATTTATGAAAATGAAGTGAAGAGAGAATGAATAAGATAATTACATAATTGAAAAGCACCATGGAAGGATTGATTTTACAACTATTTGTTAATAATCTTAACGAATTTGCTCAGATTCCATCCACATAACATGCTAAGCAATGATACGGCTAGAAGAATGGTAAAAGTAAAGACCATGGTCTCTGACTTTTTTTTCATTTACACTATAAGACAAAATTGATAAATGTGATGTGGTGTGTCAGGACTTAGAAGAGAAGAAATAGATATTTAGAAAAACTAAATCTGCTTTCTTTTACATTGCAAGAATGTTGAACATAATTTGAATATTTCAAGAACAAAGAAGGTAGGAGGAAAATGAAAACACAGCAGTGCAAACCTTCAGGAGGTTGTACAAAAACTATTTCATACTGTACAATACAAGTAAATTAAAAAAATATTTGGAATGATGTCTTGGTAAAATTGGCTGCAAAGTTGCATGGAGATATATCTACTGTATCTGAAATATGAAATAAACTGCTGGATGAGCTACCTCTAGAGCTTATCAACAGCAAATCTTCAACAACACTTTGTCATACTTCCTCTTTCCTAAATGCCCATTCCCACTGAGTGAAAAGTACAGATACGGAAAGAGATTTAATAACTAAATAAAGGAGAATTACTTTATTTTTTTTAACATGTGAAAATTTTATTTGTCTATTAAATAATGTTTAATCCATACTTAATTTCATAAAGTATTGAAAAGAATTGTGCAAATATTGCAGAGATGATAGCAGATAACTGGGTCCTTCCTGCACTAGGGTCAAAAAACTCCCTGCAGTGCTACAGGTTTGGGACAGAGTGGAGAAGAGTAGAAGAAACAAGCAAAGAATTTGAGAAACATGATGACAGCAAATTTGCAGATGTCACCAAGCTGAATGGTGCAGTTGTCACAACAGAAGGAAGCGATGCCATCCTGGGGACTTGGACAAACTCGATAAGCGGGACCCACATACACCTAAGGAGATTCAACCAGTCCAAGTCCAGGCTGCTGCACCAGAACTGGGGCAGTCCCAGACATCAGTAGAGACTGAGTAATGAACTCATTGAGATCAGCCCTGTGGAGAAGGATTTGGGAGATTCTGGTGGAGGAAATTGTGGGCATGACCTGGCAATGTGCAGTTGCAGACCAAGGCCAACTGCATCCAGGGCTGCATGAACAGCAGTGTGGCCAGCACATCAGGGGAGGGGATTCTGCCCCTCTGCTCTGCCCTTGTGTAGTGCCTGGAGTGCTACACCCAGCTCTGGAGCCCTCCAAACTAGGACAGACGTGGATCTCTTAGAGCAGAGGCAAAGGAGGTCACAAAGGTGCTCAGAGGGCTGTAGCACCTCTGCTATGAAGACAGACTGAGGAAGTTGATCCTGGAGAACAGAAGCTTGAGAACATCTCATCACTTAAAGGGAGCTTATGTGAAAGATGGAGAACAACTTTTTGCACAGGCAGATAGCGATAGGACAAGAGGGAACAGTTTTGAACTGAAAGAAGAGAGATTTAGACTACAGGTTAGACGGAAATTCTTTACTGTGAGGGTGATGAGTCACTGGAGGAGATAGTGCAGAGAAGTCATGGCTACACCATCCCCGGCAGTGTTTAAGGCCAGGTTGGATGTGGCCCTGAACAAACTGATCTAGTGGGTGGCAATCTTGCCCATGGTGAGGGGTTGGAACTAGATGATTTTTAAGGTCCCCTCCCAAGTCATTCTATTATATGCTTCTATGAATGTTAGCATTGTGCCAGGTAATAACGAGTTCATATGTGAAAGGCTTCAGGTTGAAAAGAAGAGTGAAATAAAAGGCCGAAGAGCTCTCTAGGTGTTCTGGAAGAGAAACATACAATAGAAGTAAATTATGTGAAAAGACAAGTGAACTGAGAAGACCTTAAGTACTATTCCAAAGAGTAAATGTAGCAACTGTACATTATTAGACCAAGAGCTAAAGAAAATTCAAGGGAAAAGGTGTAGAAAATAGGTTTAAGACTTAAAAAAAAAAAGAGAGACAAGTAGAGAAGTGAGGTTTTGTTGGGGTTTTGTTGTTGTTTTTTCTTGTTTTTACACAGACTTCTATTTGCTCGTGAGACATTGAAGCAGTACAGAGGATAGGCAAAGTGCAAGTCCAAAAAGATGAAGTACATAGTCAGTCATATTAAAGTGCTTGTAAACAAGCTGTCTGGGGAACAGTCTGAATATAACTCTACAAATTTATCAGTGCACTGTAAGACGTAAAGACTACAGAAAACAGAAAAATATAATTTTAGACATGATGAAGTCTTCTAAGAGAACTAGACCATTAAAAGATTATGCTCTTTTTCAATCAACTTTTGAAATATCTAAATAGGTTCGTTTTAAAGAAAGAAGGGGAAAGTGCTTCATCTTAATTTTTTTTTATATATTACATTATTGACTTTAAAAATAGAAGACTAATAAATATAGTCAGTAATGTCAGAAACTTAAAAAGTCCTTTGGAATTGAAAGTGTATAATCATAATACCAATTCTTTGTGATGCTTGGCACTATGCAGGAATCACAGTTGCATTAGAGACAGGGAAAGCTGGACCTGTCATAAGCCAGTGCCTTTTACTCAATCAGCATTGCCAGGCACTTGAAAATACTGGACAATTAATTAATAAATCTTCCAAGTTTATCAGTGCTTTGGTCTAATTTAGATTCACATTAAGATTCTTTTTCTTGTTAAAATCTGTGTGGATTATGACTGTACTCCTTCCAATCACAGTAGCAATTAGGAAAAATCATGACCAGATGAAACTGTAAACATAAGGACTTAATATAGATGTTTGTTACTTACTAGGTTTTCTGATAACATTGATAACAGCAGTAGGTAGTATATTCGTATTTTTCAATAGGAAACATCCAGCTGCAATTTTCATATCTGCTAACCATGAGAATGTTACATCATGCTTTCTGTGAGCTCTGCCCTCACACGGTACCCTACTAATTATTGTACCCACTCTATATCCCCACCACTGCTCAGAAGTGGAATGATTTTGTCCAGTGTGGTAGAATACTGATTAAAATCACAGCTCTTATCAAAGCAGTAAATATTTCCAGTACATATCTCCAGATCTTTCTATTACCTGTAGCTTCTGGCTTTTGCTCCTATCTTCCACAGGGAAACAGTCTCACACTAATTGCAGAACTAATAGTTAAAATTTGGAAACACATCCCTGAATACCAATTGTGTTCTTAGCTGCTCAAGCCACAGCTTAGCTGCTACAGTCAGAGCCTGACTTTTTCATAAAAATTGATGTCAAAACTTGGCATAATAGGAGATAAGAAGAACATTTCCAGTCACAATTTAGTTCAAATTAAAACAAATACAGAAACATTTTGTAAACAGTAAAAACACCCAAAAACTCCTTAGGTAATTAGGAATGAAGGAAGACATGCTGACCTCAAGAGCAGTTTTCCCAAGCAAACTGAGAATCAGCAGAATGTTGCCACCCAGTTATAAAATATTTTTATTCTATTTATCCTTAAAATGTCATCATGCAGATTCTTTGAAGGATGGAACATGAAGAAAATAAGTAATGTGTAAGAAGCACAAACTATTTCCCAATATTTTCCTCTATACTCTTCCTGAAAATGTCACTACCATGCTGAGTCTACTAATAGGATCATTAGCTCATCAAATCAGGCTTAGAGTCTAAAACTGAGAAGTGAGACACACTCACAAAATATCTCTGAAGAAATAGCTAATTAGGTGGAAGATGACATGGTGTGGGCTCTGGAAAAGGTCAAACTAAAAGTAAGGCTTATAGAGTTGAATCTTAACAACCAAAATATACTTTTGAAATATGAGGAAACAGGAATGCAATGGGCACTCACAGCCAATAGCCTCTTACATGTAAAGTGGTACCTGAAGACCCAGATATGAGACAACACGGGAATTCTCACCATCACCCAGTCTATCACACATCACTCCAGGGATGCTCTCTTCCATGTTGGAGTTACCTGCCTGGCATACAACCAGCATTAAGCACTGTCTCTGAGGCCCTTTCCCAAACTTTATGATTTTGTGATAACTCTAGTTGCTGTCAAGTGGAGCTAAAAATACAAACTTGAATTTCCTCCCTGGATATATGAGAAAAAAAAATCAAACAAACCAACCAAAGACGAAGAGGAAGGAAATTTGGGGTAGTTAACAGAAAACAGACATTATACAATAGGAAGGTACATACTGTCCTCAGGGTTAATATTCTGGGCTAGAGTTAATCTTACAATATCCACCTTACCCTGTTTCTAGTTGCAAGTAATTTCAAATTTACACTGTATCTGTCTCTATACATATGTATATGCATAATACTTTCAAGATAATAATACAGTCATTCACCGAATTGTGAAAATATTTGTTAATGAGGGATGAAATAAAATATTCCAAACATAGGAATTATTTCAGTACAGATGAGATGGAAATTTCAGTACAGATGAGATGAGATAGGAGATTCAAGAAGGCCTATTTATATTCACCATAAAAGGGGTAGATGGGGATAGGAACCCAGCAGGAGGAAGGACTCATTTTCTTTTTAAAGCAAAGATGCAGAGGGTGTACAGGAAGCACTGGATTTTAATTGCCTCCTCAAGGCTAAGATAAGAGAATAGGTGAATGATGGTTCCTGATCTTACCCATTTATGAGAAAGTCAAATGGGGTAAAAAGAGAAAGACAGAAAGTCAGGGATCTCAGTGATGCTGGTTTCTATGAGTCATTGAAATAAAGGATTGAGATCTGTGAGAGACTGAGACCAAAATGTGGACAGAAAGGTTCTTTTGGGACATTTCCAAACTCCCAGAATTTAAGGAAGATATATTTAACATAAACATTATCTCTTTTTATTCTCAGGTTCGTCAGACTTTAGAGTGGTATGGGCTGAGCAGGAATCCTTGAAGATACAAGTGAAATTTTCGCAGTTGAGTATGTGGACAATAATTTCTTGGAATTGCCAGCTGAAGAGGGCAAAAATAGTAAGTCAAAGACCCATGTGTTTGATATTCTTCTACACATAAGTTAGCAGAAGATCCCATGCTTAATTTAATCTAAATAAAGATGTAAACAGCTGTGGAGAGCCTAGTGCAACCTAACACATTTCCTCACTTACATGAAGAAATGAGAAGAGACAGGAACATTGTGTGTATAAAAGAAACAGAAACTGCCAGAAAACTTCCAATTCAATCCCATGCAGACATTAGCAAAAAGCAACAAACCCAAGTAGACAATATAACAACCAGTTTATGATTGCACCTCTGTTGGAGCAGCTGGCAACATAGCCACTGCAGTTAGTAGAGAAGCTGGAAAACATCTAAGGGTTGAAAAAAGCACAAGCACAATACTCACATGCTGTCACACAGTGGAAAACTGTGGGTAAATATAAAAAAGGATCTGCAAGGAAGTGGCAGGTCTTGCAAGCAGCGATTGACCTTGTCATCAAAAGTAGTCATGAGTACCTGTGTCAGGACAGATGAATTCCCAAAGCAACCAGGAGACCTACATACATATAAATAACATCTGGCTACATTAATATGATTGCAGGTGTTATGGTACACAGGCAAAACAAGCAGCTTAGTAATGCTTTCTGTACTCCTGGAAAGAGAAGTCATTATACTGATAGGCAATAAGTAGACTAATAACTAAATATCTCCAGAATAGGCACCTACTTCTGAATTATTTGCACTGAATATATTTGCCGGACAGGAAGAGTACTTGTAAAATTGATGCCATCTCATGACAAAACAGACAACTCATAATGGTCTTCATACCAACCTACAAATATATATTCTTTTCCTGAAAAGGCACCTTAAATTTAATCCTTTTTAAACTGTCCTAAGCTCTATGAAAGGTGAAGAAAAAATACTTAAGCTTCCTAGAACACATTCAGTTGGCCAAACACAGTAGTCTGGTGACATCTGAGACTCTTGCAACAACACAATTAATGGAACCTAGACAGTTTTTCAGCTCACTCTGAAGAGATTTAGGTCTTGATTCAGTTTGCCTCACATAAATATCTAACATCATTTGAGCTACACTAGATTATATGGAATGTCTCCTGACTGCTCACAGATGTAGCAGAGGACCCAGGGGAGTTCCATGTTCTTTTAGAGCTCTGAGGTCTGGACAGTGCCTGGTGGAACATCTCAGATATCAGCAAATATTGGCCTGTGGGTAACCAAAGCAAACTTACTGAGCACAAAAAATTTACAAATTATAACTGAACTCTGAAAGCATGGAGTTCAACCGGTGTTGTATAACTGTGTGTCCAAAACAGGTTGGCACTATCCGAATCACCTTTTGTAAATAATGTCTGATCTATGCTATGTTTCAAAGCATGCCTGGGGATTATTCAGGTGAGGACTCTTTGAAATAATCTGAAATTAGACAAAGGACAATTTAATACTGTGAATGAATGACATCCAATATCTGAGCCACCATCTTCTCTCTGTTTAATTTGCTCATATAGATGTATCTAGAGGCAGCCAGATAACAGGAGATTAAATATTAGCTCTCATAAGATATACATATATATACATACTTTGTGAAAAAAATAGATTTAAATATCTTAATAAAAGTCTAATTTCATTGCATAAATTATGTTAGTCCCTCCTATAACAGTTTCTAGATGAATTATTAAAAGAAGAAAAAAGAAAAAGAAGCAGCAAGCAAAATGCTGCTTAACTAAATACATTTATTTAATTTTTATAAGAAGAAGGTAATGGTCATGGTCATGGTCATGATTGCATGTCTTCATCATGCAGAAATGCTTCTGAAGAGCCAAAGAAATGAAATGGATTTTTGCTTTTGTTTTTGTTTTAATAAAAATGAAGAACTATTATCAGGTAGAATTTGAGAATTTGGCAGAGCATGTGACTTTGGGTGTCTCTCATCACTTAATGCATAATTTATCAGAAAAGGAACATCAATAAGTTGTTCTTACACAGGAAATACTAGAAGTGGAGCTGCTGCTTGGGTGTAATTGAAAAGAAAGCTTTTCCAGTAATGTGGAAAAGTTAATCTTTTCTTTGTTGAGCAGAGAGTTCAATACACAAACAAAAACAGACACTTATGAAGGCAAAACTGATTGCACTTAAATCCAGAGCACAAACCTTCCAGACAACATATACCAATAAAAACAGATTATATGAGTCAAAAAGATGCTTACAATAGCAATTTCCTTTTCTAAGTTTTCACTTAAGAAACTAACATCAAAGGAGTATTTGGAGTTCAAAAAACAACTTCAGCTGCCCATTGACTCTGACAAAGATTACAACATCATCCACTTCTCAATCACAGCAAGTGCTGATGATCTGAAAAGCACACAGCATTCCTTTGTGATGTGAGCCTATAAAATAGTTTGATGATATGGAAGACAAATTGTTCTTGGAGTTGATTCCTTATTGGATATCACATAACTGTTTAGAAATGCTGATGATGCAACCCTGAAATTAAAATCACAGGTTTTGTAAAGCTTAAAAATCTGGAGCCTTTAGTTAATGTGGTGAATTCAGAGCCAGATCACAATTAAAATGTATTGGAGGATTAGTATATGATAAAACCCACTAAAGTAACAGAGAGAAATGAGACTTAAGCAGGCTATTTTTTTCTAGAGACAGAACACAAACCTATTCTTGACAATTATATACTTATTCAGTAAGCCACAATGAAGACAACAAATCATTCTTATTCAGGAAATCCAATTTTCCTTGATAACCAATTAAAATGAAAAATATTGAATACATGGCAGCAACCTCATGAGTCTGCTGTAGCCTCCAGTGACTGCACAATTCTGCAGCTCTAGACCATGTATTTACAATATCCTGACATCACAAGAAAGAGGGAAACTTAGGGGAAAAAAAAACTTATGCAAACCATTAAAATTATTTAATTTTATATCAGCCCACCCTAATAGTACCCCAAAGTACATATTCATGTTATTAATTCAATCCCTGTATAAGTGAGACTTGTCTTTCTTAAGTTTAGGTCTCTCAAGGCTGATTTTTAAATTAAAGTTAAGTGTCTCAGCTCTGTCTTGAAGAGATAAAAATTTATAGTAAATCATTTGTTCCAACTATTTGATGAGGGATGGGCTGACTTCTGATAGCATTTAATTCTTATTTTTCACCATGAAGAGAAGCCTGATAACCTGCTTAGACTAGATGCCTAGAGTATAAATGTGGCCAAAAGATTAATTTCATTCTTTCATGTTTGTAAAAGAAGATTAAAAGCCTTAAGTTTTATGATGCATTTTCTTGTCTTCATTATGCAGGAAGAGCAAGAGTACTGTTTTCTTGAAAGCTGCTGCTCTTGGTGGTGCTGCCATATGCTCTCCAAGCGTTACGCGGGTGGCTGGAACGCTTGCCCAGGACCCAGGAAACCTGAGCTTAGTCAGATACACCAGGATACTGTGGAAAACAACAGTTGTTCTGGATCATTGAACCTTTCCCTTCAGAATTTAAACATAGTCTAAACCCCCAGAATACATAGGTCCAGAAGAACAAACCATTTCTCATCTTTTTCTTGGAAAGGTTTTCTAATGTAAAAATGTATAACCTAGGCTTGGATATCGGGACCAGAATCCTCTTTTTTTCTCTGGTTTCACTAGTTGATGGATCACAAATATTATTATATTAGAATTCTGCATTGATATTCTCCTTTTAAAAGGAAGCAATGTGTTTAAAGAGGGCTCTAGAGAACTTCAATAGAATATTTAGATGAGCAGTGCTAATATTTCAGGGAATGTGCATATGTCTGTGACAATAGAAAAGAGCTTCTTCAAGTGGTGAATCTCTGTTCAGGCAGGTAGAGTGCAAAAGTGCTGCACTGGAGTTGTTGGGAAGCTTTCTGTTTGGTTAAATGATATCCAGCAATTACAAAGAGAAAAGTAATCTTATTTCTCTACACTGAAGTGTGAAATAAAGGTGAAGAGCAAAATGTGCATATTGCAGAAAGAAACAGAAGAAACCTATCACTTCAATTGTACAGCACACTTGAGAAGGAGGAGGAGGAGGAGGAGGAGAAGGAGAAGGAGAAGGAGAAGGAGAAGGAGAAGGAGAAGGAGAAGGAGAAGGAGAAGGAGAAGGAGAAGGAGAAGGAGAAGGAGAAGGAGAAGGAGAAGGAGAAGGAGAAGGAGAAGAAAGAGTGTCTTCAAGCTTGAGGGAAAAAAGACCGAACAGTTTAGAAAGTATGGCAATTACAGGTTCAACTGTATAGTTATAGAATTTGCTACAGAAACGCAATGCAAAACCTGGCTTGCCTTTCATCAACAAAAGTTCCTGGAGGAATGCTTCAATTAAATATCAATAAAAATATTTTCTTAGTGTTTTGCCCTTTGCCAAAAACATATTAGCTGTGTCAAAATATCACCGAAGGTAAAACATGATAACTTTAAAAGTAACTTTTGAATCTATGTTTGAGAAAATTCATAAGTCTTCAGTCCAGTGTCAGCAAATAAATGCAGTACAAAATCTAGAATAACATTTGTGAATTCAGTGTGTTTTGAAAAGAAGGATAGAACACAGCAATACTGAATGTCTCGTATTACAGAAGGATTATGTTCAGGCTGAGTACCAAATTTTAATTTGTCTAGTTAATTGTAATTACCATTTAAAGTTCTTACTAAAATTTAGGAATCTTAACAGTAGAAATCCACAATAACAGCAATACAAAGGAAGAACCATTGTACTCTTTTCATATCCACAGAGTCCTTGGCCTGGCAGAGCAAATGAGCAGCAGATGCTAAAGATAAATCTTGGGCAAAGTGACAAGGAATGAGTGCTTATAACGTCTTTCTATAATTCAATTCACAAGCTGCAATTTACATATTCATTTAAATCTATGGTCTTACCATGCACAGAATGTTGGGATAGCTAATTCTATTTAAGGGATCTTATAGTATCTTAACAAAATCTGTGGTGTGAAAACAGCCTAGCCTGCACACTTGATTTCAGATAAACACATTCTAAACCAGGAAATCAACATGTCAGATGAATTTATTAACTAAACAATTTAACAAAACCGGAGCATCTTTTTCAGTGTCAAAGGCAAATTATTTCTAGTTCCATATCCAGCCAGCTACCCAAATTTCCATCCACCTCAGTTTCTCGGAAG